>NC_135783.1:291119321-291442237 GCF_051106095.1 Pogona vitticeps | reverse complement strand
GAGTATACGGTACTTCCCTCCAGCAACTTGAAACTTCTTTTGCACACACACCCCCAGATTGAAACTGAAAAGCAGCATTTCCCATGCATGCCAATGCTCCACATATCCACAAATAAAGAGAGGTACAACATTAGCAATCCCAGCTCACAGATGTAAAACTGAGACTGAAGTAATAACTAATTTGTTCAATGCCATGCAATGTTTTTAGCCTCAAAGTAACCTTTGCCAATACTGGAGCCCATCAGAATTCAACTGAAATGATCACAGGCACCCCATTAATCCAACATGGCAGCAAAGAATGCAATACTTTTTCTGACCTGGCTTACCATTTTCAATTATGTATTTGACAATCTCCTTGCTCCCCACTTTGACTGCATGATGCAGGACAGTTTGACCTGTGTGATCGCACATCATTAGATCCCTTCCAGCCCGGTGCAGTTCTTTGAACTACAATAAGACAGGACAGCTTGAGATAAGTTACATTACAGACCTTCCTGAAGCAGATATTAATCTATGTAGTTCATGATATGCTAAAAACAACCAAGCAAGAATTAGATCTACCTACTTTGAGTGAAAAAGGGTTAGAAGTCAGCAACTATTCAGAAAGTAACATCAAGCAGTAGTAGCTAAAAACATTTTCCAGAAAGAGATGTTTTAAAGGACAGTAGAATTAGGCATAACGTGTCCACCTCAGAAGAGGCAGAACCAAAGCTTCAATGGCTTATCCTCTCAGCAGCACATTCTCTTCTCGTTTCATATGGACATGGAAGGTTTAGACTGGTGCACAACAACTGTGTCCCTTAACACATCTGGAAGGACTGAGGGTGATTTCATCATAAGGCGAAAAGTCACTCCTCCTTGGTTATTTGCAACTTTTAATGTATCTTGCAGAACTGAAACAGACCAACCACAATTTTAAAGCTGCCCAGAGTAGACATGTGTCTAGATGGGCGGGGTATAAATAAATAAATAAATAAATAAATAAATAAATAAATAAATAAATAAATAAATAAATAAATAAATAAATAAATAAATAAATAAATAAATAAATAAATAAATAAATAAATGAATGAATGAATGAATGAATGAATGAATGAATGGAATAAATAAATAAATACATAAATAAATAAATAAATAAATAAATAAATAATAAAGGGCACTATTTAAGAAATCTCCTGGTGCTCTCACTTGCTATTTCAACAGCCAGTATCAAGGCCACTGACTTAAACTGGGAATGGGGAACCTTAGATAAACCAGATATGGGTGGGCCTACTATTTCCATTATGACTCACCATGAACACGCCTGGCTAGAGCTAAAGGCACCTGGAGAATAGTAATATATGGAAGACCACTGTTTCTCCAGCCTTGACTTCCAGAATACTCTCAAAATCTGATTCTGACATGGGAAAAACAGAAGCATTATAGGAGGCTTCTGACATGAAGGTGAAATCGCTTTGGACAGATGACAGGCTAAACCATGCCGAATTATGTCAGAGTGGGTGCAGTGAGGTATCTCAATACACTTTAGGGCAGGGGTCACTATGGCTACACATCTACAGTATGGTTTCAGAAGATGAATAAACTCTTCCTAAAAAGAAATAACCTTCTGTCAGCAATGCTTATGAATTGCAGGGCACAGGGGATGCAGGATGGGTGCCTGATAGAATGCAGACCTGAGACGTAACATTATTCAAAATTGTATTGGCTTGCAGAAACTATTCAACAAAGCACAAAACCACATATCCAACCTCTTAAAGAATACCTCATTTAAACAGCCTCATTGGAGAACTAGGAATGTGACTACACAGTGAGGAAAACCCACTTCTATCTACATTTCCTGAAATCAGGTGCCAGCTGGTTTCAGCAGGTGAAATCACTGTAGCTATCCAAATGTATTGCAGGAGTCAGTAGGGACAGAGGCAGAAAGCAGTGAAATATCGGCCATTTCCACTGGGATCACCCTTTCTTTTTGCCTCTTTTTTTAGCTTAAGGAAGTGACATGGCGCTAATTTGTTACAGCGCCAATTTTGGAAAGCATTAAAGAAAAAAAGGAACATTGTTTGGAGACCATAGGTGCACAGTTGAGGAGAACTGACACCCTTGCAACCGCCCCTTTGTATTAGTTCAGGCAATCACACAGGGCAGAAAGCTGAGAAAAAGCAGTGCCAGCCCAGCCAGAGCAAAATAAGACCACTGTGGCACCTGAACAAAAAAAGATGATTCCCCACTGAAAAGAAATTATTCCCCACTGGGCTTTCCTGGGCTTAGTTTCATACTGTATAGTTGCTGTTTTTAAATTCAATTTCATTCATGTAAAAACTGATGCAAATTATAGTATAAATGGCCAAGGTAGTTCCCCCATAAGTATCATTCTGTTGAAATTGCCAAATGTCTCTGTGCCATCCTAACTACAATGGAAAGTCTTCTGAGTGAGCTAGACAGGAAGTCCATTGCACACGAAAAGGTAATGTACAAAGCCTGCACTGCTGAGGGTCATCCTAGGATGAAGGCTATCAAAAGGGGCGATATCAACAAGCAGGCGGCACCACCAAGAGGCTGCAAAAGGAAAGCCAATTACAGCACCGCATCCAGCACTAAGGGGAGGGGTCAGGCAACGATGCTGTGGTAGAGGTTACTGTGTCCTCCCCAACTCTGCCACTTGGGTTTTAGCACACAGTTGCTGTTACCTTTTGGACATCGTTATTCTTGACAGCATCTATCAAAGCATCATCTGCAAGGAGGAGAGACAGGTCAGGGTTACAAAACCAAGCAGGAGGTGAGGAGGAGGTGTGGAGGGAAGATGGGGCAATTTAGGTCAAAGAAACAACAACTCATGGTCTGACCACCACTTTTACTGGAGACAGGGATTAGCTAAAAAATCCAAGTAAATGTCTGTCTCCTAAAGAGCTCTGGGGAAACTGCCTGTGATTTAATTTGCTGAATATCATGTCTAGACAGTATGGGATGGTTGTGTGCTATTATAGAATATCCTATAGCACGAAAGTAGCATGACTTATACTATCCCAGGGTTTGATTAGAAACCATTAGTTTCACTTTCTCTTTATGTTCCAAAATTCTTCTCAAGGGCCACTCTCTTGTTATTTACAAACTGATTGTAAATAGGAAGGAAGAAGAGTGCAGAAGTCCATATGTACACTCTCCCTATATGGAATGTGCATTTTTGAAGAATTTCTTGATCTTCTTGGGCTCCCAGATACGTATCATGCTTCTTTTCCTCTTTTGCTTTCAAGCCTTATTTTATCCACTGAGGAGAAGTAAGAGTTACCACAGGGGCTTGGAAGGGACCAAAAGCAGAGTTCACAGCTTCGTTTCAATGCATCCCCAGGCTATGGGGAATCATGAAATCAGCTATGAAGGGAAACCAGAAGGATACCAGGGAAAAATCAAGACTGCTTCATGAGGGGAAAAAGGAAGGAGAGGAATGTTCAAGCAGAGAAGAGAAATTTGGCAAGGATGGCTTCAAATTCATAGGGAAATGGATGGCCAACATGAAGAGGTAAAGCAGAGAAGGTGAGCAAAGAATGTGGAAAGCAGGTGTTCCCAAGGAGACATTGGTTAAGGATAGCTTGCCCTGGTCATTCATTCATACTTTCAGGAATCCATCTCTGCTCAAACTCCAGGAAACACTTTCCATTTGCTCAATCAAGGGAGGCCTGTGACCTTGCATACAAATACCTCAAGGAATCCTTAGTGGTGCCTGGTAGAGACAGGCTCTGCTCCCTATATCCATACTTCTCAGTGCTCTCCAGGTGGGAGATTAACCCTTCACCACTGTGGTATTTCCTGCCAAATTTTATAAATGAGCTGAGGAAACTTGTTAAGCCAATGAACGTCAGATTACACCCTGTTAGTCATTCTTGCAGCTGCTCCCCAGAAGGAATTCTCTAACCAGGCCTCAGTAGCACTCAGTACCTGTGACATAAAGGTTGGGAGACCTTTTGCCTTCCAGATGTTTTGGACTACGTCTCCCACAGTCCCTTGCCACTGGCCATGCTGAGTTGGGGGAAATTCAGCAGCTGTAGGCCAGAACATATGAAAGGCTTCCTCAGCCATGTATTATAGCATGGAGCAGGGAACTAAGTTACCAAGTACAATGTACATCTCCACCTTGACCTCTTGTCTCTCCCTGTAGCCTCAGCAAGAAACATATCCAACTATAGCCTATTTAAAGCTAAAAGGCGATTCCATGTAAAGTTGTACTGTTTCCATATTTGGCCCAGCTGCAATTGATCTTCTAAGGTTTTATTCACACAAGCATTGTAACGCAAGCACCACTGCCACAAGGTTTTTTTCTATCAGTTTGCATATTCAGATATATTTTACTACAGACACTGCAGTATGATTTTCCATTTCTGAAGTCCAAGGATTATACCAGCAAGTGTTGATGTCAGCTTTCTGAATAATTAGATGTTAATCCCAGACAATTTAAGCTGGATAAGATATGTTTGACTAGGAATGGCTATGAAAGCAGCCACCATATTCTGACAAGCCAACTCAGTTATTCTGGAGGACCGCATGCATTTGAACAGTAAGTGAAATTGTGGCAAATCACCCTTCCTCTCCTCCAGGAATTACATGAACATCCCTGGATTAATGTAGAGAAGAGCCTGTGGGATCGATGCTGCATAAAATCTGCAGACATACACTAAGATGCATTATGCATATATCCAAATCTCATGTTTTACAGAGACTAAAGTATTCTTAGGTTCAGGGACTGAAGGAGAGAGAAAGTGCAAACCATTATAGAAAACTAGTGTTAATATTGATGACCTAATAAGAGTTAGAGAAAATATGATGGGAGGTCATACTCACCTTGGAGAGAGTGACAGCTCCCCATTTCTGAGCTAGAAGAAAAAAATAAAGACAAGTTTCAAAGCTAAGTGTTAATGTCATTCCTGAAGTGTCTCCTCCTGCCTCTTGAATCCCCACTCCTATTCCTGATAAACTCTCTCCATCTGCCAAGCTTGAAAGGACTAGGAATAGAACAGGCCCAGACTTTTTTTCTGCTGTACTTGTGTGATGGAATGAAAATCCAACAAGGCAGCAGTGAATTCATGTTTTAGATCTGTTGCTTACTTTGCTCCATTAAACTAGATCTATTTACTGATGCCTTCGCTTCCTACATCTGCGTTCTAGCCACTTTGGAGTCCAGGCTTGTAATTCCCTTAAATTTACCACCCTATACTCCTGAGTTGGTTGCCATTCCATGATGATTAAAACAGAGGTACTAATGTATAGATAAGGGATGGGCAACTTCCAAGGCTCCAGATGCCCTAGTGCATATGCAGGGCTGTGCAAGTTCCTGCAAACCCCACCATCCACAAAAACTATTCAACACAAGAATGGGTAATTTGAAAAAAGGAAAAAAAAATGCCCCATGTGCCCGCTGGTACCCTCTTTTTAATATTAAAACATCGGAGGGGTGGGGAGGGGCTATAGGGGTGATGAGGATTCAAAATACGGCAACATTACCCTCATGCTCTTTAAAGGACAAAAAGGATTTTCTGAGAAAAATGTTTCAATTTTTTTTAATTTTTGAGATTTGAAGAGTATTGGGAGGATCTCAGAGGTGCTGAGGGATGCCTGCTGCCCACAGACTGCACACTGCCTGCAACGGATACAGATGTTTCATCACTAAGGGACAGAAGCCAATGCTTAGGGAGAAAAGCCGTTCATTCCCAAGTATTCTCTCCACACTCCATTTTAATCAGAGAGCAAATGGAAGAGGAAGAGTCAAAGCACACAGATGTTAACTTAGATCCTCTGTCCTGCCCCAATTCTTCCTTGGGGTCCTGCCTTTAACCTAGCCTGGTCTTCCTTACCTCCAGGCCCCAAGCACACAGCCTCACCTGGAGACTGGTGTGGATGATGGAGAAACTGGGTGATCAGGATGTTGACTTGTAGGTGTTGAGGGCACATCGACAAGGTCAGGCATGGCAGGTGATGTGCCCACTGTCTGGGTGCGCACCAGTTCTGGGTCCAACACAAAGAGCTCATCCTGGGAGATCTCTGTCACGTAATTAAGATGTTCCTGAAAAAGGTATAAGTCAATCGTTTATTTACACTGTATGAGCCACCTGCAGTCAAATGTAATGGGCTACAACTCTCAGCACCCCCATGTAGATGACTGCACAATCCTCAGGATGGAGTAGACTGCACCTTAAAACAGGCAACATTTTGACCTCCATTTCCAGAAATTCACAATATAGGCCTTGAAACAATCACTTGAACAGAATCCTCAGAAACTTAATTTTCCCACTTGTAAAGAAGCTGTATTTTGATCCCAGATGCAGTGGTGGGAAAAGCTTCAAATATATGAAAAAAAAATACTATAAGTTGTTCTATATGTACAGGATGACTGTCTACAGAATCGAAAAGAGGGATTCTACTACATGTCTTGGATAGTTCCAGTTCTGCTTATACATCATCTCATATATTCAGCTCTGCTATGTACTTGACCAGGACAACCAATCATACTTTCCTAATCTTCAACAATAAAGTAGTAAGTAAAGCAGACTATTTCAGTTTTTACATTAAAATCCCAGAAAATTATGGAAAAAACAATACTTTGTATTTTAATATTGCAGATCTGAGATGTTTGACTTTTATTGCTGTTGTCACTGTTGTTCAAACATTCAGGGGTCCAGGTGTCTTGAGGGTAAGAGGCTTAAATCCCACCCAACTATTACAAATATAGTACACTAATGCTACAAATAAACGTTGTGCTTCACTGGAGACAGTAACTAATTACTTTTATTTTAGACCTCAAACAAGCACACATAAAGTTTCATAAGCCTTCCCTGTTGCCAGAGCATTGTTCTCGAGACCCACAGCGACATGCTGCAGCAAACATTTTTCCACCCAAGTGGATCAAGAAGAAAAGGAAATGGAAAGAAAGGTCTAGGAATTTTTGATGACAGGAAACAAGTATCTCTGACTTCAAGACTGAAACTCTTTATTCAATAAATTATAATCACAGGGCTTGAGACATTCTAAAGGAAATGAAAACCAAGATGTAAGCAGCACACACAGCTATTTCTACAGGGAGCATGCAGACAATCTCAGAGTACACAGACTCTGAGGAAGAAACCAGAGCTCACCTGGGCACGGTCTATTCTGTAAAAGCGATCTGCTGTAGTTGCTGCAAGAAAAAGAGGGAAAAATACTTTTTCATATAGTGCTTTAGCGCAGTGGTTCTTAACCTTTTTGAAAGAAACGCCCCCTTGAGCCACTGAGGAAGTTATCATTGCCCCCCTCCCCGCGGTGATATCTTATTTATTTATTTATTTATTTATTTATTTATTTATTTATTTATTTATTTATTTATTTATTTATTTATTTATTTATTTATTTAAGACACTTAAATCCAATGACCCCTGAAAACACTATTAAATTCCAAGAAATTGAAATGCCCCCCGAAAAGTAACATTTAATGATTTAGTTGCAAGTGAATTTTAAGACGCAAAAAGAAATATAAAAAGGGCATAAAAACAAATGCAGGAACTAAAAATTTCAAGACAAAAAGTCTGAAACTAAATTAAAATTGGAGGAAAATATATATTCATGCACACTGTAAAAAGGCTGCAGCCATCTTCACAGGTTTGGCTTGCTCCAGCGCCCCCCTACCGCCCCCCTTCTGCTCCAGCGCCCCCACACCGCACCTTTTCGTTCTACCGCCCCCCTGAAAAATGAAATCGCCCCCTGGGGGGCATTATCGCCCACGTTAAGAACCACTGCTTTAGCGTATTTAAATACTTTATATACATTTCTGCAGTAATTCTTACTACACCCCTTTGAAATACAGTGGTGCCTTGCAAGACTATTTTAATTCATTCAGTGATAATCGTCATCTTGTGAAAAAAATCATCTTGCGAGGTTCCTATGGGAACTTCGCAAGACAAATGAAATGTATTTGTCTTGCGAAGCATCGGGCTAAAAAAAAAGTCTTGCGAAGCACGGTCATAGGAAAAAATGTCTTGCAAAGCACCATAGGGATCACGAAAACCAATTGTCTTGCGGGTTTTTCGCCCCACGAGGCAATCATCTTGCGAGGCACCACTGTATAGCAAAATAGAGAGATGAGGCAGAGAGAACAGTCGTGTGCTTAAAAGGTATCTATGTAGTGAGTTCATGGCTGAAGGCAGTTTTAAAGCACAGATGCTCCCTGGTTCATAACTTATTTTTTTAGCCACCCTCAAAGCAATTCACGTAAACAACTAGAAAGGAAGAAGTCATGGAATTATATTACTATTACTATTACTACTCCTATAGGCATCCTTCAGTCTCAAGAGACTATGGTAACATGCTCTGAATCGAGGAGTGTCCTCTCCAGAGCATGAAGCCCGGGTAAGGTAATATGGAGGATAGGCTGTTACCCAAGCAGCAGATCCCCCCTCTCCACATTGCTGAAATGATCCAATGGAAAGGCAAGAGCCAATACAACTGGTTCCAGCAATGTCGCAGGAGTTGGCAGAACGACACATGCTGCCTTCGGGACTCCAGCTCCGGATTGTGCCTCGAGGTTAACTCCTGAAGCCTTTTCCATGAGTGGATATAGCCACAAGGCAGTGGAGGTTTGAAATAGGAGTTTTCCTTCTCCTAGATGGGCTGCCTTCCATGGCTGACGAGCCCCACCTACCCGGCTACTACTACTACTATTATTATAATATTTTATTTATTTATTTATTTATTTATTTATTTATTTATTTATTTATTTATTTATTTATTTAATATGCCACCCACACTACCAAAGGTCTCTGGGCGGCTTACAACATTTAAAATACAATAAAATTTAGAACAATTAAAATACAATTAAAATATATATAAAAATTGCCATCGGAATATGGAATGCATATAATGTCTGATTAGTGATTATTTATTCCAAAAGGAAAGTATATCAATGAGAATAGCAGAAGATTCCAAAGTGGTTCAGGAAATGATTATAATCTAAACTCAATCATTATCATATTGGTGTCATCCTCCACCTATCTAGCCCTCTTGACTAGTTCTATTCATGCCCACAAAGTCATAGGTTTTTTTTTTTAAAGAGTCAGTCATTTTATATGCAAACTTCTTTGTCCACATAGAACTGAAAGAGATGCCACGGCACATTTGGAATATTTTAAAAGAAGGACTGTTGCAGGAGCAGCAAGCACTGCAATAGCATCCCATGAAATTCAATACATCCCAGAAGCTAAAAGCATGCTGGCTCTGGAAATATGAAGAGGTCAGTAGTGAAAACATATCAATTGCCATCAGTGATGTCAGAGGCACAGCTGAATAGTGGTAGTCAACTTTACCGGCCAGCACATAATCACTATTTACTACCACCCAGCACACTCTACTTAAATATTATAAAATTACATAGCTTGTGCTTACTGTTTTATAATCTAATAAAAAAATTGAGGGAGAAGGAATATGCACATGTTATGCATGCTAAAATGCTTTGAATTGCTTTTGTCTTTGGATTATTAAGGGGATAAGCCAGCTGCAGCGCAGCGCTGGAGAGGTAAGCCAGGAAGAGAGTTCTATGCCACAGTTAAACCTATGGATTCTTCAGCTCCTGCAAAGGAGGGCCACTAACGCCCTTCACTTCTGTACCACATGCTGCTAAACCATGGTCAAACAAACACCTGCAAAAATTTGCAGAACTGAAGTCTCCAAAGTCATTGCAACACCCAGTAAACACATCAACCTGGAACAAGCCCATCTTTCAAGATGCAGCTGCTTCCTCTTCACAATAGAAAATGCTACACTGAAGGAATGCACAACAAATGAATAACAACCTCACACATACGGTGCTATAAACTGGTCATTTGGCAAGGCCTTCCATTCGAGCAGCAATGGCCCTGTTCCAAGTGTCAGGCCTCAGATGAATCCCACAAAATATACAGAAAGACAATTAAGTTTCCCCCCCCCCCTCTTTCTCAACGTATCTTTTCCCCCTCAGAAATGAAAAATATTTATTAGAGAATGGCTGAAATCATGTTGTTTTCTTACACAGGCAGAAGGCAATCCACTTGCTTTTACCCAGCAATTAACAAGTCTCCACTTGATTCTTGAACACGAGTAACCCTGCAGAACCTACCCCCCCCCCCAAAATGCAGTGGTGACTTTTGAAATTGATAGCTAGAAGTGAATGTTATGTGGTTTGCTTTCCACTTCCATAGCAAAGCAACATGATTTGAGCCACTGAGCAGCAGAAGTAAATTTTCCATATTTGTTTTGTAGCTGTTCTGACACTCTCTGTGCACTTGGTCCATTTGTGTATAGGCATAGGAGCTTTTGCCCCTTTGTAATACAATGATCCAAGTTTTAAACCCCATAACCAGAGTTTGAGGTTATATACGGTTATACTATAAGGACAATTTGGTACATTTATGTACCATCAACTTGGAACCGACTTGCAGTAACCCTAATAGGGCTTTCAAGACACCGCCAGTGATAGGCCTGAGTGGAGATTCAAACCCAGGCCTCCTGAGTCCTAGTCTGTCATCCTATCCACTACAGCACACGATCAGACTGTGATACATACTAAGTGACTATTTATGGATTTTTAAAAAATAATCTGCAATTGGTCTGGCCTTAATATATCAACTTCAGTTTCGACAAGGAGGCCTATGGCCAGGCTCAAGTTGCTATGGCTGGCCTCTACAAAGACTGGGGAATTCTCTTTGGAAATAGAGCAGGAGTGGTGGGGGAAGGGAAGGGTGTCCATGACACAAGCCAGAGCAGATTAGAGGAGTGAAAGAGCCTCGTTTATCCTGTCCTGGGGAGAGATTTACAGCCACAGAGCTGTTGATGAAGGCTAGCAATTCAACCATTTTAATGAGCCTGCATTGCCCTTGAATGCCACTCCAGCCTTTTCCACTGACACATTTTCCTCAATTTGGAACATGCTGCTGGGAAACTGGCAAAAAAGGAGACAATAATTTGTTGTGGCAGTATCTGGGAATGAGGTCCTCATACGAGGGCACGGAAGAGGCTGCTTCTTCTAGACCAGATCCCATAACCTCTCTCTCTCTCTCTCTCTCTCTCTCTCTCTCTCTCACACACACACACACACTCTCACTCACTCACTCACACACACACACACTGTATATGTCTGGGTCAGAGATTGCAGATAACAATATGCATTTGAAAGAGCAATTTCCTCTTATTCTGGAGACTGAAGGATGAGATGAAAAAAATGGGGATGTTAATGAGGTAGTAGCTGATACTGGTGCAATGCCAGCACCTTACAATTCTTGAAACTCTAGCAGCCTTGGAAAAAGGGGTAAGGACTAAAAATAGAAAATTGGGAGCTAGGGAATCGGAGTGACCCTACTAGGGGAAATAAAAGATATTTGTAGGAAGGATGGAGAACTTTCTCTAGACCCCAAGGATGGAAAAAGGCTGAGGTGAAACTATGGCCTGCCATAACCCCCTTGCATTGACTTTGGCCAATTTGCTTCAGCTTCCTGCGCCGCCGAACTCTCTCTTTGCCACCCTTGAATGTCACTGCACCAGGGTCTCCTCTTTCATTAGGCCTCTAAGGCCCGCTGCAAAGAGGGAGGCCTGTCGCTGTTTTGAAGCTCAGTGCTGCAAGCAGGCCCAATAGGCCACGGAAGTTGCCCCCTGTGTGTTTGGGAATTCATTCCAGCATGGCTACAGGGGCACAAAAGCCCCTATTGTCCCTGCCTGTGGGAGAGTCTCTGGGTTTTGCTCAAAGTAAAACTGAGAAACAGCAAGAAATGTGCTAGTAAAAGTGAACTGCTCAGCCTTGGCCCTTCAGGTGGTGGTAGGGGTAGAAAGGGGGAGAAGAGGGGCTGAGAAAGGAGTTGGAACAAAGCTGTGTTTGTAAACAGGCCTCTGTTGCCCTGCCGAGCTCTTGGGGGGCTCTTGCAAAACACAGCCGGTTGGGTCACAGGCCCAGCAAGGGTAAAAACCAAAACAAAACCAGCCCCACTCTCCCTTCTCCTGGTCTCATTACTTCCCCAGTGCTAAAGCGGTAATTGAATCTGACGCACAAAAGGTAACTCTGAATGCAGAATATATTCACTGGCCCCAGGAACCAGTGCTTGGAGGAGCCTAGTGAAACAGCCACAGTTGCCTCACACTTGCTCCGACAGAGCCATCTGCTGGAAAACCAGAGGATTTACTATGCAGCCGACAGAGGACCAAGTCCCTTGTGTGAACACAGGGCCAAGAGATGTAAACATTTTCAGATGCTGCCACAATGCTTCAGAGTGCTGTGAGGGCATGGATCACTGCTTTATACAGTATGTCCTGCTCAGAGAAAGGGGAATATGTCCTGTTTAGCATTCTCCTTCCTTAGGCACAGATTTAACTGTAACAGAACACAGAGCTTAGAAAAGCTTCTTCTTCTTCTTACTACAACCCACAGTCAGCACATCCAAGTGGATACGCTGGCTGAAAGAATCTGGGAGTTGTAGTCAAGAAAGTATATTTTCTAAGTTCTGTATGAGTCAAACCATCATTAATACTGTATTATCTAAACTGATGACTAGTGGTTCTCTTACTTTTTCAGAGAGGGGAATTTCCCAGCTTTACTTAAGATGCCCGATAATGAACCTAACAATTTCTTAGGTATGCTTCTAAATAAATGCTTCATTTATTTTTAAAATAAATGATGGGCTATAGCAGTTTCTGTTGCAGTCTACTACTGCCCTCTAGAACCCTAAAGTAGCAAGTCCAAATGACACACAGGCTAAGCTTGGGGGAAAAAGTTGTTTGGGCTACTGGGAAATACTAAGAACACATTTAAAAGCAACAGAGCACAACGATCCGTTCAACACTCTGTGCCCCCCCCCCCAACAGCCAGTCACTAAGGAAAAGCCTGCCTAAAATGAAAGGTCTTTGCCTAGATTTGGAAACTACAGTTCAAAAAAGTAACATTTCCAAACTACCTAGTGGTATTGTTATAACAGAAGAGAGGGACCTCTCTTGAAATTTTAGTCTAGGGAAAAGCATCGACTGCACAACTTTAGGTTTACAACACTTGAGACAGATACAGTGGTGCCTCGCTTGACAATGATAATCCGTTCCATTCAAATCGCTGTTAAGCAAAATCGTTGTCAAGCAAAAGTAAAAAAAACCAATTGAAATGCATTAAAAACCAGTTAACGTGTTCCAATGGACGAAATACCTTATCGTCCACCGAAGATCCACCATAGGGGAAGCCATTTTTGATCGCTGTCTTCCGGAAATGGGTCCGGAAAACAGTGGGAGGCCATTTTGAAAACCCGATCCCGATGATCAGCTGTAAAGATCGTCGTGAAGCCAAAAATCAGTTCCCGAAGCAGGGAACCGATCGTCGTAAAGCAGATTTTCCCCATTGAAACATCATTTTGCGATCGCTATAGCGATCACAAAAACCTAATCGTTAAGCAATTTCAGCGTCAAGCGGGGTAATCGTCAAGTGGGGCACCATTGTACTGTGCTACTGTAGGCCTGTAAAGTGCTGTCTGCAGCAAGCCAGTACTACTAGAGGATATTATGTTTTTCATGGGTGGGCATGAGTTTCCACTGAAATCCTACCTGGCTCAAATACTGTACATACTGTTCACAGACCTAGTCATCACTCTCTCCCCAGCCGTTGTCCACAGTGCTAATATTGAGTGGGGAAAAAAGCAACTGGAAACTGTAAAGTCTTTTGCATTTTCACGTAAAGGAAAAGTATACACCAGGAGACAGGATAGTCAGCCCATTTCAAGTTAAATTCAACTGGCCGAAGGAGAGGGGGATGCACCCAGAGGTTAGTGCAGATGGACATAGAACATTCTCAAATCTCTCTCCCTGTGCCCAACCCTCTGAACTGAATTTCCAAGCTAAGACATTTCTGTTAACCTATTCACCAACCAAGTTAATTCAATATGGTAGTAATACAAGGAGGCATACTAGGCAGAGGTATCGACTAGAGGAGTTGGATGAAGCCTGACTGGCATCTCCAAAGGAACCTCTCAGTCTTGTTTGGGTTTGGAATAAAAAAGAACAATTACTATAGAAGCATCCTCCAGGACCACATGCATGCACTCACAGCAAATGTATCTGATATGGTAACTTTAGGCAAAAAATAGTAGTGATGCACCACCTCCAGCCTATTGGCTATCACTACAAAGATAGTGTATATTTGCACATCTATAAACATATGTACTCACAGTCAAGGAAGCACCACTTGGGGGATAGCTTCTGGCATGACAGTGTCTTTGGCTTGGCTCCATCCCCTTCCTGCATTACAATAAAACAAAACATTACAATACAACAAAACAGATTTTCCAACTGCCTTTCCATCCATGTCATAGTTTCATACATTTCTTCCAGCATGCTCCTGCACAAGTGAATGCAATCTACGTTTTTTTGAGAGAAACATGAAGGCTAGAGCATGTACATATGGTTCAGCAGAGGCACACTGAATGGCACTGGAGAGATACTGATGCACATGCCTCATGTATGACAGAAGCAGGAAAAGGGAAAGAAGGGGCTTCCAGCAACCAAGAGAGGGAGAGGATACACACCTGAGGAAATAGGCTCTGAACATTGGAAGGGCATGAAGAGAAATCCTGCAGAAAGGGAAGGAGCTGGATTATTGCAACACATATGACACATCTGCATCTTTCCCACAGGGATCTGCAGCTGGCTCCAATGGACTTGCATTAGTTTGTGTAATGCAAGAATGGAGTCCACATGTCACTGTAGGCAAAGGGCCATCCCAGGTGCAGAGAGTAAAATGGGGGGGGGAAGTGGGGGAAAGATGGTGAAATCATATGTTAAGAAATCATGAGATTGCAGTTCGAGTGTGCATCAGGCTACACCAGCACATTCAGGAAGTATATTTAATCACTGCTGTTTCCTTGAAATGAATATTGTGAATGGTGCTTTTATTTCAGACTTTTAGGAACGTTTCCCTCCTAATTACAGCTAATGTTCACTGATGCTGCAGTTCTACTTCTCAGGCTTGCCACCTTCCGAAAGCTTGAAGTCTCTATTTGTGCTTTTTACTCAAATAGAGACTTCAAGCTTTCAGAAGGTGGCAAGACTGAGAAGTGCTTTTTACTCAAATGCACAATGTGGAGTGACAATCATGGAGTGAAAAGTATGATTTTCGGACTTCACACTGGTTAGAATTAGCTTTAGAAGAACATACCTTGTCTTGGAGAACAATTCTGAACATTTTATTGGGAGCTAGTTCATGAATACCATCTATAGTACACTGGAATTCTCCATTTAACAGATAAATTTAAACTGCAAGAGAACCAACTAGAACTACATGGGGGGAAATTGTCAATTCAAGGTCTTGATTGTTTGCTTTATTTGTAGGGCAGTTTTAAAAGGAAACTCTCTTATCTTAAATTGTTCAGTAAAGGCACTCTTTTCCCAACACTACCTAGGAACACTGTTGTCTTCCAATGTTTTTTTAAAAACAGGGAAATTCCAAAAATGGAAAAAGGAAGCCTTAAGTTTTAAAAGAAAGTTATATTTGAAGTTAGGCTTGCCCCCCCATCCCAAGTAAGAAAATTTAGATAAGAAATCACTTCTTCCCCCATCTTCACTCAGATAATGGGCACGAGCACTCTAATGCAATTTTTGTGTGTGTATGAACTTCTAAGCCAACTTGCTATGATAGGAATATTAGTCAAAGTCCATTATCAGGGATTTAATGTGTCCCCCCCAAGTACTCTATTAAACAAAATTTGGACTTAAAAGGTGTCTTCCTGCCTGCTGAAACATAATTCTATTTTTTTTTAAAGATCAATAGAGGGCATGAAATCCTTCCTCCACAATTTTAGAAAGCCTTAAAAAAAGTATTCAGGGGGGCATGAATGGGATGTGAGACTAGATATGGCCTTTCAAGGTTGAAGGGACCACATGCAATCCTTGAATTGCTGGATATTGGCCATCACTACACTAAAGCATAAACCCACTAGAAAGACTACCCTTTATGTTCATGGTAAGCAAGAACTGAAACAAACTTCTGCTTTAATTCCAGTCATATGCCACTTAAATAGCACTAAGATTATGTCAAGGGTACATTCTCCCCCCCACCCCATCTTCCAAATGATTGTGTAGACTCTTACTTCCTGCAGCCTCTCAATGTGAGTCCGGCACAACTCCAGGTCACTGTCTCCTGGTACAACAATAATTCCCAGAGGAACAGCTGAAAAGTTATATCAGAAAATATATTTCAGCCTGCAGCCCAGATTCATAACGACCCACCCTCCCAAATTTTCACTTAACTAGAGGCAGGAGACAATTAATGTGTGCAGCCCACATATACACTTTCTTAACAGGAACTCCTAATTTCAGAGTACTCCCTGGAGAAGTCTTCTGGGCATGCAGAAATTTAGCTCATCAGGCAAAATGCTAAACCAGATGCACTAGCATCTCACAAGCAGGAAATTCTAATGTGGGAGCTATTTCAAACAAGATACCATTTGGTAGGATGTTACTGTGTTACATTAATTAAATATGAACAGGCTGAGCAAAAACGCAGAAGGTAAAAAGGTGCACGTTTTTTGATGCCAGTTGCTTTTCCACACTGTCTTGTTGTAACCAAGTCTCTTTAGCTACACAGCCATGGCCCAGGGCCCTAGGATATCCCTGCAAGCTCCCCTTATCTACAGAGGCCCCAACAGCCTGGGTTAAGTTTCCATCTACTCACAGGCCTCCTTCAACTTCTCCTTGTCATAATGAAGTGCCTCATAGTCACGCATGCCAATTCGGCTCACACGAATTCTAAGACGTTCTGGAACCGGCTGCTGACTGCATAGTAGGAAGAAAACATTAAAGAACAATTAGGGTGTGTGCCCAAAGTGTGCTGTCGGCAGATTGAACTACCCACCTTAAAGTACATGGGATGTTAAAGGCGTCCCAGTCCAACACTCTGTCCACCACACTGATTCTCAACAATTACGGAAGGCCCACTAAAATGGGAAAGTGGATATTGTTGTGGATGGAGAAGGGGAGAAAGGGAAGCCTAATAAAGTCCCAGAAAGCATCAGGAAATGTTTCAAAATAACAACATCTCTTAATAGTATTAAACTAATAACTTGCCTGTGGGCATTTGTTGACTCCACTCCTTTGTCTGGCCTAACAGCCACTCCATGCTTACAGTGCGAACAGAATACTGTTCACACTGTAAGCATGGAGTGTTCACTGTTCACACTGTAAGCAAGGAAAGGGTGCCACAACTCTCAGCTTTTTTGAGAATATTCTCTTTTATGAAATAATGATTGCACCTCAAACACTGATTACTCCACAGGGGAGACACAAAACTCTTCCAAACCTGCCCCTTTCAGACTACCTATATCGTGCTTGGAGACATAATACAAATTCATCTTCTCACTTCTCCAAAGGGAGTGATTACACAGCTAGAAAAATGCAAAAGGACCTGCTGTGAAGTTGCAGCTGAGAATTCAGGTTTCTCAGGGTTAATTTGCATCACCTGACCACACAGGAGACAGCAGAGAGAGGGGAAGAATTCAGCCTTGTATTAACACTTTGAATCCTCTCTTCCCCATTCCTGTTGCCTCGACCTGCTTCTTTTCCTGTTCCATTTCTTTCTTTCTGCTTGCTGTACAAGTGCTAAGGCAACTGAGTGATGAAAGGAGGAAAAACAGGGAGGAATGAGCAGAAAGAAGCAAAGTATCAGCCTTGTTTCTGGCTTAAGGCAGCTCTGTTCTGGCCCTCTAGAATTTCAGCAGACATAGAGCAGAGCTACTTTAACAAGCTGGAAACAAGACTGATTCATAACTTCCTTTTCTCTCTTTCTCTTTCTGCCAATTCCTTCTCCCCCACCCCTCCTTAAGGTCACCAAGCTATCCTACTGGAAAAGCAAGTCTTTAAAAGAAAATAAAAGGGAGGAAAGGGGAAAACAAGCAGATCCAGGCACCAAGTGAGGGGAAGAGAGGATTTAAGTGATAGCAGGTTTCACGGCTGCTGGAGCAAGCTAGAATGGCTTCAAATAATACACGTACAAACCCCTCCATGTCAGCTCAGGTGACGGCACCACCTGAACTGATACGAATCTATTCAGTTCCAAAAAAGTAGAAGCACCACCCTTAGAAGAAAAAAATGGATTGGGGAGAAAAATTCTGCACTGATTGTCAGTGACTTGTATGCCATAGATAATAATATGAATCTGGCCATGTGGATGCTCCCTAACATAATGTAGGAAGCTATGCACCTTGGAGCTTGTGCCAATTATTAATTTTTCTGAGTAAGTGATACAATTCTTCTCCCAAACCAAGTGGGGCACTGAGGGACTCTTTATTTCTTCAGAATCCCCTCCTGTGGGCTTCCATGACCTCTATTCCTTTCTTATCTCCATTTCAAAAGATTGTGCATTAAACAGAGAGTAGAGAGGATGGAAAGGAGATATTTTATGGAGTTCATAATAGTTTTTTAAGTAGCTAGTGAACTCCTTGTACTGGTGCTAGAGATTTTTAACTCTTGGCAGTTTACTAGATTTTATGAATTTTAAATGATTAGATATAGCTTTCTGATGGCTTCAGATACAGTGACGTCTAGCAGAAATCTTTGAAATACATTGAGAGAGAAATTCAACTCAACTAAGCTCAAATAACCCTTGAGATTACCAAGTGCTCCTGGTAAAGGAACAGGAATCTGCCATGTTAGCAGAGCAGAAGATCACCAAAATGTAAGAATTAATTCTTTTAACAATTGAGGCAAACTTCATTTCTTGCACCACAGCTCTGGAGATGCCCCCCCCCCCCCATATCAGTCAGAACATACTCATTCAGCAGGGGCATGGAGTTGCGCCTCTTGGTCTTCTGCACCATGTTGGCCTGGTTGCGCAGGAAAATACGGATACGAGATGCACCCAGCTTACAGGGCTCTCCATCCACTTGCATGGGAATGGCCTTGGAAGTGGTGAGCAGCACCTCTCGGCACTGATGCAGGCGCTCCCCATGGCCACCAACTTGCAATGCTGCCTGTAAAAGAAGGAGCAGCGTGAATGAGAAAGAAGACAGACACTCATCCGCCACTTGTTGATTATATGGGAACTGAACATGGTCATATAAAGAAGTTGCCACTGTTCTCACCAATTGTGGACAGTAATTGCTTAGTTAGTCCCTGTTTTCCCAGGAATGTCCTCAACAGTCTCAGTTGGCACAGGCAGAATGAGGTAGTAAGTCATTATGTGTAACGGGTTCACTTCTTGCACCTGACTCACCAGCCGTTAGTTGCTTGACTGACTTACCAGGGATGTCATGGTGAAGCCAATGACCTCAAGGCAACCATCATCATGGCGCTGGGGCTCAAAATCATGGTGCTCTCCAGGATTGCCCCAAGGCATGGTGCCCGCACAATACCTGCACATAGATGGGGGCAAAGGGAAGACTGTTAGGGATAGACAACAGCACACTTTGAATCCTGGCCAGTGGAAGTCAGAGGATGAGAGATAGTGAAAAAGAGGGGCTGTTTTGCAGGAAGAGCAACCACCCACCTTGGAATGTTTAGGAAGACAAGGCATTGAGGCTTCAGATCCTGGATCTTGGGGGTCAAGTCTGTTCCGTCACACTAATTTAAAGGAGAAAGGTGGGGGGGGGGAAGGCAACAGACAGCTGACAAGACTTGCTGCAACAAGGAAAAATCTCAAACATACTCTCTTCTCTGTAGGGAAAACAAACTCTCCCTGTCTCCCAGGCAACTTGTTCATCCAGTGCTTTCTATGGTACCTTTATCCTAATACTGCAGCAGACCAACCTTCACATTCCACCCACGTGATTGGGCATTTTGAGGCCTCAAAGTGCGCAATCAGCTCCCTGACATACTCACCACCACTTTGATATGCTTTGCTAAGTCTCTGGAGCTCCCCATGAGGAAATCAGAAAATGCTGTCTGCCAGAAGAAATAAAACCTAGTTAGTCCCACAGAGGATCACTTTGCATTATTCCAACCCAGATGTAAATGGAAGTGGAGAAAAAAGATGCATTTGAGCCAATGTCACCACTTTTATTATGTTTGCATATGTGCAATTGTCTTCATGTCTCAAATGAACAAAACAGAATAGCAAGGAGAGCAGTTTGAGCAGGAATGGTGCAGCATGAACACTCCTAACTGCTTCCTACTACACTGATAGTCTTCTCATTGACACTGACACTGTTACGTGGAACAGCGCACAGATCACTACACACACTTGACTTGGACAACTCTGAATGTGTACTATATGTGACATTGCTATATCAAGACAACATTCTTGTCGGGCATCTCGCGTCTTGTGATGAGATGAAAATGTTCCCTTGTTACATTCATGGACTGGAGGCTAGAGGCAGAAAAACTACACTTAAAGCAAGGAGTGGGGGAAGTAGCTACTGTGTTTCCTAATACACCCCCTACAGCTGTATGTTTCTAGATTTTCTTTTGTCTTTTTGTCCAAAATCTCCATTACCTCCATGTGTACATTTTTCAGAAAAGGTTCCACAAAGATCTTTAGATCTAGCACTGATTTCATCAGAACTTTTCAAACTACTTTTTTTGAAAAAGGCTTGGCAGTGTTTTCTATCTATTGACAATAAATCAGCATTTCTACCTCTCCTCTGTCCAACAGTCTCCACTGACGTTGCTGTGTAGATTTTAAATGGTGAAACCCCATGGCTGCAAATGTATTCTTCTCATAATTATAAGTACATCTAGGAGTAATAACCTAGGCACTCTAATGGAATGTACAGCCAGATACTTTGCATGTGAAAAGAAGTTTAGACTAGTTTTGACAGAACATCCAGCATGTGAACTCACCCCAGCATAGAACATTTTATTCCGAAATCGGCTGTTGAATTTCTCCGGATTAGCCTCTGAAGAAAGAGGGCCATTATCAGTCACATGTTCTCAGCAAGCATTGCCCACCCACTCCCACAGCACGGCTGCAGTGTATTCTATGCTGCAGTTTTTCTACAGACACAGAAAAATAACATATCCGTGAAGAAAGCACTTGCAGAGGTTGTAAAAATTACTTTTCTGGACTGCAACCCCCAGATCTCCCAAGCAGCATGGCGACTAGCTTTGCTCCCTATATACTCCAAAGATGACAATAACTTGCCTCTACACATTCATGACAGTATGTTGTGTCACAGGATTAGTGCACTAGGACTGCTTCAGCATTAAGAATAAAATGATCCTTCACATCTTAGGTTGAATGGAAAGACTTTTGTTGCCAAAACAATTGCCTTTCAATCATTATGTTTCCCTCTTGCAACCCTCCTATGTTCATTAAGCAAGTTATAACTTCTCCACCTCCAGTTCATCATCTCGCCCTGCCACAAAAAGCCACAGCTATGCCTTCTCACATCTCCCCATCTTCCTGCTTCTTGGCTGTGACAGGATGCCATTTACCTCTGGACTCATGGAATTCCAGCGTCACACGAGCATCAAAACCAAGACTGAAATAATTATTGAAAACATCAAGAGGGAGCTGAAATAGACAAAAAGAAGCAGCATTTTGGAACCATAATGAAGGCAACTTTTCAACTAGTCTTTTGATATTTGTAAGTACCTGATATACAAGAAAGGAATGTGGACTCCCTTGACATTCTCCTGTAAAGAATTTGCAGGCCACTTTGCAGACAAAATTGCCTGCATCTCCTCTGATTTGGATACTGTGGTGGACTAGGATCCAGCACACACATGGTGGATATGACTTTGGCCGTTGCTTGTCCCAAGGTAATGGATACATTTCAATTTGTGCAGCCTCTAAGTGTGGAGATAATCCTTGGAGAGCTGAGAGCCACCATCTGTGTCCTGGATCCTTGTCCTTTCTGGCTTAGTGAAGTGAAGTGAAGAGTGAAGTGAAAGTGAAGAGAGAGTGACGCTGCACTGGTAGATAAAGGGAGTGAGTGAGAGACCTATAATTTTTCCAGGTGGGGGATTAAGGAGCTCACGAGCTGGACAAATTACAACATGGAAAACTGTGGGTCGGAAAAGGATTAAAGCACACCCATACCCCAATTCTCTCTTTGGGACGACCCTTTGGAAGTGACTTTAACATTGAATGCATCTTCAGTTTCATTTCCAAATAACACATCACATGTTAGGAATAAACAGAAATGAAAAGAGAAAGTCCAGATGCTAATTTTGTTGGACACAAGCTACAGATTTCCGCAGAAAGCATCAATCCTGCTGGATTTTGGATTACTCCAACATGCCATCACACCCTTTATAATTAACACCAAGACAGGACCTGGACATTTGTACTTACTCACATTCTTACCTGGGATGTACAATCTGCTGTTATTCTATTATTATGAGTGTGTAAACAAAAGACTACATAGAACTCTGAAGAACCACCAACTCTCTCTCTCAAAAAACAAACAGACCCATAGCTATAAAGGCTAGTAGCAAGGGAACAGGCTTCAAACTGGTGGCTGTTGGTTTCTCCCGCCCCCACCATAACACATATTGATTCTTTTTTTACATTCACACTAATTTGTTCTTATTTGTCTGTTTGTTTACTTTATATACAATCCAACAGTGTGGTACACAGTCTCTGAATTGTTAACAACCAATTCATAAAAAATTACAAATAATACAATAACAACTATAAACATAATCAAACAATAAATGAGAAAATAAAATGATTCGGTGAATCTGACATAAGTAAACAAATTTAAACCACAGTTGGACATTAAATGACACACTTTAATAAAAGGCACTTTAACAATTCTGTTTTAAGTAACTTCTTAAAAACTGGGAGAGCGGGCACCTGGCAAACCTATATGAGACTCAGTGTGAGAGAAGGAATAGAGAAATATGCTCAGCCCACTGTATTTGAGAGCAGCAGCTGAAGTAAAAGTGCAGGATATTAACACTGGGTTTAGAGTTACAGTGGTACAGGTCTTACCTTTTCTGTTGCTGCCTCATCCTTCTCATCAGGGTTTCCATCAATGTTCGGCTCTACTTGCAGATTCCAGCGGTCAAGCTGCACAATCTCCCCCTCTTCTACATGTGACAGAATCTTTGACAAGGGCTCATCTGTATAACCCTATGAGTTGAGATATTTTCATTTATTTATTTCATTTATACTCTGCCTTTATGTGCAGAATCAAGGAAGCTTACGAAATGATTTTTTAAAACTAATTCTACTAAAAGCAAGAAAGAAATAATAGCTATGCATTTAAGTATTTAATAAGATCAAAGGACCTCTAACTGAAAAAACTATTGGTTGCACAAAGCCCTCAAACTTTGGGCTGGTGGTTTCATGTATCGAGAGAAAACTGGGCTCTGAGAGACTCCACAGGCCAAAGGAAAGTATGTTATGCAGGAAGCCCCCAGTGCAGCCTTTTGAACTTATCCAGGAAGGCTTAGAACCAATGCAAAACTGTCTCCAAGTTCTGTCCCAAACAGATGATCCAGAAAGATACCATGGTCAATGGTACCAAATGCAGGTGAGAGGTCCTGCAGAAGAACCATCAGGGACATACTTTCTCTATCAAGATCCCAGCATCAAGGCAATCAAAGCTATCTGCCTCCCATAACCAGTCTTAAAGCCAATGCTCTTTATGAAAAACTGAGACAGAGAAGAATAAAAATCTTTAGCTGGCTCTCAAAACAGACTCATTTAAAAATATTAAGTACTGAATGGCTCACTGAACTGGAAGATTCTTACCCCACCCCAGTTCAGCGTCCTTGCCAGGTCATTTCCTGTCCCCAAAGGAAGGATGGCCACAGGAGGTGGAGGCTGCAGGCGTAACTGGTCCAAGACAGAGAGGATCCACCCCACCTATCAGATGAATATGAATAAATATGAATGAAGACAAGGTCTCCTCCCAACCCCTCTTGTACTATTGCAACCCAGGGTTATTCAGTGCAGATAAGAAGTATGAAATTCAGGAAAGTTAAAAGGAAATACTTCATACAGCCAAGTTAAACACAGTTAAGTGATCAATAGCTCTTGCTGGCATAAGATCTACTGATTGCTTCCATCCTGTACAGCTTTAAAAGGGAAGTTATGTCCATGGAGGATAAAGATATCAAGGTGTGATGGGTGTTAAAAGGCAGTATAGCTTTCAGTAACACTTTCTAGAGAAGACAAGCAGGAGGCTGCTACTTCATTCATGGTCTGCTACGGGTTTCTTATAGGCATCTGATTGTTTAGTTTTGAAAGAAAATCCAGGACTAAACAGACCTTTGGACTGATCTAGACTAGCGCTGTTCTGTGATTTACCGCAGCTAGCATTTTAGCTGAAGAGTGAACACTGGGAACTGGGACATATCATCTTTACTAATTATAGCTGTGTTCCAGAATTTGGTCGGCCCATACTTTTCATATGAGTCACAGTTATGAAACTATCTGCCCTCTGAAAGAACCCAGGTCCGGGTTCTGCTGTGAGTGCACAGCTTCATCTTTCTATAGTTCATCAAGTGCTAAACAGATCAACAGTCACTTACCGTACCATCACCCCCACATGCCAGAATCCGTAAATTATGCACTTTACGATACATTTCTAACCTGCACAAAAACCCAGAAAGAGTGCCGGTGAAGATGGGAAAAGGGGAATAAGCCATGTGAATCTTAATCATAGTCCTGGGTGCGTGTGTGTCTCTCTGTGTGTGGTATGCCTTCATTCTGGTGGACACAGGAGTAAGCTAAAATCACAAAGGACTCTTTGTGACTTGGACTACATTACTTAGATCTAGGTATCAGATCCAGTATCTAAGCTCAAAATTACTGTGTCTTTCTTTCTACAAGAAGCAGAAGGCCAGTTTAGGAGAGCTGAAGTACTACTATCTGTAGCACGAGTACAACTGCATCTAAAGGTTATGCTAAAGCAAGGTTGGCCAACCTCCGGCCTGCAGGCAATATGTGAACCATGGAACATATGTGGCACCCAAGACCCACTGTGGTACATATGGCACCTCACAGCCCCAGAACACCTGGGATCCTGCAGCACTTCCAATTTTTTTTAAAAGAGGGAAAAATACACTTTGCTCAAAATATCCCCTTGTGACCCTGAACGGCAGTGTGGCCTTTGGCCGGATGGGCGGTATAGAAGTGTAACAAACAAACTTTGTCATGTTTTGGGCCCCCAGCACCTCCAAAAACTATGAAAATATTTTAAAAATTCTTATCATTAACCACTAAAAGATGTAAGAGGGCTTTTCCAGTTTAACCACTCCCTCTTTTTTATTGTAGCAAAATTTACAGAAACTCTTAGGTTTAAATTTCTTTTAAAAGATTTAAATATGAAATATCAATGTCAGGGCTACACCTCTCCCCTTTAGGTCCAGCCCCTTGGAAGTGTGGCCTTCAGAGTACCAGCAAATCTGAAAAATGGCTCTTAGGACCCACTGAAGTCACCCACTCCTATGCTAGAGCTTTGTAATAAATCTGAGAAACTTAAGTTGCCATATAAAGCTTGCATGGTCCACTTGCGATAAAGCATTCTCTTTTATCTTAATCCATCTCCTAGTGTTGTTTAGTCCTCTTCTTTTCTTTAGACCAATGATTTTTGACAAATTATACTTCGCAGTATGTCAGGCAGTTTTGAGGGGCACTGGTCGAAAATACCCACCTTGAAGAGCTAAAGATTAGCAGAATTATGAACTGGTTTGACTTTTAGATTTTGTTGAACTCCAACTCTTATCAGTCTCAGCAAGCATGGCGAAGGGCCAATGCTGATGGAAACTGTAGCCTAACAGCACCTGGAAGCCAACAGATCTTGCAATGTTGCATCCAGATGCATATCCATTTAGCTTCCGAAATGGCATAACTTCACCAAGAGCAATGAAAGATCTCCTGCCACCTAAGGCAGGAGTATCATCATCAAAGTATCATCAAAGTATCATCCCTGATTGTACCAGTGCATTGGAATACAAACCACAGGAGAGGAAGGGGTAGCCAGTGGCCATATCTGCCCTAGTTGGCTGTCCTGTATCTCTGTCCGGCTTGAAACATGGTGCAGTGGTCCTATTGACCACCTGCCAGAAAACAGGGCAGATATGGCAACTGCAGCACCTGCCAGCTAGGTTTGTTGCAAAACACACACACACACACACACACACACACACACACACACACACACACACACACACACACACACACACACACACACACACACACACACACACACACACACCTAAAAGTTGTGGGGAGGGAGGATGCATTAATAGCATCCTCTTCACCACCACCACCACCACCAAAGGAGAGAGATGCAGGTGATGGACATAAACTGTGAGAGACTGGATTTACCAGGAAGGGCGCACTGCTCTCTTGGTATGTGGCCCTAAGGGTGGTGAGCACCGCCACCTTCTAAGGAGTGACTACAAAACTCACCTGTGTGATTTTCCTAGTCACTCCTCCCACAAGGCTTGGCTCTGAGGAGCCCTTGGAGTTAAAAGGTTGAGGAAGCAGTCACTCTGGAAAGCTATGCACAGTATCAGCAGCTCTCCAAACTGCTAGGGACCCTGCCCACATAAAGCAACCACCCCACTGGGGCCAATGTAAGAGCTAGCTCTGCGCATCAGCTGCTCCCAAGACTCTTCACTTTTCTGAGTTTAAAGTGCCACCCCATCCCTTTTTGGAAGTAAGTAAAGTGCCAATGCAGTAAATAAATAAAGACAGATTATATGGGCACTTTCCCAGGAATTTCACTCCTCTCCTGGAAAGGAGGCATTCAAAGGACTAGGTTTTCCCCAAACTGTTACTCACGCCTCTTTGGGGCCTCCTTGGCTTAGGTCAAATACTTGTCGAGGGTTGAGGTACCACATAAATGATTGGATTATCTTTGTTCCCTAAAGGCACAGAGGAGAAAGAAAGGAGCCAAGAAAATTGGAAACGAGCTGCAGAAGAACTAAGGCTAAAAGATGAACAGGGTAGCATATGTTTGCAACCAAAATTCTGGAATATTAGAAGATTAAGCCTACCTGATTTCCACCACTTTTGGGGTTCACAAACACCAATAATGGCTTCATAAGTGGTGCTGGAATGGGCTTGATTACAAAGGGTTTCCATCGCCCTTCCTGTAAGAGATACAGCGTAAGACCCATGAAAAAAAAAATGAAGTTTGGCTCACTCATTTACACATTTTGTAGGAGCTTTCATACTACAAACCACTAAATCTCATATTATCTTCTGAAATCTGTGGTGCAAAATTGGACAAATGTGCATGAATTAATAGGCAAAATTTGTTCCCACTGGGTAATATAAACAGTAGGTGAATAGTCCTTTTAGCAGATGCTGCAGTTTTATGTTGTTTTCTTAAGAACCTCTGCAGAAACAGGAACAAACATAATGGGAAGTATGGCCATATCCATTCTGATGTGTAAGGGTGTGATCAGATGGTGAGAAACGATCATATCTGATCACACTGGAAAGGTTACTTTGCTGGGAGCAACCTCCCTCTGAGGGCTCCAGCCCCCCCCCCCAATAAGAGTAGCCCTGCTGCTGGACCAAAAAGGCTCAGCCTGGACATAGATCAGGATCGGATCACTATTGCCCATCCATCGTGTGATCGCAATGAAACAGCTCACACCAGACTGTGTCACAAGTGGTCCAAAATGTGAGCTATTTCCCCGTCTGATAGTAACCTCAGTTCCATTCAGAAAGTATCAAACTGTTCTCAGCTTCTCCTTTGGGCTGCCATCCCTGTCAGCCTAGAAAAGTAAGCAATCTCCATTTGGACTGCTACAAACCATGCTTCTACCTCCTAAGCAAAGCCGCAAAAAACAAACAAACAAACAACCCCCCCAACAAAAATACTTTATCCAAAGTGTTCTATTGGAACTGCTCCACACTTAATGAATGTGTTGTATCAAGACGAAGTAAGCAGCACACTTTAGGTTCAAAAACATCCTTAAAAGAAATGACCCGTTCTTCATAACTATCAGTACTGTACATGATTTCATCACATGGCCATTAGTTCACTAACGCTACTTCTATGCAAACAGGCAGGAGCTAATTCTGCGCCTAAGCAAAGTTCATATTCAGAACCCTTTTGTAAACCGAGAGCTGATAATCATGTAACAAAATTATATACTACTAGTGATCAACAGAGAGCAGTTGCTCTGTGACTAAGAAGGAACTGAATGGACCAGCAAACCAGGCTCCTGGCAGTTGTCCGGTTGAGCTGTAGCCAGCAGATTCTTAGCTTCTAATGAGGGGATCCCCTTAAGGGACCTTGGGGGTGGGGCCTGGTTTGGAGGCTATCCAGACTGGTGCTTGCCCCAAGTGACAGGGGGCCACACCAAGTGGCCAAGCAGCCAGGAGATACCCCCAGATATTATTATTCCAACAGGTCTACCTAGCTGAGGTAGTGGTCACCAATCAGAAGTTACATCAGCGGATGTGGAGTATGACCTGGCCCCGATGCTATGCCAAATTGATACAGATGTAAACAATAAAGTTGTGGCCAATTTTCTAATTTTAAACATATGTTTGGTATGAGTTATTCTGAGGAGTAGGGCAACCAGGATGTCATTTGGTTATGCAAGTTGGCTTGTTCAGAAGCTGGTATGTGTATTTTCTTGGTTAAGACAAAATGGAGTCTGTTTGAGAAGCTGCACTTTTACGTTAGGCATGGAAGATACACCTTCTTCCTCAGCAGCTTATCTGGTGTCTCTTCTGGATTTCAGAAGGAGAGATGGATGAGTAAACTAATAGAACTTCGGTTAGTTAGTTTACTCATCCATCTATATGGAACACATTTGCCCACAAGCCGTTTTTGATCAGTTATAGCTGTAAAATCTGTATTTTTCTTTTCAGTTTACTGAGCAAACTGGTGACAATGAATGCAACACATATGAAAAAAAAATGAACCTCTCTCTTCCACTTTCTCTAGCACATTAGTACTAGTCACAAGTGAAATAGTGGAAAATAAAAAGCATTAATGTATTTGCGAAGGCTTTCACGGCCGGGATCTAATGGTTGTTGTAGGTTTTTCAGGCTCTTTGGCCGTGTTCTGAAGGTTGTTCTTCCTAACATTTTGCCAGTCTCTGTGGCCGGCATCTTCAGAGGACAGCACTCATAGTGCTGTCCTCTGAAGATGCCGGCCACAGAGACTGGCGAAACATTAGGAAGAACAACCTTCAGAACACGGCCAAAGAGCCCAAAAAACCCACAACAACCAAAAAGCATTTTTTTATTCTTTTAATTTTTTTTGCCAAGAATGCTCTTTCTCTACCAATACTTTGCATTATACCTTACATTCTTCCACTTCTCAACCCTCTTCTAATGTAACTATAATATCTTACCTCAAGCCCTTTCTTGCTAGATTTCCGCTTGAACGATGTCCTCTTTTTCTTCTTACTTGATTTTAGTGGGTTCTATGGTTGGAGAGACAGGAGAAGAGAATTAAATTAAATGATTTAGAAACCAGATTTAAAATGAGAGGAAAAAAAACTTGAGAGAAAATGTACTTGGGGATGCCGGACACGTAGAATCCAGGTGGGAGGGATAACAACAGCTGCATGTGCCCCTAGCGAACAGGGCTCCTCAATGTGCTGCAGCATGAAGCACGAAACTTTACTGTGATACTGAATGGGGAAAAAAAAGAACAGAATTACTCAGTTTTCACAGTACAGTCAAGGACAACCACAGACTTTCCTAAGCCTTTTTTAAAAGGTTGACCTGGTCTATATATGTGAGTGTGGTGATAGCCCACTAAGTTGTTAGAATGAACAATGCCACTTAAAATGCTACGTTTTAGAAAAAGGTTTTTTTAACGGATTCGAACTCTCAGAATTCCTTCAGCCACTGGACATGCTGCTTACAGATCCTTGGAGGTAACTCACAGTAAAATTCTACATTTTAAAGCATGCTAAATTTAAGAAAAAGGATAAGCAGGAGCAGGCTGAGATAGGCAAGTAAAACATTTTTGCCTGCTCTGGTATCTTTCAGCATAAGGAAGCATTAAAAATAGCCTCCACCACTTATGGTCCCTTATGCATTCAGAGTAATTTCCAAAGAAATTGCCTCAACATGCTAGCAAAAAAACAGGAAGAAGCAAAATATTGTAGCGTCTTAGAGACCGACAGATTTATTTCACTGTGGCACAGCCATGGACACAGGTATGGCACTCCAGTCTGGAAATATATTAATCGCTGACCCAGAATGCCATATCCTCAGTTCCTAGACATACTCAGAAACCTCTCCTCTTCCTGAAATACATCAATGATATCTTCATCATCTGGACCTCCAGTAAGGAACTGCTGGAGAAATTGCATCAGGACTTCAATAACTTTCACTTTTCCATCAAATGAAGCCTAGATCACCACACACAACAAGTATACAGTACTTCCTAGAGCCACACTGCAACTTCACAAGGAGATTATCAGCAGTACATTAGCATTGGAAACCCACTAACCACTACAAATACTTACATGCACCCAGAACACCCCCCCCCCAATCTGTTGTCTATGGTCAAGCTCTCCGATATAATCAGATTCGCTTAGAACCATAGGGCAGAGACTCACCATGGAGGTGGAATAAGCATCTCTTAAATTACAACATCCATTTAACATGGTGAAAAAGCCAGACTGGTACCCAGGGACAGCCTGCTACAAGGCAGACCCAACAGAGAGAATAACAGAGCACCACTACTAATATTATTATTAGCTTTATTTATTTAGAAATCTACAACTTTCAGCTGAGACTATGGAGATGTATCAATAATGACCCATAGAGTTCCCTCTACTGGCCCACACTAATACACACACACACACACACACACCAACCTTAAACAACTACTGACATAGAACAGGCAACACAAAATGAAGGTGGGAGACAGGAACAAGATTCTGTCACAAACCTAGATAACAGATGTGCTCCCATTATTTACACTGGTTGCATCATCAAGTTTCCTAACAGTTGTCAGCCACAACATTTTTTCATCCTCTAATATGATTTATACCATTTTCTGCCACTAATGCCCCTTTGCATTCTACACAGAATAAACAGGTGCAAAAGAGTGGATGGATAAAAATCTGACATTAGGAATGTGAAGAGAGCAATCAGTTTCAGATCACACCAGCCTCCCAAGACACCCTATTATGGATCTCAAAATAGTTATTGTAGAAGAATGGAATTACTAAGAGACGCAAAAGACAGACAATGAAAACTGGCTCCATAAGCCAGCTCCAGTGCACCTCTAAGGATTTAAATAGGGATCAGGCTTGTTAGCACACTACATATATATTAAAACCCAAGCTTTCTGTAATACCCTTATGGGTATAAAATAATTGTCTCCCTTGACAGACTTTGACCTTTTCTCCAGGAACAACTCTTTCCACTTCTGCAACAGCCAAATCCACCCAATTTACAATTTGTTCCTCTGGCTAAGGCCTGCAAGTAATTAACGGCTTTATAATCCAATTCTTATGTTAACAAAGCACTGTCATTTAGTGTAATTTTCTGTATCCTTCCCAGGTCATTACTCTCACTACCACAGGAATATACATAAATACAGAGGCGAATTTAGTCTGAAGAAGGGGACTTTGATTTATGAAAGCTGACACTGAAACAAATTTGTTAGTTGTAAAGTAGTAAGGTACCACAATCTCTCTCTCTCTCTCTCTCTCATTCCCTCCAATGTGTAAATAAATTCAGAGGCTTCACTCTTGCACAATACGATCAGCAAGAAACACTTCTGGGAATATACGCTGGAAGGAAAAATAACAGTGCAGGATGGCTGTGTTTGAGAAACAGCCTCAGTTCTCTATTGCCTGCATGGTGGACGAACCTGAAGAAATAGGTATCTCCCAGCCTTAATTATTCATTTGCAAAATGAGAATTTGGGCCTATTTGTCAGAATGAATTACATGACATTAAAAAGCATTTCTGCACACAGAAAAATCACGATACAAATGCTAATAATAAAGAATAGCAGTGGCAAAAAAACTTCATTCAGTAACTCTCCTATACTCCAGGGAAGGCAGGCAGAAGGGCACATCTAGAAAAGAGGAGGGCAACTTATTAAACAGGCACATGTTGCACTCACTGCTTGCTTACACCAGGAACAGCTGATGGCTACAATCTCCTTGCTGTGAAAGGCAAATTTCTGTTGGAAACCCTGCAGAGAAAGAGGAAGAAAAAGGAAACTATGTTACCTCTTGTGTTTTTTTTTTCATTGCACTGAGAAGGTCTGTAGAATGAAGGCTATAATTCTATGGTCCCAGATACAGGACTGATCAAAAATGCCCCTCAGAAGTCTGAGGTCATTAGGGCAGATCTCCCCTCCCTCCTGTCTGCTTTGCTCCCAACCATTTGTGGAGGTTTCCATAGTAGGTCCTTCCATAAGGATAGGAACACAATCTCACAGAATGTAGGAAAGAAGCATGTTATAGATGTGGCAGGGAAGAAGAGGATATGGATCCACAGCCTCCCACAATAGTGCAAACAGCTGGTGGTAGATATGGTCTAAATGAATTCTCTCCTACTGCTTCCAAAATGCAAACTAACTACACAGGAAGGATTTCATTCATTCATTCATTCATTCATTCATTCATTCATTCATTCATTCATTCATTCATTCATTCATTCATTCATTCATTCATTCATTCATCCATCCAATAAATAAATAAATAAATAAATAAATAAATAAATAAATAAATAAATAAATAAATTTATATATTATATATCCTAGCTAACAGCAAGCTATCACTCTGGGCAGCTAACAGAAAAACACAAAGTCATAAACAACAACAACACAACAATAAAGCAAGAGTGAAAATTAATAACAGGCTGGTTTAAGGGCAAACTATTGAAAGGCTTGGGAAAACAACTGGGGCTTCAGTTGGCTCCTAAAACCCAGGAGGGATGGGGCCAGGTGTACCTCTGGTGGGAGGGAGTTCCAAAGTGAAGTGGCCACTGTACTTCCACCCTCTGTACTTCCACCTACTGGCAAGAGTATGGCAGGGTCTTCTGGCTAGACTAAAGCCTTTGAGCTCCTCATCACCTTGGACTCATTAGCAACAAGAAAAGTGTTTTGCGACATCCAGTAATACATTTCCCAGAGGAACATACTTTCTTGCTGGCACAATGAAGGGGTGGGTCTTTATCTCAACCAAAGCTGTGGCTGTCTCCCCTCTCCACCCCCCAATGAAATAATGAGGGAACTTTTCTGAAAGTGATCCAGGCCTTGAAATAAGATAAAAATAGAAAATAAAGAAGATAAAAATGTTGTGCACATTGCTTTAGTCCTCAGGATGCCAAAAAGTTTTTCTTCTTCTTTATTTTCTTCTTCTTTTGTTTTTGCCTGATGGGCAAATACAGACTAACACAGCTACCTCTTCTAAACAAACACGCATGGAAACAAACATTTCATAGAAGCTATTTGTTATCTAACACATTGCTATCATATCTCACTCACCCCCAGTAATTTTTTTTTTGTCATTTTAAACTTGTTCCATTATTTTTTGCCACTTGTTTCAGGGTTGAGAACCCTCAGGGTAGAGAAGATAATTGGCTCCTATGAGCCCAGAGTTGGATCTGAGAACATGGCCACCCGAGCGCCGTCCATCTTCAGGGAAAAGGGGATCCAGAATGAGGTGAAGGAGATGGAAACTGAAGAAAGAAGTGAGAGACAGGAGACCCCCTAGAAAAGGAAGGGAGGTAGAAAAAGGAGGGAGGGAGAGGGAGAGAGAGAAGCAGGGAGGCAGCCAGAAACCAGTGCTGAAGGAAAAAGATCCTGCCCCCCCGGGAAGGGAATGGCCCTGGGTTGAGAAACCATGGATCCACAAATGGAGAGATTGATGGTGCTATGGGAAGAGGCTGAAAAGAGGTGGAGAAGGTACCCAAAAAGCCGTCACACTGGGGAGAGAAAGAGACTTGAGAGTGAGGAAGAAAGATCAGAGAAGAGAGGGCTAACATAGAGAGAGGGAAGGAGGAAAGGAGGATATGGATAAACAGACCTGGGTCAGCAAGAGATATAGCCCATGAACCTGGCAAATTCCATACCCAGGAGATGAGCCCACACACACCTGAGACCCTCAAGAAAAACAATTGTCTTTGTTGCCATTATCACCAAAACTGGACTTAGAGACAGAAGGTGTAGGAAGATTTTGGAACCACACCCCCGAGAACCCCTTTCTAGTTCACAAAAATCCCGTTATTACCCCATTGTGTTCTGTTAAACGTTAAAGTTAAATATTAAAGTTGACATACATCGTTTCCCTGAGGTTCCTGAAATAAATGTTGGATGTTTGAACGCAGCGCAAGAGTCTCCTGTGTCTAATCTGCCACTGCCACAAGGGATGAATTATCCCATATCAAAGGAAGATCCTTCAAAGCTTTCAAAAAAGCCCCTTGAAACATTCTGCTCAAAATATCTTACAATTCCCTTTAAAAGTAACTAGAAAATGTGATTTGTTAACCCACACCACTTTTTTGAGAGTAATAGTGGTTTTAAGGGCTACTGGATATTTTCTCTTTCTTGTTTTGCAGCACCTTGAGAAGATGATGTGGCTTATTCTGAGCACAGTTTTCTTCAATATATCTGCCAACAGTTTAGCACTTTAGAATCCTAAAATAACACTGAAGTTCTTGATCGCCTGAGTCTTTCCACACCCTAGAGCAGTCATTTTCAGCTGTTTTTTTTACCAAGGCCATAAACACAATATGAAAGAAATATAAGATGAACCAGGATTGTGTAAATCACATACTAAATATTATAAGGTGGTGTTTGAAGAATTGTTTCCAGTCTGTGGCCCCCTTCAAATGTGCCAAGGCCCCCAAGGCAGCCATATTTGACAATGGCTGCCCCTAGCCCATTGAGTCTTCAAGCAAAGAATGTCATTTTGTAATTAAAAAAACCTATAGCAGAATACCCTCTCACCTTTCCACACTGTCGGCATTTCCCTTCCTGACGTCTCCGATGTACCCAATGATGCCGCACAACAGTAGGCTAGAGAGAAATATATGGAAATATATGAAAATGTTTAGGAAAAGAAAAAGGAAGAAGAGGAAGGAAGACCATGTGCATACTTCTAGGATGTAGCCTCCAGCTCAGTCCTTGTTTTCAGCTTTAGGACCCCACATATGGAAGGTAGTCTCAAAGACAAATATGATTCAAAAGAAAGAGAGATGCTCAAACCCAGAGCCACCATTCAATAAAAAAAGGTTTGCCTTTTAAGACCTGACTCAATTTCATTTAAAACACTACCTATGACAGGACTGGACAAGAAGTGGTTTCCTAGAGACATTTCTGTGGCCCTTCAATGCCACCCAGAGCAACCAAGTTTGGAAAAAAAAAAAAGAGGATTGCTTTTTTTAAATTGGCAGAAATTGGAATATGTCAGTTTTCACTCTAGAGGCACTGAAAGGACTCCTTAGCCCTCACCCCTCACCCCCAGCACTCAATAATGAAAACAAAATAAGTTCAAAAATCCCTGTACGGATACTTCCTGTTTACTGGTTTTTAAAGAAATTATTTGGTCACTTTCAAAGTTAGTGCAATTTAAACGCTAAGTCATGTGAACAAAAGTAGGATCTTTGGAAAATTATGCCAAAAATTATGCAAGACTTCTCTTGCAAAGAGTATTTGATAGAAAAGAGAAGCAAGACTCTTTCAGTACTACACACCCTGCCTCTCTTTGGCTTTCTCCAAAAAGAGAGAAATGGCCTTTTTGACCGAAAAAGGCCATTTAACCAGCTTTTTCTTCCTCTCCCAGAAATTAATTAAGACCTTTTATTTCAGCTGCAATTTTGATGCATCTCTTCTGAAGTGTTTTAAATATCAGTAAAATAATTCAGCTGCTGATGACTGTGCATTTCTCCTAATGCTTTGTCCCTGTTAAAATCTGCCAAGTTTGAGGGGGTAGCAGATACCATTCCCAATTTGAATGGGGTTGGTGATATATCTGCAGGTTAAGAATTAGTTGGATTACTTATGAGGCACGTTCTGAGAAAGTCCCCAGGTCTACACCATTATCAATACAGTAAATAATAATCATGTGTTGATTAAAACAATTCTGACTCATGGTGACCCTTTTCAGGATTTTCCAGGTAGAGAATACTTAGAAGTGGTTTACGATCACCTTCTTCTGGAGGTGCCCTGAGACTGTGAAGCTTGCCTGTGGCCATACAGGCTGGCTATACTCATAGGAGGCACGGTGGGGGTTTGAACTGCCAAGCTCTGGCTCCCTAGCACGAGCCCCAAATCATTTAGCTACCAAGTCAGCTCCATCAGTATTAAAGACCCTGGACATTTTTTTACATCATTATTAAAGGCTGATGCAAAAACTGTCAGGGCTCATATCTCTTTTTCAAAGCTTTATGCATAGATTGGTATAAAACCCAACACTATGTAGGGTATGTTTTCCCAATATGTATTCTCATTGCTCCACCCTCTACACTTTCAGGACCATGGAGAGTTCTTTCTCAACGTAACATCCTCTCAGCCAGAATGCAGTCAGTCCTATAGCTCTCCAAGAAAAGATATATTAAGCATTCATTATGGCTTAAAACAAAATCCACAAAACATGGTTAGTAAACAAAGATACTACCTGTGTTGTTAATGCATGCATATAAGTTAAGACAAAACATAGCTTTTGAGAACCAGATGCTCAGAATGAATGCAAAACACACTATCTGGGAACACAAGCCGTGCTTGGAAAAGTTCAGCCATTTCCAACACTTTGTTGTGGCAAATTCAAGCTAACTGTACTTTTCTCACTGTTTGCTGAGCAAAGGACAGTCTAATCTTTTCTATATTGTATGAACAATCTTTCAATAACAATTACTGGGTAGCATGGAGTTTCACACAGTTGTTGCCTCAACATGCAGATCTCAAAAAAATAAGGAGGGGGTACATTTTAGTGTCTCAGATTTATGCAGCTGCAGAAACTGAAATGGGGCTATGGAAGGAAATTCAAATCAAGTATTTCATGTCAACAAGCAGCAAGGGGGGGGGACCCAGACAACTCCCTTATGACAAAAGCATAGCTCTTACTTCTCGGACATTCCTTGATCCAGATTCTCTGAAGGAAGGCTTGCACCGGAAATTTATCTGTGGAAGGAACATGAGAGGGGCTAAAATGATTTCTTGGAACCATTGCCGCCCTATGAGAAACATTTTATTCTGGCCTGGGATACCAACTTTGGTTTTCCATCTCAGGAGCCTCAATGTATAACTGAAGAATTAAATGTAGAGAACTATCATGTAATGAATCAGCTGAGGACTACTTGGCCTAACCGGCAGAAACTCTCCTAGGTCTCACACAGACGTTATTTCCCAGCCATCCATCTAAGGCACTCAACTGGAGATACCAAGGATTGAACCCAAAGGCTTCTAACTACAAAACTATGAGCTCTGGCCTCTCTATACACATCCCCCCTTCCACTTAGAGCCAGCATGCAGTAAGATCACAAAGAGGAAGATCAATTTTTAGGAATTTCCTCCACCTGACAGAAACATTCTTATAGCCTTAATCATAACAGAAATGTTTCTTTGCTTTATAAATGTCAGTTTCATTTATCCAAGTACACAACAGGAAGTTAATTAGGCTTCACTCACTTTCTCCAGCTGTTCTATGCAGGGTGTGTGAACAACAATCTTGCAGGCTGCACACTTCCGCTTGGAGAGAGTTTTTTGCTGCAAACGAGAAAAATACGAATTAGACATTATCAACTGGTGTCCGGGAAGTCTACAAGTTTTATTTCTTAATGGAATGACTGTATATAGAAACAACAACATGAAACAAATGCAGGTACAGGTAGGAATGCTGGGGGGGGGAGGGGAATGCCTCTTCAACCTGCATTTTTCTATGTGTGCTGCAAAAACAAGAGAGACAATTTGGCTTTGTGGAGCATTCTGCTTGTTTCACTGCAAGGTCAAAAACAAGCAAATGGATTCCAAGAATTGACAGACATAGGCTGAGATCCTGTTAGCTATACCTGCCAGTGAAACACCAGTGGTATAACTTTTGGCAGCAAATCAGCATAGGTTAAGCTGGCATAGATGTTAGAATGATTTACTCTATTTAGGAAAGTGAAAAGTTGTAAAATGTATTGTCATTTTCAAAAGAGAGAAAAAAAAGGTTTGAAGCAGTAAGTCAAGGTTGAAGCTAACCCCATCCCCAAATATACAGTAAAAGAAATTCAGACCACAGGTCAGCTCTCCCTTTTCATTAAAAACATGGGCACAGTGATCCATTTTTCTTGCACTTTAACTTTTAACCCATGTTAATGCAAGTAAACACAAGAGGCACACTCTAAGCTTTGAGTCTCTAAAAAGCTTCACACCTCTGAATGAGTTCTAGGATACGTGGATTAAAGTGAGTTTTTATTCCTCCACTAGATGGTGGTGCAACTTCACAAACTGTTTTGAGTTTACAAGACAGGGACTTACCAGCATCTTTGCTACACAGTTCTGCTCTCCAACATAGCAGGAGTCCCCAGAGACATTGGTTTCATACCAGATGTGCTCCCCATAAACTGCAGTCTCCTTAAAGGAAAAACAGAACCAACACTGGCATTTTGAAGAACAACTTGGGAGTCACTCTTGTTTTAGGGTTTGGTTGTATTTCCACCCACAGACATCAGCTCTAATTTAACTCACCAACCTAGTTCAAAAGATCGGTTGGAAAGAGGCATTATTATGTTAGTCCTGTTGCTTCCTATAGTAAGATTCAACTGTCATACCATGATATAGACACATAATCATCAGATGATGTGATATCACCATGTTGCAAATATTCCACCCTGAAGAGCCACAGATGACATGGAGTAGGGCAAGGAAACTCTAAATGTGAGACTCAAGGAGCCTATCATTCATGGCATAAAATATTTTCCCCATGTCCGCCTTAAAGAATTTGGCCAACCCTTTAAAAATGCAAGGCAATGGTACCAGCAAACAGGAGTAACAGCACGTATACATATCTCCAAGTGTAAATGTGAGGGGAACTTGCCTAGGTACTTTTCCACTTGCAGAGAGCAAACTGTTTTCAAGCTGTGGGTCATGTTTATACATCATATAACAACTGTGAAATTAATTTAAACCAGTGGTTCTTAACCTTTGTTACTCGGATGCTTTTGAACTGCAACTCCCAGAAACCCCAGTCAGGACAGCTGGTGGTGAAGGCTTCTGGGAGTTGCAGTCCAAAACTCCTGAGTAACCCAAGGTTAAGAACCAGTGATTTAAATAATGCCTTCCCATTCTCCATGTAACACCGTAGAGCATAACCAGGGCAGGAATCAGTGTTCAGGAAAAATTCAGATGTTTTTTTCTTTCTGTAAATTAGAATACTCATGAATCACCTTTCTACAAAAAAAGAGGCTTCTAAAATAGTAAACATTCCAGAGAAATGGATTCCTTTTCTTTTCTCCACAGAGCTCAAGGGGATGTACAGATGGTTCCACCCAGTCTTCCGTGCCAGCAGTGATTAGATCTGATGGCTCAATTTCATGATACAACTTCAGACTATGCCTTGGTCACACCGATTCCAGAGGGCCAGTTGCATATAAGCCTACACTGGACATGAACTATGTATTTGGGCCAACAGTAGAGAAAAATTTCTTTGACAAGAAGCTGAGGTAGTTGTCACTTACACTCCAGTCAACAGTACTGCGAATTTCCCTCTCAGAGTCACTTCTCAAGGCTAATGTGGGGAGCGGTTGGGCTATCATGTGCTGGAGACCAGATTTGGCAATAGCTTTTCTGAAAGACAGGAAAAATAACAGCTGTAAGAACATTTTGTTTAAAGAAGTCAATAGAATTATGCATCTCCCCAGGAAAAGTTATGCTAGAAGCAGAAAAATATTACAAGTTTGTATCTATGATTGATTCAACAGCAATCCCTGTATATATTGAAAAGAAATAATGATGAAATGCCTACAAACAACAGAGTAGGAAAAACTTACCCAGCTCAACAGTAGCCACTGAATCCCACTTTTTACCTGTCCTGTGTAGTAGTGAGAAACAGTCCATATTGCATGCCCTCTTTAAAGTGATGCCACACAATACAAAAGGCATTTTCATTGCAGAAGCTCACCACATGGACTGGGAAATTTATACCCTGCCATTGCAAATGCTAACCATGAAGAAAGTCTGGGGATGGCTTAGTTAAAACCCAAAGCAACATTATGGCAATGCTGCAATGTAGAATAGCTCTCCATGTCTCCTTGCAAAGGAAGCGGAAGTCAATCCAGCTGCAGACCATCGTTTTCCTTGAGAAAATGGGAAGCAAGCCAGAAGACCAAAAGGCCCAATGACACAACCATGTAAAAATCCTGAGAAAAAAAATAACAGAAGTATGGGTTTCATAGTACTTTCTCAAGAAAAATATACTGGCCAGAATCCTGTTTAGTTATATGATTTCACAGCAATGACTGTGTAAGATTTTCCACTCCTTCGGCAGGCTCTTTGCCACATGCATTTTGATTGTGAAATCGGGCATACAACCGGTTGCATTCAAATGCATAAAAAGGAGCCAAAAGGAAAGCGAAGAACTCTGCAGTTTTTCATGACTTTGGCCTTTCAATCTGTTTGCATGTTAAGTGGGAACATACATCAGAAGTCCGAAGCACCTGCTCAAGATTGCACGTGGTTTTACCCTGTCCTAGCCATTCTCAACCCTTTTTGGCAACAACTGTAAACACAATATGAAAAAGATAAAGGTCGAATCAGGATTATATAAATCATATAATGATGTTGGTGTGTGAAGAACTGTTTCCAGTCTGTGATCCCCTTCAGAAGTGCTAGGGCTCCCAGAAGGCCATATAACCCCTATTGAGAATGGTTGCCTAGACCAGTGGTCCTCAACCTTGGGCTTCCAGATGTTCCTGGACTTCAACTCCAAGAAATCCTGGCCAGCAGAGGTGGTGGTGAAGGCTTCTGGGAGTTGTAGTCCAAGAACATCTGGAGGCCCAAGGTTGGGGACCACTGGCCTAGACCATTCAGGATAACCCCCCTGAAAATTATCCCTCCCCAATAATTAAAAAAGAATTGAAATGTATTTTAAAACCTAATACATTCTTATTACATCTCTAAGGAGGTCAGGACAGTAAATGTTTTGACTTTCAAAGGTAGTAGACACTAAGCATGCATGAGGGGCCTGGATTGCCTGTGTATAAACTCTGCATATGTGTAAGGATTTGATCTACTGTGCATCCAACATGCTGGCACCACTGAATCGACATTGAACGTACTATTGCCTGATTCTTCTAGAATGTGTTGCATTAGTCTGTGCAAGCATTATAAGTAAAAGCAAAGTAGAAATAAGTAAAACAAGTTTAAAAAGACGAAAATGTGGTGGCACCTTAAAGACTTAACTTTTATATTTATTTAATATTAGCTTTCATGGACTGACAAAGTGGACTTGTCACCATGTTGTTTTGTTTTGTTTTTACTTTTTTGGCTTTTTTCTGTTACTCTTAAGAGTCCTCCCTTATAGCAACTGTATGTGGGGGAGAAGGGGAGAGCAATTAGTTAATGTGTGTTATGCAATATTCAGTCCATACATAGTCATCTTGGTAACACATCTTGAGCCATCAACTGTCCAAAGTTGCTGCTTATTTAGCATACAGACTTGTTGGTAAAATGCAGATTCTGCAGGATCCACACATAGGCATTTATATATCATTAATGACAGCCAACTGATTAAAACAGGTGCCTTTCCCCCCCCCATGTCACCCTCTACATCCTGTATAGTTGGAGCAAAGCACCTGTTTGGGGGATTTCAATTGAGTGCTGCTGCTGGCTGAAGTACCTGTAGTAGCCCTGAAGCCCATAGGCCGCTCTGCTGTGCACAAACTCTGCAGGTAGGAGGTGTGAGGACCTGCGGCACAGGTAGTGAGGCATTGGCGGGAGAGTCCGTGGGTCAGCAAGATGCTGCACAGAGAGACTGGAACACAATGCATGTTCAGTTGGCAGATCCTTCCCCTCCTGCTCTGCTGTCAGATTAGTTCCTTCTGGGCCACAGGAGCCTGTTTCCTCACTCCAGTCACTTTCCACTGGCCCCTCCTTAGAGGAGTCCGAGCCAGAGCTTTCAGTGAGACTTAACTGCCTCCTTTCTTCTTCCTCATACACCTGAATGAGGCTGGCAAGCAGCAAGGAAGGTCTGATGAGGTGAGTGTCTATGGTGTGGACTCGGCCACCACGCTTCTTCTGGACAGAAAATCTAGGACTCAGGTGAGGGGTGGTGGTGCTGGATCGCCGCCGGGAACTTAAGTGACTCTTGTGTCGGGAACCCAAGCAGGAGAGCCCCTGCAAGTGAATACCAGATCTGCGCCGGTGCTTCACCAGGGTGGCTGAGGGCTGGCCCACCACAGAGCGCCGCCTTGCTTTGCTGGCCGGCAAGGCCACCACACTGGTGCGCCGTGCCCCTAGTGACACATTCTTCTTCTTGAAGTGTCTTTTGAAAAATGATTCCATAGCAATTGGGGGCTGTTAACAAAGAAACCAAATATTTTACATGAGGAGCTCACTTTGCTCACATCTAACTACCTCAGTCAATCTCTTAACACAGGAATTATGGGACACCTCGGGATCCTAAGTAGCATGGAGCTCACTCCGCTCTAATCATCAGCCAAGCCCTTTAGGCCATAATCAGTCCTGTGTCAATTTTCAAACAGCAAGACCTTTAACTCTGTGAAGTCAGGGCTCCCAAAGGATCTGATCACTTCTACAGCACTGAAGAGAAAGGAGGAGTTTCATTTACAGAAAAATATAGTAACTTCAATTGAAAGAGCTATGAGATGGAAAGTTTGGGTTGCCATTGTACTTGATGCCTATTCAAAGTTACTTATTGGGAGTAGAACCAATGGTTTATAACTTTTACCTTCCCAGATATTGGTGGACTACAACTCCTAAAAACTCTGGCCACTGGCTAATCTGATTGAGGCTTTTGGGAACTGAGTCCAATACCTTCTGAGCACCCAATCCTGGGAACCAGTTGTAGATAAAATGCAAGAAATATCTGCAAATCCACTAAAAATACTGAAATTGCATGGACATGTGGATCTTAACAGTTTTCAGATGGGTTCTTCAGGTGAACTCTGAACTGAATGGTTGAAAGGCTTGTCAGTGGTTCAATAGTCTGCATTAACACATAACTGGCACTGAATGTTTGCACATTACAAGCAGAAGAAAAGAAATTCAAGGAAAGAAGGTAGCAATTTGCTTCACTGAAATGCGAAAGGAAAAATTACGACGACTACATCCCTGCTCCTTTTTAAAGACCATTTGGCCCTGTGTATGTAAACTTAGTTTAGTTTCTATGCTGTCTGCATTAGACAAGTACAAGAAAGATCAATATGTTTCCTGTTTGATCAGTCTGCATAGTCATGCTAGCATTTGGTCTAACAAAAAGCATTCCAAGACAGAAGACAACCGAGATAACCTGACCAGATGACCAGATAAGAATAATCTGACAGGCATGAGAAGCAACAGAATTGGAACAGCAAGAATTCCAAAGAATTCCAAAGTTTCCAAACCCTACTGCAGTGCTTAACAATGCCAATCTGCGTTTTCATATTCCTAGCTTTTGCAACTAAAGCCAATATACAGCAATGGTTTTTTAAAAAATAAACCCCACACATCTGTATCCCTGAGTTTTGATAAGACTCTCTGAGTTTTGCCCTCTCTTTGCACATGAGATAAAAGTATGTAGGGAGATGGCAGCAATCAGGTAATCCTAATACACCTGGCACCTTTTGCCAGGAGGCCACTGCATCCATTTTCAGAAGTGTATTACTATGGGATAGACAAAACACAAGACAATTACCCACCACTTAAATTCCTCCCAAGCTATTTTTTTTTCAAGTGTTATACTTAACCACTATTACACAGCAGTGAATATTTTCTATACAATTATATAGGATTCAAACTATACAACCTGAATAATTCAAATCTTCAATATTTTCTATCAATTGTTCCTCGTACCTGACACAGAAGTTTGGGGAAGAAGCAGCAGAAAGATTTTCCTTTCTGCTTCCTGATAGCAAAAAGCAGATTATTTATTATTCTATTAGAATCTATAAAATAAAAAGAGTATAAACAGATCCTTCTTGCTACCTTCTTTCTGTAAAAGTGATAGCTAAAGATAATTTCTCTCTTGGGTAGAAGAACTCTGTATATGCTTAAATGCACTTCTAAGTGCCAGAATTTCTTTGTTCCAAGAAGTAGAAACCACAAGTACAAACACGGTGCAAACAGCCACAATTTCATACAATAGATCTCCCGACAGCCTACACAGATTTGGGTCAATGCTGTTAAGTGCCACTTCTTAGGAAAGTTACTGAATCTTCTCTTTCCTTTAAAGAGTTTAACTAAATAGAAAACATGAAATAAATGTTTCGTTTTCTGCACTGAGCAAAACCTGCAACACTCTTCTCTCCAGAAGCATAGCTTTGTATTTTGCAGCAAAAACCAATCGGGACTGTTAACAGCATCTTAAATGTACTTTTTGCTCAAAATCCTCTTGAGGATGGCATAACCTTTGGAGGCAGAGCACTGCAGATATTATCAGTTGCACTTTGAGGCACGCAGCTCAGAATGCAATAGATAATGTTTCTGGCAATTTCTGGACTTGATACAATATTCAGTGTATCGATACATAAGTAAGCTCAGAGCCCTTCATGAATTTCTCCTATCTGCTAGAACAATGGAATGCAAAACAGACTTATTTCTTTACATGCTTCTCACCAAAGACTGGAGAAATGTTTCCCACACATTTTTCATTATACCTCAAGAACAAGGAATATGAGTGATTTGCTTGGCAAAACCTGGATAATGGGCAGCATGTAAAAGCTTCAGACTTTTTCCACAGAATCATAATGAAGTCAGAAAAGTCCTATAAGGCCATCAAATCCAAACCCCTGCTCAATGCAGGAGTACAAATCAAAGGATATCTGCCAGGTGGTTTCCTGTAACATAACCTCTCTGAAGCCTTTACAGTGGGGTCTTGACTTCAGAACTTAATCCGTATTGGAAGGCGGTTCTCAAGTCAAAAAGTCTGTAAGTCAAGTCTCCATTGACCCACAGTGCATTGAAAACCGATTAATCCCGTAACAGGCCGTTTTTGTTCCATTTTGGGTTTTTTCTGGTCTGTAAGTCAAATCTCAGTCTGCAAGTCAAACCTAAATTTTGCGGCCAGAGAAGTCTTTAACTCAAAAAGTCTGTAAGTCAAGCCGTCTGTAAGTCAAGGGTCCACTGTAATTTAGAATATTTTTTTACATACATAAATGTCCTTCCTATTTCTATGGAAAAGAGTAGGGCCTATGCACATGAACGTTAAACAAAAAAAAAAGTATTTGTTTTTTTCTTTTTCACCAACAGAAACTGCTGCTTTCAAGTGAGTACCTTACAGAAACTAGCATGACTTTACCACAAATTGGATTTCTATCACTCTGGGCTCATCCAGACAGGCAATTTGTTCTGTAAAATATACCAGAGATGTCGCTGCAGACTCCGTTCCACCCCATCCAGGCAAAGGCACCCTCATCCCAGCATGAGCAGATGCTGTGGAGGGTGTCTTGGAACGGATTTCCTTGACATTTTTGAGTCTCCCCCAACCCCTTGGATTTTTTTTTTTTGGTTCCACTTTGTCATTCTTCTTTTCCTAGCCCCAAACTTGTTATGTTTTCTGTTTCCCCAGCACAGTCGAGCTGGTGCTTTTCTTCATATTTCATGACTTGCATTAAATTATAAAAGACAAAGCTTACTATCCTCACACTTACTAGCCTCTGCTTGACTCCAAAAGGAGGTGGCATTAACACCAAGCTAAGGCTCCATCAAGTTAAAAAACAAACAAACAGGAGACTGGTTGAGAAATTGGGGGAAGGTCACTGCGACGGGAGAGCATCCCAAGTCTTCGTATGCAGCAGCAGCAGCAGTGGCTGGGCTCCAACAAGAGAGAAGGAACTGGACTCAAGTTAAGCGCCTGTTGCCGCTGTCATAGCTTGCTTCCTTTTCTGACTAATTACCCCATGAGATGTGTTGGTGGAAGTGGAAAGCCACTGTATTTCTTCCCACCGAAAGAATCATTGGCCTTCGCTGTCTAAGGAGAGATAAGAAAAAAAAGATGCAGTGTGTGCTTTCTTGAACACCACCAGCTCAAGACAGTGTAGCCAAGAAACTCAGTTCCTGTGTGGCTTCTGAATAAACCGGGAGAAGGAGGGGGGATAGGGCTTTTCCTCCATCTAGAACAGTGGTTCTTAACCTTTTTGAAAGAAACGCCCCCTTGAGCCATTGAGGAAGTTATCATCGCCCCCTCCCTGAGGTGATGATATCCTTCCTTCCTTCCTTCCTTCCTTCCTTCCTTCCTTCCTTCCTTCCTTCCTTCCTTCCTTCCTTCCTTCCTACCTACCTACCTACCTACCTACCTACCTACCTACCTACCTACCTACCTACCTACCTACCTACCTACCTACCTACCTACCTACCTACCTACCTACCTACCTACCTACCTACCTACCTACCTACCTACCTACCTACCTACCTACCTACCCTCACTTCCCACCCGGGTGCAAGGCAGTGCTTCACGGGGCAAGGATGAGGACCCAAGAGACCCTTTCCTTCCACCCGATCCACACTCAGTGCTCCCCTAAAGGAGGAAGGCAAGACGTGGCAGGTAGAAAGAGCTGGATCATCTGGCGGCAGCAGCAGCACCGGATCTACTGCCAGCACTGTGGTTGCAGTCGCCTTCACAGGTTTGGCTCGCTCCAGCGCCCCCCTACCGCCCGCCTTCTGTTCTTTCGCCCCCACACTGCCCCTTTTCGTTCTACCGCCCCCCTGAAAAATGAAATCGCCCCCTGGGGGGCATTATTGCCCACGTTAAGAACCACTGATCTAGAAGATCCTTTTCACTAGTTTCTCTCTGTCACACCACCAACTACCACAGAAAAGAAAACAATTCAGTATTCCTATGAATAAAGCTCTTGCTGCATTTGGCCAAACTGGTGGGTCTGATCTATAGCGTTAGTGAGATGAGAAATGATAAGCTTTGTGCCTCTGAAATGACAGTTATGAATACTGCTATGCATGAAGTGAAGCCATTACACAACAGCCACATTTTATCTCACTGAAAACATTTACTGATAGTCCTGATAATCCGCACTGCATCTTTGCAACAGGAATGAGAATAACATTTGTCTCATGCAGGTCAGCAGGCAACTGACTACAAAGGCTTCAACCTGTGATGCCTCCCTTGTGCTTTTTGTAACAAAGCAAGCAGTGTATAATGCATGGGGATTTCGACACCCTTTTCTTTATTGCTTATGCTTAGAAGACACAAACGCCTATTAGATATAACTCAACTCGGACTAGTTTAGTTTAGTTGCAGTGCAGGTTAAGGAAGGTGACAGGAAAATCCATTTCTCCTCCTCGTAAAAAGCAACAGTGTGCTGTGGAGCACATTAAATGAAGGCAGGCCCTGAAGACTGCCAGATGTGGTTTTTCCAACGACACCAGCTACTTCCAGGATCAGGAAACTGCTATCAGTACGTGTGCTATTAATAAGCTCCACTGTTGACACAAGGACCTCATGGGCTCCGTTCACTATCGCTTTGCCATCAGGACACAAAAGAGGCAAACTCAGAGTCTTGGGAAGCTTTTTGCTTCAAACCCTGTGCAGCTCATACATCTGAGCTTCCCTTCATTTCATGTTTCCATACAAGTTTCCTTACTCTCACACTCTTCTGCCATCTCAAAATGTATTTTGTCATATATACCACTGCCTCATCTCCCGCTGTTCGGCAGAGCTACTCTTTCCATCAACTCTTTTTTCCATCCTAAGTGGACTGTGATGGAAAGTGGAGCTGTGATTCAGGTGCCTCTATGTTTCTCCTGTCTCTTACGTTTATCCCAAACAACTTTTGTTCCCTGATGACTACCAAAAAAAGTGAAGCCCTTCTCTTGCACCACATTTGACAACATTACACCATTCCCAGTGCATTGGAAAAGGTGGAAAACTTCCCTTGCTGTGAATACTAGTGCCTGATACAGCACACCAGATGAGATGGGCTACTATGTGCCACACAGGCAATATCATGGGTTATTAGTGACTGATTTTGAGGTTCATAATCCTGTGCAGCTGTGTTGTACAATGGTTTGAGGAGGAGGGTATTTGCTTGCCACAGAGGCTTTCTCTAGCTTTTGACGTAATTTGCTGGACCGAGTTCCCCTACCGCTTCCCAGTAGATAAGTCATATACGTACCGTATTTTTCCATGTATAAGATGCAACTTTTTCCTAAAATCATTACACTAAAAATTGAGGGGCATCTTATACACAGAAGTAAGCTGAGAACATGGAGAGAACAAAACGGCCTGTATCTTGCCTCTGTAAACAGGCTGCCTCCAATCACGAGGCTAAGCTACCTCCAATCAGGAGGCTTAGCTTCCTACAGTCAGGAGACTTATGGAACTGATGTCAGCTGATGCTGAACAAACCAACTGGAACACACCTCACTGGAGGTGGAGCCTGTAGGCTCAGATTCAACAGGGACTCCTAATGTCTGAGCGTCTAAGAAAGCTAAGTTTTCTTAATTTTTAGGTTAGAAAAGTGGAGAGGGCGTCTTATAAATGGGGGCATATTATAAATGGAAAAACACGATAAGTCAGAAACCACATGTGCCCACCTGACACAAGAATGTGAAGCCATTTGAGCAGTTAATTATTCTTCAGACATTAATCCTCCTGAATCACGGCAGTACTCAAATTCTTGGTTTTTAGGACACAGGCAGTGGTGACAGACACTTAAAGCTTTACTGAACAGAAGCTGCCCATCCTCCACCTGATTTTTCATAGAAAAAGATGTGACAGTTAAGCTGCCAAAAACCTCTGAAGCACAAAGACTGTTATCATCACAGAAGCCTTCATAATTTAAGTGCCTGGCCTTCAGAGGCAAACCTGCACATATGTAACAACTTTGCAAGAAGGGAGAAAGTAGCATCAAAAGTCCCATTTTCAGGCTCACTGAATTTAAAAAACCTCCAAAACCACGAGGAACAGGTGTGTCTGATCACACTCAGGCTTGGTACCAAGAATCCAGTGGGGAGAATAGGGGACAAACCAGTGTGATCACCAATTTGTGGGGCTTATTATGGCACCAACATACACAACATACACAAGAGAAAGCCTATTGAAGCAGAGCTCATCTCTCAAAATGCATACACAATAATTCCAACCAATTTGACCCATTTCTTCCACTAGAAAATCCTTGAGTGGACATAGACACCCCAGTATCTTCTGAACTAGACCTCTTAAGTGTGATCTCAATATTTCTGAAATATCTATCACTGATATGGAACAAATATAATTTAAGAACGCATTACGATTTCAAGTATTCATAATCACATTTTTTCAAAAATATTCACATGTAATAATTTTTGCTAGGTTATGCATTTTAAATGTGTTTTATTGTTATTTACTGTCAGTGTTTGATCAGGGAATTGTAGACTTTCAGAAATGTCTTTGTAAATATGGGCACTTTTATGACTTCAACTCTCTCTTAACTTTCTTTTGTTCATCCATGGAAGACTCACCATAGTTCAGCTGCAAAAAGTAGTAGCCCCACTGCTAGACCAAAACAAAGTCAAACTTGGGAATAGATCAAGTCAGGTTGGTTTGCAATCTCACAGATGTCATGTGATCGCCAGGAAGTAGCTTGCACTTAGCCATGCCGCAAGCTGTCCAAAATACAAGCAGGTTCTCCATCTGATTGCACCGAAATTGCTCATTGGGGATATAGGGTATTTTCTTGGATATTTTCCAGCAAATTTATTGAAAACGATTTGCACTGGATATAGAATACCTTGCCTTAGAGTTACAGCAGAAGCCCCGCTGGGGATCTGCCTCACTAACCTAAGTCTATTTTAATGTCTGTGCAGTATACAACCAATATCTCCAGAAAACGCTCATTAACTGAAGATTCAGGTAGTGGTGGTCTGAGGTTAGACAAAAGAAAGACATCAATCTTATTTTGAAACTCTAAGACAAACTTTCCTGTTTTTTTTTTCCTGAGGAAATAATGTTGGTTGTTTTTTGTTTTTTTTAAACCTGAGAGACTATTGTATAAACAACAAAGAACTTGTAGCAACTTGAAGTCTAGCATGTTTTATTGCACATAAATTTTCGTGGACTTAACCCGTGAAAGATTAAACCAAATAAAACTTGTTAGGCTTTAAGATGTCACAAGACTCCATTGATTCTGCTGCAATGGACTGACAAGGCTACCCTCCTGGAAACAGTGGTAAATGGAGAATGTATCCTTGTGTCATTCTTGTCCCATGTCTCTTTATGTTATTTTATTTACTTACATTTCATTGTCCTGTTAGAAAGTCAGACACAGCTTACGAAAGGCTATCCAGTGGACTCCCCTCCCAACACTGAGTAGATTCAAGATCAACATTGTGCCTTGAACAGTTTATGTTTTGCCTGCAGAGATAAAGGGAACTTTTAAACACAGTACTGCAGGATGCCATCTGGGGAAACTGAAACATACTGGTAGATTCAAGTGCGGCATTGTTTTTTAAAAAAACCCTCACTACTCCTCAGGAGATATGACTGTCCATGTTACATATTGAATTGTGTGGTAAAGAACCTCCTTCATACCAGCTACACAAGACACAGTGAGCTAGACCTCCTCCTAGTTACTGTGGAAGATGGTAACCTTTGTAGTTACTTACAGTTGTCGCTACATTCATTAGCAACCCAGGCAATAATCTGCAAACATCTTCTGCAGTAACTTCCTCAGTGTAGTTTTCAGTAGGATAGATACTGAATGTCTAGAAGAAAGCTTTGACAGCTTTGCTAAACTCCAGGACTACATATAGCTCTGTCTCTGGCGAGACTAGGGGCCCATCCATAAAGATTACCAACAGTCAGATATTAAATGCAACAGGGCAGAGAAGCATAATCCTTTAAAGTATTTCTTTTCTGTCTTGCCAAGCAAGCAAGCAAGAGGAAAAACATCTCCTGGGCAGCGGACATTAGTTAGCTGAAGCCACTAATAATCCTAATTCAAATTTTTACAAATAGATGTTTACTATTATTTTCTCTTTCCTGGCTCCAGTTTGCCCAGCAATCATAGATCTTCAATTTCATACTGATTCCGAGTTAATTATATAAAGAAGAGAAAAACAATGCTTTTCTTCAGCCATTTATGGGGCTAAAAAAACCTCATATGACCAGATCTACATCATAAAAACAAATGACCAACAATGTAAGACTCCTGATTTCTCAAATTAATTTTTTAGCCGCATATCACCTGCATTGCACTACAGGACAGCACAGTCCTATTGATAAATATATGACAGAAGACAAATGTTCTTTACATTCATAAACAGCAAACAACATATAGATGACACTCTTGGTTAGGCAAAACATGCTTTAAAATTCATTTGCTGCCATGTTAAATAATGCTTATTTTTTAAAAAAAGCATTAGCAAACTGCAATTGTAAGAGGCTAATAAGCAATGTCTTTTAAAATCTTTTAAAATCTCAAAAGATGACACTGTTAAGGTGCTACACTCAATATGCCAGCAGTGGCCAGAGGATTGGAAAAGATCAGTCTTCATCCCAATCCCAAAGAAGGGGTGTGCCAAAGAATGCTCCAACTACCGTACAATTGCACTCATTTCACATGCTAGCAAGGTTATGCTCAAAATCTTCCAAGGCAGGCTTCAGCAGTATGTGGACTGAGAACTCCCAGAAGTCCAAGCTGGATTTTGAAGGGACAGAGGAACTAGAGATCAAATTGCTAACATGCGCTGGATTATGGAGACAGCCAGAAAGTTCCAGAAAAACATCTACTTCTGCTTCATTGACTATGCAAAAGCCTTTGACTGTGTGGACCATAACAAACTATGGCAAGTTCTTAAAGAAATGGGAGTGCCTGACCATCTTATCTCTCTCCTGAGAAATCCATATGTGGGACAGGAAGCAACAGTTAGAACTGGATATGGAACAACTGATTGGTTCAAAATTGGGAAAGGAGTATGACAAGGCTGTATATTGTCTCCCTGCTTATTTAACCTATATGCAGAAAACATCATGCGAAAGGCCGGACTGGAGGAATCCCAAACTGGAATTAAGATTGCCAGAAGAAATATCAACAACCTCAGATATGCAGATGATACCATTCTAACGGCAGAAAGTGAGGAGGTATTAAAGAATCTCTTAATGAGAGTGAAAGAGGAGAGTGCAAAAACGGTCTGAAGCTCAACATCAAAAAAACTAAGATCATGGTCACTAGCCCCATCACCTCCTGGCAAATCGAAGAGGAATGTATGGAGGCAGTGACAAATTTTACTTTCTTCGCCTCCATGATCACTGCAGATGGAGACAGCAGCCACAAAATTAAAAGACGCCTGCTTCTGGGGAGGAAAGTGATGACAAACCTTGACAGCATCTTAAAAAGCAGAGACATCACCTTGCCAACAAAAGTCCGCATAGTCAAAGCTATGGTTTTTCCTGTAGTGACTTATGGAAGTGAGAGCTGGACCATAAAGAATGCTGACCGCCGAAGAATGGATGCTTTTGAATTATGGTGCTGGAGAAGACTCCTGAGAGTCCTCTGGACTGCAAGGAGAACAAACCTATCCATTTGGAAGGAAAGCAACCCTGAGTGCTCACTGGAAGGACAGATCCTGAAGCTGAGGCTATAATGCTTTGGTCATCTCATGAGAAGACTCCCTGGAAAAGACCCTGATGCTGAGAAAATGTGAAGGCAAGAGGAGAAGAGGATGACAGAGGATGAGATGGTTGGACAGTGTCATCGAAGCTACCGAGATGAATCTGACAAAACACCGGGAGGCAGTGGAAGACAGGAGGGCCTGGCGTGCTCTGGTCCATGGGGTCACGAAGAGTCAGATATGACTTAACAACTAAACAACAACAAATAAGCAATGTTATATAATATGCTCATGAAAGCTGCTTATTCAGAGCCACAAAACACCAGGATCCAATCTTGAGTCAGGTTTTCAGTGAAGGATAGAACCTGTGCAGCTGTAATGAAGCAGAGTTGCTCTGGACAGAGAGTATTTTCCACATCACTAAATAACTTGACACCACCATTCCGTATTGGCAATGGGGAAAGAGACTCAGGGAGCTTAACTCCATGTTTCATTAGAAATTGGGGCTGTTGAGGTATGCACTGAGCTGAACTGAACAATGTACCCTACCTCTAATCCATTTTCCTTAGGTTTTAGAGTTGGAAAATGAAAAATAGTGTATATGTTTGGTTCTCCATCCAAGCCCACGTCTGAGTACCCATAACCGCATTTCCCACCTCAGCTGCTGCCGCCACCCCGGCAACACCTTTAATATCTTCACTACAGCACCAACCTTTTGCAGCTTCAGCATCATGTAAAAATCCTTGCCACCTTCTACCAAGAAACGAGACATGGCCAATGAGATTTTATTAAAAGAAAGTAACACAGAGGTAAAATGTAATTTCTGAATAATTCCTCCAATTTCTTTGCCTTCAGGGACATCAATATCTACTATTTCTTACAGAAACAACTCAGATGATAGAAGTGTGATGCCAATACAGCAACTGCTTTAGGACAGAACAAGCAAACAGCACAAAAAAGGGAAGATTCCATGCATTCTATTTTTCACACCAAAATATTAACTCTGAGAAAAGCAGTTTCCAAGCCTAAACATCATATTTGTACTTCAACTCACCAGCACCACACATAGACATCTTGCTATACTGGTGATTTTGAGAACAGGGCACAAAAATTCGCCAAAGACTGTGTAGCGTACTCAGCCCCAACATTTGCACAAGTTACTTTTTTGGGTATTAGAACTTCTAGAAAGTCCCAGGACTGGGGAATTCTGGGTGTCATAGTCCAGAAAAGTCAATTTCCCAAGCTTTGGTCAAGACTTACACTATTCACTTTTGTACAATATTCATTTTCTGTCCCACATTATGAAATTATGCTTCTTACAGTATTGGCCATAACTAATATTCTTCACAACTACTTCTGATCTACCTTAATCCACCTTCTCATCAGCTTGCCTCTGACTTGCAGATTACAGAAATGACAACAGAGGACATATAAAGACTGAGGGAAGTTTGGTGGCAAGCAAATAATATATAAGCAACGGAGTTCACTATGGTACTCAACAGTTCACTGCGATACCATATGAAAGTCAGATCATGGTTGTTTAGACGTTGTTCATGTTACAACTATACTACAGCGGTTGGGCTTATTCAAAAGCATTTTATACTTGGTGATGAATGTAAGTTATAAGAAAAGGACCACAACCACTATTTTGGAGGCGTTAAAATTATTTCTACTGGTCTGCTTGAAAAGAAAGCGTCCCTCTAATTTCGGTCTATATGTCTGGATTTTTCATATAAAAATTGCTGTATAAAAATGGAAATGTCCCATGCTTTAATACTGTCTGGTATACTGCAACTAATTATGTCTAAATGAAGATATGCTGGGGCACACCTCATTTGTACCATCAGATATGCATCTAAGCAATGGCCAAGTCATGCCCTGACACTTTATCAGTTAGTTCACCAGAGTTAGTCAGAGCAAATTATCCAAAAGATCCTAAATATTTGTAAAATTATCATTTCTTTCAAATATGTACTAAGTATGTTTATGCATTCATCTATGCCTGAACACATTTTCTTCACAGCCGCAAATTCTTAAGTGTGCTGACACCAACTTTATTTTGGCATCTGAATGGTCTTGAGGTGGTAAGTGGTAGTAGCAAAAATCAATTTAGAAATTTAAAGCCCTTAAAAAGTCAGAAACTATCATAATTATCTGTGCTAAATCAAGTACAATGAAAATGCAGTTACAATGGCAAGAGATGGAGGGAAATGTTGGGTTAAGTTGTCAGCAGTTAGTTACAGCTCCTCAAAAGCCTCTCTCTCTCTCTCTCTTTTTCTTTTCACACCCCTACAGGCTTTCTTAAGGAGTAACAGTCAAGTGGCCAACTAGTGCTTTCCACAAAGTGAGAGTTTTATCAAGAGCCTGCGTGCATATTATGGTTGCTACCTGGAGGCTATTTTAAGTCACTCCACATTCTAGCTGTCAGAAAGCAGTGAGCTACAGCTTATTATGCTGTTCTCACAGTTCCTGTCCCACATGTCAAATATTAGTTTCAAGAAAAATCACTTAATCCATGACACGGAGACAACTGCACACTGGAAGCAGCTATAGTTAGGTTTTAACCTACAAAGCCCTTAGTGCACATTTGTCAAACTCAAGGCCCACGGGTTGAATCTGGCCCACTGGGCCATTTCAAGTGGCCCTCGTAGCGTTGCCTGCTACTGTGCAGTATACAATACGCAGGCGCTTACTCCGTCACCTATAATGCTCTGCAAGGGTGCTAGGAATCTGCCCAGAGGGACTTCTAATCCCAGCATTCCAAGCACCAAAGAGTTAGAAAGTGCAGTGACTTGGGCAGCATACAGCACCTTGGGAAATGTAGTCCTTGCTATTGTCCACTCCTGTTCTTACAGCTCCTAGCGAGGACTGTTTGATGGCATCGCCTAGCAGTGGCCATCTCCACCTCCTCTCCACCTGCATCAGCTACAGAAGCGAGTGATGAGCCAAGTGAGGAGGGCCATGGCGAGCACAAGGGGAGCAGCCCACAGGACCTCAGAAAGGGGTGAAGCTTTCTGCCTCGCTCTTCTTGACTTGGGTGCGAGGGTTGCCCTTGCAGCCCTTCAAATACTTTTCCTCATTATCCACTTTTACCAAAGCTGCACTGAAGAGGGGGCGGGTTTTGTGAGTCTCTTTGAGTTTCTGAATATAAAACTTGTCATCTTCGCCTTTTCTAGTTGCCGTTGCTGGTGACAGTGAGGAGTGTGTGGTTGTTCTTGAGGGAGGCTGTCGGTTGTTCCCTGTTACCTATAGGAAAGAATTTCTGAAGCTCATGAGAAGACTTTCACGCACAGTCCTGGGCTTTGATCACAGACTTCTACTTTCAGAGCTAGTTATTACGTTATTACTAAAACCAGTAATAATCTAATAAGGAGGATTGTATTTAATATGATAGAGTAGATTCTTTTATATAGTCTTACAGATACAACCAGCCCTTTGAGGGCAACCATAATGCCGATGCAGCCCAAGATGAAATTGAGTTTGATACCTCTGCCTTAGCGGTTTGGGAGCCCACTACTCATTGGAGTATCTTTCCTTCAGAACTTCAGCCTGTATCACTCGATCATTCCACACTTGTGGGTAGCCACACTGAGGGAGGCAAAGGCCACCACTACTAGAAGGCCTTCTTGACTGTGGCCACATCCTTATGGATTGGGCTCCCTCTAGAGTCGTGTCAGGCCCCCTCCCTCCCAATCTACAAGAGGAAGTTGAAGACATTACTTTTTAGAGAAGCGTTTAAAGACATCCTCACTTGAGTCAGTCTATAAGTAAGTCACTTGATCCTGTCATCATTTAGGTTCTAATTAGTTTGTTTTGCTATTTGCATTTGTAGTTGTATGATTTTTTGTTTAGTTTAATCTTGGGTTTGTGGGGTGAGTTTACAAGTTATTTTTCTTCTACCTTTGATTGTAAACTGCCTAGAGTAGTGCCTGGCACTAAATCAAGCATTATATAATACTTGATTATATTATAAACAAACAAACAAACATGTAGCTTACCAGATTACAGAATTTAAATGAACCCCTTTAACCAGGTATATCATCATGCAGTCAAATGAATTCAGAATTTTACTGTTGCTGGTATAATAATTTTACTATTGCTGGTATAACACAATATCACTGGGAATGTTTTCTACAGCCTCCTGAAACTCGCTATGCTCCAGAGATTTTAGATTTCAATTCACATGAGCTGGATCAAGTAAAGCCAATTGTCAGGGAACCTTGAAGCTGTAGCACAAAACATTTGGAAGTCATAGAGTTTGGAAAGACTGCCTTACTGTAACCTTCAGAGGGCTAAAGCATGCTCAGGTATTTAAAATGATGCCTGAAAATAGGAGGCACAGTGTTTAAAGGTAAGATGCCTTCAAAACTAGGAGGACAATACCTAAACAATAAATAAGTCCTATCTGGATGGTTGTCGCTTTGGGAATACTCACAAGTAAAGACAGTCTTTGCCACAGGAACTTGCTCTCTACACTGCTTTGTTTACACAAAGCAGCTATTGGTTCACAAATCCCTTATATAGCAGACAGAAGGAACTTTTTAAGGGTTTCCTTAAACTTTCCAGCATCTGGTGATCTTATAAGAAACAAACACAACATTCCCAGGCCAGTGGGCTGCTGATAAAAGGACAGAAAAAAAAAGCACTACAATGTATCATATTACTGAAAAATTACTTGGAAACCACACAGGACCATAAAGCCTGTATTGTACATGAAAAAAAAAGATCCCCTGAAAAAAAGCCCTAATGCGTTTTTTGGAGCAAAAATTAATATAGGACCCTGTCTTATTTTTGGGGAAACAGGGTAATTTATGGTGACGTGATGCAGAACCTTCATTTCTATGCACTGAGTAGTTTGTGTGTATCTGCAAGCAACACTAAAAACACTATAAAGTTATTTATTTAAAGCAAAATGGCTGCTTGATTTCCAACGTGGATGCAGGCACTTCTGAGCATTTCCCCATCAAAAATAAAATATTCAAGATACATGTGCTACAGGACACTATTAGTTCCTGTTCCCTCACCATAGAAAATCATCTCAGCATATTTTAACATGTTCAAACAGCATATGAGGACTACACCACACAAAACAGTTAATTCTACAAAAGTCAGCTGCAGTAAAACAGTCAGTTTCACCACTCAGTGTATGCATCAGCCTCTGAAAATAATCTCTCCTGTTGAGGCCAGATTCACTGCAAGGCTCAGAAAAGATCAGAAACTCTCTCCCTCCACACCGAATGGGCTGAAGATCTCAACTACAATACCTTTAAAACTATGGATCACGCACAATAATACCAACCTGCATTAGTACACTTTCAGAAGCCATTAAATAGCAGCTCCTGACAAGAATTACACCCACAGACCTTATCCTGACCTCCTCCCACGGCTAAGCTCCCTTGTCATGGCTCTACTGCCATGGGGAAAGGTTACTTCACACAGAGAAATCCCACACTCTCCTTCCCGCCCTCAAATGCTCATTTCCTGACCCTGAAGGGTAGCCCTAAACAGACAATACTAAACTGGCCAGGGCAGGAGGACGGCGAAAGGAGGGGGGCAGAGGCTTTGTGACCTGATCCGAAGCCGAAGCAAGACTTCCTGCAGGTGAAGAGCCTGGGGCAGCGATTGCGGGAGGAGGAGAGACTTGCCAACCCTGAAAAGATCCAGTCCTAGTTTGGAGAGAGAGGTCTCTGTTTATCCCTCTGCCTCCTCCCCATGCTGCAAATCATGACAGCCCTTTTTTAAAATAACCAACCCGGCACTTCCTCCTACACAGTTAAGGGGCGGCGACCTCTAGACGGGGAGGGAATGGAGGGAGGGAGAAAGAGACGTGCACATTTACAGACCTCAGCTAAGCCCTACACTCAGGGACTGTGTAAGACAATACTGTGTACACAACCAGTACGGCAGGATTTAGGGATCAACCACTAATTTTGCACGTTGTCAACCCCAAGCTTCTCTCTCTCTCTCTCTCTCTCTCTCCCCCCTGCATACCAAATCAAGGAGGGGTGAAAGGGTAGCCCTGCAAGCAGAACACACTTCAGCCACTGACCTAAGAAATCTTTCAAGCATTGCTAAACATCACATAAGAAGAGACTCCGAAAAACTTCCTCCGCTTGGGGGGAAGACATTGGGACCAATTGCCAGGCATTATGCGTGTAGATTTTCTGGGCTTCTCTTTTTTGTTGCCTTTGAGTTTCTTTCAGGCTTTGAACTTCTGTTACTCAAAATCTAAAGAGAGGTCTTGAAAAGACACTCACAGCTGGGGAAAAGGAGGTTGAGATCGGGAGAGTCCTTCCCACCTGCTAGCTTTCCTGCCATATCTGCTTTTTTTTCTTACTCGTAGCAGCGAGTGTCCTGGCCCACTTTTGCTCAGTAAAAGGTCACCCTCCTGCTTCATTTCCTTTCCCTCCTCTGTGAGCAGTTCCTATGTTGAAACAGACCTTGCTCTCAGAAACAGCTTTCACTTAACATTAATAAATCTTCATTGCCCCAGCAATGTTAAAAAAAGGTGCAAACGGCGACATTGTTATAACAGCAATTTTCAAAGAATATATTATCCATGTTAATAAAGCAATTGTATTTTTCTTTGCCATTTTATTAGGTTTCCAACCTTAAAACCATGTATGCTGTGTATATAAATGTGCAGTCTAAGTATTGCACTCCATATCTTTGAAGCTCACACAAAGTTTGTTACGTCTCAAATGTGTCCCAAAACTTTGGTTTTTTATTGTTGTTTAGTCAAATTATCACAATGGTCTTCATTCACTGTTTCCAAAATTACTAAAGTACTGCTACTATCCATTCCCCTCATGTGGTAATATCCTAAGAGTTCTGCCTACTTCAGCCAAAAGAAAATGCCATGGACTGATGCTATACTTTATTGTCACTTAAACCTAAACAAGAGAATCACAGCTGAACTGTGCAAGAACAAACTAATATAAGATGATTAGATCATGCATTTGTCCTTGATATTCACACCTTTATATGAAATGAAGGTTGGAAAATATGCACATGAACATTACAAGGGCATAACTGCTTATGCTGCAACTATTTTGTGAGCAAGCTTGACACATTTTAAAAAGATGAGTGAAACCACTCTTTAAGAAATTTGATTCGTCTTTTACCCTGGTTTGTCCCATCTTCTGGCAAACCAACAAAAAGTAATTTATATCAAAATTTTCTTCTTAACAATTTTCTCTTGACTAATTAGAATTCCATACAAGAATTATTTTAATATTTAAAGAATAGATTTTAAAAAAAACTTTGTAGTAGAAAAATAAACATGGTTAACCACAATGTTGAACACCCTAATTTTAAAATTCAGAGTGGTATAATATGCATATATTTACCTAATCACAACAGAGCATGCCAGATAGTTATTTTCATCCTTTGCATGAGAAAGCAACAGGGTCAAATTCACAATTCTTAGACATCTAGTCATCCAACTTGCTTCTGCTTCTGCTGGTGGATATACTGAATATGCTATGCAGGATATCATAAACCAAAATTTAAACAATGGAACGGGTCTCCATAGCAGTTACCATTACAGACACAAGCCACTATTTGGTGAAGGTATCTGTTGGTGATTGAAAAAATTCCATTCACAAAGAATGAAGCACTGTTGTCAAGATGGGATGCAGACAATTTTATTCACCCAAGTGGCTAAGCATTTCTATTTTCCAGGTTACACCATTTTTATTCCCATTCTTTTTGCCAATTTATTAGGAAAGGAAGCATAACTGTTCCATTACAGCTCAGTAAAAACAGCAGGAAAGGGCTTGTTTGTTTATTTAAGCCATTTTTTGTGCCACCCTCCAATTAAACTTTTCCAGACTAGTTCACAATAGGCCATAAAACAAAGGAAAATAATAAAGCAGCAGTTTACAACAGTAAAGGGCAACACTAAAACCAATTGCAGCAGAATTTAAAAAAAAATGTATCAAGGATTAAAAATGACAAAAAATTACACAAACACTGTCAGCAAAAGCACAGCAGGGCCTTGAGTATGTCAGAAGTTCTGACTTTTGAGCTTTGTGATAAAAATTAAAGAGAATACAAAAACTAACATTTTACTGGTAAATTACCTTTAGTTACAAGAATAGAAATACTCAGAGAAACTATGGATGTTTATCATCAAGTTAAAATAGAAAATCTTGCCTCCATTTGATATAGGAGGCAATGATTTTCTAAGATTATAATACCCAGTACAGAAAAACAAAGGTAGTATACTTCTTGCTTCAGAATTATCATTTTCCACCATGCACATTTAATCACCCAATAAACTGATTAACCAGGACTCAAAGAATTAATCAACACACATTTATTTAAAGGAGAGGAAGCTCATGTTTTAAAAAAGAGTTTGCTTTCTGGCCTTAAAGTTCATTTATTCTCTTATATCAAGCCCAGTCCCATTTCACTGTTCACATAACTTGGAATTAGTGAATGATTCTAAACTTGATTACACAGAGGCGGAACTATAAAAATCTTTGTAAGTTACAAGAGAAGCAGAAGAGAATATTAAATGCTCTTCTGTAAAATAAAATGAGAAGAGCTTCACTAGAGGAAATGAAAAAAAAATGATCTAGTCCAGTATTCTGTCTCCACAGAGACAAACCATATATATATGCCTTTGGGAAACTCATAAGCACGACATGAGGGCAACAACATCCTCTTCATGCCCCCTAAGAGATCATAATCAATGAACATTCATTACCTAGGCACCTTAAATACGTGACATCCCTTATTATTGATGATGTCCAGCTCACAGACATCCTTTAAATCAGGAGAAGACAAAGAGTGTTCCCCCCCCCCCAATGCAGCTCCTCACTTCCTATCTGCCTCCCCCCGGCAGATCTCCATATATCCAGATTTTGTTTCTTAAAAAGTCAATTACAAAAGGCAATTCTCAAAAGGCAATTTCACTGTGTCTCTACCACCACCACCACCACCACCAGCAGCTGCTTTAGGTTATGGAGGATTTTTTTTTTTAATCGAAAGAAAGTGCTTTCAGGGAACAATTATGAAAAATGCTGAAATTGCTCCCTGAAAGTACTAGACGGCACATGAGGGGGGCTTTTCCAGTTGGGCAGTGGAAGTCACAGGAGTAACTTGTGGAAGGTCAAACACTGCAGCTAAGTAGCACCAGAAGATAGCAGGGAGTGGGTTGTGCCTGCCTGCCTGGTGTGAGTTTGCTGGCAAGTGAGTGGGAAGCTGGTTATGGGGCTACAAACAAACTGTTCAGTTGTACAGAGAAATGGGTGGATTAATGAATGATTGGCTGTGATGGTTGGTACCTAGAGTCTAGCATATTATTAAGAGTCAGTAACTCTGTTAAAAGTGTACAGTTTCAAACGAGGTTGGAAAGTGTAGGTTGGAGAGAATGACAAAAATGATGGCACTGAGGCACCCAAATGTGGAGGGAGAGCAATGATGAAAGAGAAAGAGGGTCGAAAAAGGTTGCATGGCATCCTTCTGGATACCTTCTTATAATGTTCAGGTGTCAATTTGCTTTGCAACTGTGCCTTTTGGCCCAGTGGTACTGTTTTTTAATACCATGCCAATGCACAATAAGATCAATATAATCCATGAGCTAATCATGAATGAGAAAGCCAGCCTAGAGTATTACACTGGCACCTATGTGATCATGCTGGGTGGCACTGGTGGAACATACCTGTGCTCAGGTGTGTAGCTGGTGCATCACCAACACAGACGAGGTAAGAGTCAGCACGATGGGCATAACTGACCCTGGTCCCCAGAACGGATGACTCCTATCAAGAAAGGGATGGTATAGTGCAACTCTGACAGTTTTGTTCAATTTCTTATTAGCTTTTGATGTCATTAATAGTAGTGCTATATTGACTCTGGATTTTAGACACTGTCTTAGGATGGTTCAGCTCCTATTTTCAGGGCAACGACCACAGAACACTACTGGAGAAGGCATGTCAGACCCTAGTCCTACTGTACAGTATTTCAAGATACCAACTTGTCCCCAATACTATTTAATATCTACATGAAGCTTAGGGTCATTAGAGGATTTGAAACGAGGTGCATCCATTATACAGATGATGTTCACCTTTATTTTTCTAGTATTGCTGAATTTGGAACAGCCATGTATGACCTAGGCTGGTGTTTCAACATATGAGAATTTTCAGTTTGGGACAATTGCACTCCCCCTGAAGGAACAGGTTCACAAAGCAGGGTGCTCCTAGATTCATCAGTGTTGTTAGAGGCCTAAGTGACCTCCAGGCTAGTAACATCAACCACCTTACGGTGAGATGCTAATCACATTCATTCTTAGCCAAGGATAGCCTAGCCCTAGGCATTAGGATCGTGCACTGGTAGTCTCTAAGATCAAAATAGTGTAATGTACTTATTGGAAGTGTGTTTAAGGATGATAGGAGGACTGTAGATAGGGCTGAATTGAAGAGCTAGGTTACTGTCTGGTTTAGCTCACCACATACATCTGTTACAACTGTGCTAAGGAATTTATGTTGGCTGCTAGTGCACTACTGCCATAGATTTAATATTAGCATATTAGCATAGAAAACGCAGCATACCTCAGGACCATGCTATTTCAATGCCCCCTATTATGTCAGTCTCCCAAGTCACTATGACCTTCAAAAGAGACACTGCTTTTTGCACCATAGTTCGGGATTGAAACAAAAAGGTCTTCTCTACAGTGATGCCTTCCCAGAGGAGTTGATCTCTCTTGGCATTATTTCAGGCCACAATACAGGTGTACGTTAAGCCTTTATTGGAAATGTGTTCTTTTTTACCCTGATTTTGCCCTGGCACAAACTGGTTGGCATTGTTGTTTTATTGTAACATAAGCCACTTCAGGTTTTTGCTCAAGTGCTAAGAGACAGAGAAATATTTTCAATAAATGAAAAACAAAAAGTAGACTAGAAAACAAAGAACTTGCACACATAGTAGTTCTCTACTTTGAGCCCTGAAGGCGGCATCCAAGTAATAATAAGCCTTCTAAACCATAAAATTGGACTGAAAAATGATTTATATAGGCAAACAGGTAAGCAATATAATCAAGGAGAGAATTAGCCATGTTCTAATGAGCATGATAACAGCTGAGGGAAGGAGGAAAAACAGATTTTTTAAAGACATTGTTTTGTATTTACCCAAAATTAATAAATGAGGCTAGGAGAAATGAAGAAAAGACGGTTATGAACCAAGGGATTATCCTGTAATTCACAGACTTGTCACTATAACACAGTGGTCCCCAACCTTGGGCCTCCAGATGTTCTTCGACTACATCTCCCAGCAGTCTTCACCACCACCTCTGCTGGCCAGGATTTCTGGGGAGTTGACGTCCAAGAACATCTGGAGGCCCAAGGTTGAGGACCAGTGCTATAACACCATACAAAAGGTGTCCCAATTTTTTGTTATTATTATTATTTTTAGGTTGAAAATGTTTCAAACAGTTCCAAATCTGCAGGAGTCCCTCCAGGGCCAGCTTTACCTCTAGCCAGAGTGAGAGAGCTGCCTAATGGAATAACTTTTATTATTTAGTTTATTATAGGAAGAGCCTGCCTGAAGAATAGAAAATAATTATGGGTACATCTGGGTATCCCCTGGGCAACAATATGCAGTTGGCAAATCCTTCACTTTCAGAAGTGTTGCACTGGAACAGCACCAAACCCTCCCATTTTATGAATGACGACCCCTAGATAATGACTCAAATCGAGGAAAAGGTTCTGTACATATCTTAAGCTCTAACCGCTTCTAGTCAAAAACAGTCCGACTGTCTTGACAGTTTAATTGGTTATATTTCATGTGCATCCATGATTTTTAATTATGCTACACTCTGATATGAATAAAGAAAGAAGGAAAATAAAGACAGTTGTACAAGTTTTTGCAACTATAGAGGAGGGAGAGGAAATTGTGTGATGTTCTACCTCATGTGCCAAAATGAAGTAGCTAACTTTGGGTACTCTGGACCTGGAATTAAGTCCATGTTGGGGGGGCATAATTTGCTGCCCCAAGGCAAACAATATAATGTCCTTGGACAGCCCTCAGACCCTCCATAGCTAAGAAGCAAAGGAACAGTAGTAACAAAATAGAACCCCTGCTGCTGTGCAGAACAGAGATCAACAAAGAAAGATATTGAGAACTTTCCTCTGAGTCTGCTCTTCCTTTGAGGAATCTGCACAGCTTGCACATGGCTCCTTTGATGGCCTTCCATCTAGACACCATAATAGGCCAGGCTTGCTTACCATCAGCCGAACAACTGCAGCAATATGCCATTTTCTGGTTGATCAAGCTAAATGCCATTTTTGTGGTCCGAAACACATTCATTTTCGACCTCCAATGACTGCCATAGTGTTACACTGAAACAGAACTGGGAAAGTATCAACCAGTATGATAACCATCAACTAGTGGTCATCATGCTGGGGAAGGGAATCTTCGACATAGGTCTTTAACATATTTCTGGCCTAAAGTTAAAAAAAGGGCCAGATCCTGACTTTGCCTGCCCTGCCATGGGCATGCCCACTGGCAATACTTAACAGATGCTACAGGGTTAACAGTCTCCATGCTTCCGCTGCAAGAGAGAACTCTCAGTAGGGAAGCTAAAAAGTTCTCATTAGTGGCTTCCTTTTTTAAATGAACTTCCTCTGAGAACAAGGCTGAGTGTCAGAAAAAAAGAGGTTAGAAGCTAATGAGTAAATGCTAAGAAGGGCAATGTACTCTACAAAAGACACTAAACAGAAGCCTCCTCCCGAGGAGGTATCTGCAGGGCTCCAGACCCAAAGGTCCCAGGGATCCATTTCTATTAGCTGGGAGGGAGGAGACAGAAAGAGGAGAGGGACTAACCTGCAAACATTTGAAGGGAAGCCGTTTGTGATAATATGAGGTTCAATTTTTTTTTCTCCCTCACATATATACAGAGGTCAGAATGTGAAGGCCATGACAGTGCTTCTCAGAGAAATGCATTACATTCAAAACCTATCACTGCAGACATGTTTTTTTTTAAAAAAACAAACAAACAATCCTCCAGAGTCTGTAACAAGACCTGCTTTAGAAGAACAGAGGATCGCATATTCCCTCTGGTGTCCAAAGCCCAATGTTGCACATCTCCCAAATCTCTCAATTCTTTGAGAATTGGAGATAGTTTCTTTGAAACAGATAAGTGCTACTGAAACAGAATACAGGATTCTATCAAACTACTTTGCTGTGACTACACCATTTTCTGTCAGCCTGGATTCGAGTATGTACATCGCAAAAGATTTCAAAAGGAACAACTGTGCTTGTATGTTTACAAGGAAGACAACAACAGCCCTACAGCACCTTAAAAGCTCACATAGTCTGTCATGAGCTTTACGGACTGCAGCTCTCTCCATCACTTGTAAGAAGTGTTATGCTTATACACCCATACATGGGGAAGGAGAGAGGGTGGGGGGAAGGGAGGGAGAGATAGATAGATGCAGAAAGTAATGACAGTGACAATCGCACTCCTAACATCAACTATGGTAACACTGGCCCCCATGTAAAGTGGTACCTCTGCCCTGTTAAACAAATCTTTCATTGGAAGCAAGACTGTCCAATCAGCTCAGTCACATAGGATGGCATCAATTCTGCTAAATGCAGAGACCTGGCAATAGAAATAACTCACTTGAGAATGAAACACATTTCAGCCGTACCCACAGTCATCGGGGCACTGGGATTAATGCTGTGGAATTTTATAAAATTTTATAACCAGCTGCAGATCTCTGAAATAAGACCATCAGAGCTGCAAGAAGAAAAAACTGGCAATATGAGGAACAAGACAGATATGCTGACATTTAACAGATACTTAGGTATTTGGTTAAAATGTGTATGTTATGCAATACCAGTCAATGTTTTTCATGATTTTGTATGTTTCTGACTGTTTCATATTTTTGAACATTTTATAATAATCTTAGATCCGCAGAGCTGGAAGGAACACGATGGATCATTCAGTCCAGCCCCTATGAAGGTATATTTAAAAGATTCATAAGCTGCCTTCCAAACTACAATAAATTCCAAAGATCGCATGAAAACTCTAAGAAAATGAATTAAAAAACTTACACGAGTAAGTACTGTAAGTGAAAATTGTAGTCAGTCATTTAATATAACATCTAAAAGCAGATTCATTAATGCTGCAAGAGAAGCCACAACATGTCTCCTGAATTGAGTGGAATCTAAAACAAAAATATCATGAGCTGAAGCTTTTGAACTGTCTTCAAAGGCAGTCTCGTGTAGAGCACAGTGGTAAGCTAGAGTGAGGCAAGCAGAGCATGGGTAACTGAGGCAACACCAAATAGGCAGAGCTGTGTATAGGTCCCAGAACCCAACTTGGATCTTGATCTGACACTTCGGGTTTGATCCAAGTCCCCTCCAATCTTATCTGTGTACTATATCCATGCCAACATAGATTGCCAAATATCTTCATTTCCCAGTCACTTAAACTGGAATTGTAAAAGAGCTATAATTTTGAGCTAGGGAATTTGCATGTTGCTGTGTGTGGCAAATTGGCAGAATACATATTGCAGATATGAAGCTCTTCAGGTTTAGGGGCTAGCCATCTCCAAAATTTACTTTCTTTCCTTTTCTTTCTGAAGGGGCCAGCCCCTCCGATATCCATTGATGCTTTTGCTAAAAAGCGATGATAAGTCTGAAGAGGAGAGATTCCAGCTCGCATATATGCCCTGCTGCAGAATACGTGAGGGAAGAAAAGATACAGTACAGTAGATGTTTTTAGGTCTATTGAGATCCATTGAAGCTGTAGGTGATGGGTACTGAAATACCTGAAATACTAAACATCTGGAAGACTGTCAGTGAGAAAAGACCAACTCAATCAACATAGCGACAAAATGTAAGTAACATTTGTTCATTTCCCAGCAGACTCATCATTCACAGAACACTCTTCCTTTAAAACACCCTTGCTTTCTCCTCTGAAATCCAAAAAATCTTCCCAGTGGGATTCAGAATAGTCAATCAAAGACAGCATGCCACCACATATCTGAGAAACATGCCCTCCAAACTAACAAGATCCATAATCATTTTCCATGCAAATGCCTGTGTTGTTAATACAAAATCAAGAACGGGGCAAAGGACACTGTTGGGACTGTATGCAAGCTGTTCTTGCATTTCCCAGATGCACCCCAGTGGTGTTCCTTTGCCAAAGAGAAGAGAGCTGCAGCTCCAACAAGCATCCAGAAACACCAGTTCAGCTTCTGACTAAGTCACATTGTTTAACATATCAAAATACAGTACTAATTTGGGGGGGGGGGGAATGGAAGTAGACATCTAGTCACTTCTGGAATCCTTTTTGCAATTTGGGCAGTCTGTGCAACACCCGAAGAGCCCCAAAAGCAGAAAAATGCCCCCTCAATCTACTAGGGTTGCCCAGTCTAATACAGATCCTTCCACCTAGACTAACTGCAGTACCTTGTGGCAAATGCACTACGTGGCAATTATTTTGACATGCATGTTCTGCATGCAATATGCAGAGTCAACATGCAGTTATCATTTGGCTTCCATAAGAAAAACAAATAGCTAATAATTAAAAGGTCATTCAGAGAAGATCTTTCTGGACTTTCTGGGTCATGGCCCAACCAGTCCACCTTCTGGTGCCAGACATTTGAAGAAAGTGTTACACTTTAACATAACTCCCTATCTTAACAAACTACATGTGTGTACACACACACACACACACACACACACACACAAACAAATGCATCCAGATTTGCAAATTCAGCTTGAACACTGACATGCTGCTCTCCAGCACAAAAGCCAGTGACTCATGCAAACTACGTTAGCCACTTTTGGTTCAGAGGCTCAAATTAGTGCCGGCTGTAGGGGGACGAGAAGTGGTTGGGGGAAAAAAACTTTTGCTCAGCAGTAGACAGAGCTGCAGCTATTAGCACTACAGAGCTTGGACAAGCTAGTAAAAACAGCACATACTTATATATTGCTGGCCTGTGCTTTATCCTGTGGGCTCCCCAACGGCCAAGCTGGCTGCCCTGGTGGCTAGGCAGGACATCACTGTGGAACACATGGAGTCTGAGGATACAAAGAGAGTAGTCAGCAAGCCTTAAGACCTGTTTGTCACCACGACACACACAGACAGAATTTTTCTTTCCCTTATGTATTTTGGTTCTACTCACTATTGCAGAGATTCCTGTTAACAGATCAAGGTTAAATGCCAAAAACATGCATATGAAGTGTAGAAAAGCATTTGACAATCACTGGTTGCCTTCAAAATACGCACACAATTCTCTTTCCTATTCAAAAGTTGCCAAGACTAGCTGCTTCCACAAATACACCCAAACAAACACCACTGAACTCAGTTTTTATGCTACAAAGATGTTCTCTAGTGTGAACATCAGGAGTCCTAATGGATCACACACCAAAAGGTGTATGAAGGAGAAGATGGTAGAAAGAAAGAAAGCAATAACAGAAAAGGAAATGGATCAAGTGACTCACCACCTAATTTGGCTCCACCTACAGCTGACTGCTCCACCCATCCTAAGTCTATATTTTTCCCCTCCAAGAGACTTCCCCTAGCCATAAAAAGACTCCTCACATCTGCCCATCTAGCTCAGCCCCCTTGTATTACACAGTGGTTAATCAGGTGTCTTCCACAAGTCTATAAGATGAACTCTAGTGCAACTGCCCCCTCCTGCTATTCTTCCTCAATAACTAGTATTCAGAGGCACGATGCCTCATCCTGCAACGAGCATATAGTTATCATGACAGGTAGCCACTGATAGCACGGGCATTTAAGGAGGATAAAAGTATCTAACATGTAGTCATGACCTTATCCTGTGGCAATGAATTCTGCAAGGAGCTGCCCAAGGCATTTTTCTGCCTAATACAAATGACAAAATAATGCTCCATCATTACAACTTGATATTCTGTGGTTAACCAGACTGGCAATAGAATATTACCTAAACACTAGGATCAGAACAGCATCTTCCAGGATACCTGGAGGCAATAGACTAGCTTAGAGGGTAAGGAATAGGGCATGTGGCACATATAGCTCTGCCCTCTAATATGCTGCTGCCACTCCCTGCCAGGGCAGTCAACTCACTATGCCTAACAGTAGAGCCAGTCTTAAGTCCACAGGTAACTATGTCCTATATATGAAGAAGTGTTTCCAGTGAGACTCAATTTCTTCCCTCCTGGGTTCAGAGAAATAACACATGGAATTAACACATGGGCTAACTACAGTGGGGTCTTGACTTGAGAACTTAATCCATATTGGAAGGCTGTTCTCAAGTCAAAAAGTTTGTAAATCAAGTCTCCATTGACCTACAGTGCATTGAAAACCGATTAATCCCGTAACAGGCCGTTTTTGTTCCATTTTGGGTTTTTTCTGGTCTGTAAGTCAAATCTCAGTCTGCAAGTCAAATCTAAATTTTGCGGCCAGAGAAGTCTGTAACTCAAAAAGTCTGTAAGTCAAGCCGTCTGTAAGTCAAGGGTCCACTGTAACTGTTCTGAAATGGTTTGCAATGGAAAGTTGATGGCTTAAAAGGTATTGTTTGTGTAACCAAGATCACTGAATCAAAATAAGACTGTGGTTTAAAAAACAATTAAACAACCACCACATTGCCCTTAAAGGTTTGACAATAACAGCAAAATCTATTGAGTTCTGTGTCAGTTTATTGATAGAGGATATCTAGGGAAGTATGTGCTTACATCAAAGGTAACTAGACAAAGATGCCTTCAAAGCAGGATTGGAGTCAATCAGCCAGACTCATTTATTAAGCCTGATCAATAAAAGACTTCCATACTTAGCACAGATTTTAAAAAATAGTTTTAAAAGTCTTTAAAAACTTGGGTCAGTCTGTCAGGTTAGAAGCACCATGCTCACTTTTTGGGGTGGGGGGGGAACACCTTTTCTAATATCATGCCTATTTCAAATTGTGTGTATGTGTGCACATAATATAAACATATATTTTTTTCATTTGTTACTACTACCACCACCACAAGTAATTACTAAAAAGTCATACAATTTCTTAATTAAAATTTCTATATAACCAGCAAGTGCTAAACTGAAGGTGTTTAAACAACTCTGATATCTATGTAAGCGCTGCCCTCTCTGGGAGGATTCCGATAGCATTGCCCTCCCCCTCTTCTGATCACCACACCAGCCTGATGTATGGTGCTCGCTCGCTGGCAGCGCTCACCTTGGAGCTAGACACAGATATGGACTTGTGATTTTAATATACAGGGGCAAGGCACCAGGAGGCATACTCTGAACATAGAGTAGCACATGGCAAGTAAAGAGGAGTCCAAAGTGCCTTCTCACCACCAGGTGGCATACCCTCCCTACTGAGCCAGAGACTGACAGTACAGTATCCTCCATTGGCTCTTTCTACACATTTCAAACCTCTTTCGATGTGTGTGACCCAGATACTTCAGAGCAAAGCTCAGACAGAAGAAGAGTCAGGTGGCAGATCTAACAGGGGAAACAGCATTGCCCTCCCCCTCTTCTGATCACCACAGCAGCCTGACTTATGGTAGTCATGGGCAGTGTTCACCTTCGGCAGCTAGGCACAGATATTGATTTGTCATTCAAATACACAGGGGCAAGGCACCAGCGTAAGTTGAACTAAGTGACCCTGAAAGCTTTGCTTAACCGGAGCTTAAAAAAAAAAAAGTAGAGAACAGTTTGTATTCTGAACAAAAAAATTGAATAAAACCTAGACTTCCATCTGTAGACATTACAAAAATACTGTATGTGGACCAGACTAGTAAGACAACAAATTGACTTTGCTTAATGCCAAAGAACCTAAATCCACTCTGTATTCTGGAGAGGAAACATAGTTAGACGCTGGGAAGCCTCAGTCAAATTCTGCACCTGTTGCTTGCAATATGAAAAATGACATTTCAGAACTCCCAAGCAAGATGACACCGAGCAACTCTCTGTCCTGATAAGGACTGGGTAGTGAAACAGTCGCAATCATTTATTCATAAGCCCTTCCTGATCATTTTAATGTAAAAGGTCAAAGATGATGAAAGTGGGCCCTCTAAGCATTTACCTCTTACTTGGAGCTGGATGCAAAATCTTGTAATATTGAGTTTTGTGGCCCTTCCTGACCGTCTATCATCAAGGCCACTCACTAGTCATCAATGAGCAACACCAAACTATTTCCCTGGAGCAGAATGAGACAATTTCCCAGGCCACTCGCAAGTGACTTAGACAACCTCAGTCTTCTACCGATGCAAGGTTGTGACACTTGTATTTATATCTCTCCAGGTAAACAACAGATCTTAGGGAGAAAAATGTTCCCTCCCCCCCCCCCCCAATTACATGAGACAAAATTGGTCCAATCAGACTGCACTTCCAAATGCAGCCCACACTTCTTATTTGTCCTCCAGTGTCTGGCTAATTTTCTTGGCTGTCCAATCCCAATGGAAGGTAGATCTAGACCCAGAATCTCAAATGTGCAAAGGATTGCCACTTAAATAATGCATAAATACAGAGAAGAGAAGACGATCTCACACTGATAATAGTACACACATCTATCAGCTAGGATAGTGCAATTAGGCAAAAATAACAACAAAATCTTATTAGGCAAGAACTCCGGCATATGTTAAAACTCCAAAAGAAACAGAGAGTAATGCACTAAAAAGGTACACACAAGAATGGAATGTTATGTAGGAAACGTTATATGGAATGTTATATGGGAAAGACCAGAGGTACATGATCAATCATAAGGCTTTTTAAGAAACTTTAAGTGCTCTTTGTAAAATAAGGCAAGGGAATGATGGCCTTGATAATATCTGGAAGTTCTGGCATGATAAGCAAATACTTACAGTGTCAGAGTAGCAAGTAGCAGCACCTGCCAATATCCAGCATGAGTGAATCCAAGTAAGACTAAAAAGAATAAAACTGACTAAGCCAGTTCACAATCTAAGAAAAGGAACCTTCCCAGAAACTATCAGAGCAGCTTTTTTCTCTCCAAAAAAAAAAAGGAAGTTAGGACTAGCTGGGCCTTCTTTTCAGATGAGCACAATTTAGGTGTCAATAAGGTCTGCAGATCTGCAGATGAAACTCCCAGAAAGTAGAATTATGGGGGGGAGGGGTGGGAATCCAAAATGCACATCCTTAGGAGTCAGAATCTATTCAACCCTTCTAGTTTCTTTCTCTAACATTAGAAATGCTCACAAAACTTTCAGTCGGTCTTATGTTATTAGGGGAGAGCTAGGCATCTGCAATAAATGTTCAGAAACTCTGGTCTATGTTAATAGCAAGATGTATTCAATGCAGGGCCTCTCTGGACTCCACACATACACATCATACACTGTTATATTGCATACGGTTTTATTTGATTTTTTTCTCCAGAATGGGATGGAGATTTCTTTCCTCAATGTAACCCCCAAACTGACCTGGAAATTGCCTGAGACACCACTGTTGGCTAAGTAGTAACAGCCATACCATGCCTCTCAGGTTTTGTTTCTTAAAATGAAACATCACAGAGGTCTCGTGGCGCAGTGGTTAAATCGCTGTACTGCAGCCAAAACTGTGCTCATGACCTGGGGTTCAATCCCAGGTAGTGGCTCAAGGTTGACTCAGCCTTCTATCCTTCCGAGGTCGGTAAAATGAGTACCCAGTTCGCTGGGAGGGGGGGGCAATGTGTAGCCTGCATAATTAATTTGTAAACCGCCCAGAGAGTGCTTGAAGCGCTATGGGGCGGTATATAAGCAGCACGCTTTGCTTCGCTTTAACCATACAGAGCCAAAAGATCCAAAGCAGTAAAACCCAAGCATTCATCAAATCCCAAAAAATCTCTCAACCTAAGAGCAGACTTTTCCACATCCAAAAACAAGGTGCATTATTTAGTAATGATTCACTCTAACACAGTCACATTGATAAGACAACAGATGACTATTTGTTAGGGAGAAAGTATTTTGAATATATCTTGCAATGTACTGTATAGAGGGGCAGAGAACAGACTTCATTGAGTATCTGAATATTTGGGAAGAGTGAAATGTCACAGGCAGCATTAGCTCAAAAGAGTCCTGTATTATGTGCAAGATTATGTCTAATACACTCTCTGAGATTTCATCTTATTCAAGAGAGGCAGACATATGCCCTGTCTCCAACCTTGGGGCTCTCCAGAGATGCTCCAGCCTAAGAGGCTAGAAAGCAGATATCTCTCCAGATTTCTGGGGCAAGCTGTGCTTTTTGATGTCAATACCACAGTCTGGATGATAGTTAAGAAGCTTAGCACGCCATCAGGATAGCTCAACGCAACAGCCATTGATGGCAGGAGAAGATGCGATACAATTAATCCGATCAGGAGAGAACTTTCACACAAAACAGACAATGTACAGCAGCGTGACACACTCCCCTTCCTTTCCCATGTGGGCAAAGAGGTATTCATCTGGTTGTGATTGTTCTGCGCTTTGCAGCCTACGCATAAAGATGTGTCACTCGATGCAGGGACATCCCCCACCCTCTCTTCCTTCAAGCCAGGGGCCTCAGGGCAACCAGCCGGTGGCTGGCTCTGCAGTGCATTGACTAGAGCCCTCATGTTACTATGCCATTGTATTTCCTTTGACAAGATTGTCTCATCCTGCTGACCTGAAGCAGGTTTTGGACTACAACCACACAGAAAACTGCTATTCAGGTTGTGATAATGGGCATTGTAGTTGAAAACAATAAAGCCTCTAGCCTCAAACAGTGCGGTGACACCATTCATTATATAAGTCAGGTAACAGACATTTTGCTGCCTGAGACACTGCAGCCGGTGCCATTAGCTAGCAACCCTAGTCAAGGTTCACGGTATCCAAAGCTGGGCAAATTACTTTGGCACATACTGTAAGACAGAAAATCTCACAAGTGCCTCTTTTTTTTAACCTGGTAGTAATAAAAATGCCTCGCTTAGCCTGTGCCTAAAGGTAGAGCTGGCTCTAAATAGTAATTTCCCCTCACCTGGCTGAAAAGACTTTTTTTTCTGTTTGAGAACACACATTCCAAATGGAAGAAACGCTCCGTGCAAGAAACACAAAATCGTTACTGCCTCTAAAGAGCATGGCTTCTTGCTCAAGATTCATTTTATACCCAACAACTTGCTAGAGAACTTCACTGCCGAAAGGTTTCACAGCACATTTTGAGGATCACCTCTACTTTCACCAGGATGTTGTCATAAACAGCAGCTGTAGCAGCAGATGGACCAACATGGTTGTTTGCAACAATGACTTTTCATTTGGGAATTATGGTCTGCATGTGAGGAGGCTCTGCACAGCTGTTCCACCTGTATTTCCAGTGGACATAAAAAGCCATGGACTCATAAAACAACACATTTTGGACAGAGAGCCAATGACTATATAGAGGACCACATCAGCAGAACAGGTTTACTGACAACAGTTGCACAAACCTATGTGGCCTCCTGTCCAAACAGTCAAACGACACACCGAAGTAATCTAATTCTGTATTCAGAACACTGTAAACCAGGCAAACCTTCATGAGTTTTGCTGTTGCTTTTGCAGATTTTATCATGTTTACAAAGAAATGTCAAACTTTGGCACAAGACTCAGAAAAGCTGAATAAGAGATGGATATAAAGGTGATATATTCAGAGTACTTAATCCCAAATTCTTCATCATCAATGAATTTTGTTTTGGTTAACCCGATCTGGTTTCTGCCTTTTCACTAGGAACAACCACAGTGTTTTGGGTCTTTATTCTATGGTAATATGGACTGTTGAAATCCTGAGGATGCCAGATGCCACACTTTGGGAGCAATCTTGAAGATGCCAAGCACATGCACATAAACTATATCCGCATCTCTTGCCTTGGAGACAAATACAACAACTCTAGCATTCTATTTGAAGGGAGCTCACGCAGCTTAACAGCACTGCAGAAGCTCCAGAATCCAACCTTGGGTGAAAAGAAGCCCTGATTTGGCAAATTCTGGTTTTGATTTTTAATGGTTGAGCAAATTTAGTCCAAATATTCATCAGAAAAAGAAACTGAGCAGAAAAACCTGGGAGGGTTGGAGAATTCTTGTTGTTGTTGTTTAGTCATTAAGTCGTGTCCAACTCTTTGTGACCCCATGGATCAGAGCACGGCAGACCCTCCTGTCTTCCACTGCCTCCCGGAGTTTGGTCAGATTCATGTTGGTAGCTTTGGTGACACTGTCCAACCATCTCGTCCTCTGTCATCCCCTTCTCCTCTTGCCTTCACACTTTTCCAACATCAGGGTCTTTTCCAGAGAGTCTTCTCTTCTCATGAGATGGCCAAAGTAGTGGAGCCTCAGCTTCAGGATCTGTCCTCCCAGTGACCACGCAGTCTTGATTTCCTTCAGAACGGATAGGTTTGTTCTCCTTGCAGTCCAGGGGACTCTCAAGAGTCTCCTCCAGCACCAAAAACATCAATTCATTGGTGGTCAGCCGCCTTTATTGTCCATCTTTCACTTCCATACATCGCTACTGGAAAAACCATAACTTTGACTACGCGGACCTTTGTCGGCAAGGTGATGTTTCTGCTATTTAAGATGCTATCTAGGTTTGTCATTGCTTTCCTCCCAAGAATTTCGTGGCAGCTGTCACCATCTGCAGTGATCATGGAGCCCAAGAAAGTAAAATTTGTCACTGCCTCCATATCTTCCCCTTCTATTTGCCAGGAGGTGATGGGACCAGTGGCCACGATCTTAGTTTTTTTTGATGTTGAGCTTCAGACCATTTTTTATGCTCTCCTTTTTCACCCTTATTAAGAGGTTCTTTAAGTTCTCCTCACTTCAGAGTATCACTCTGATGGAGAATTCTTAGGAATTTCTTAAAGACAACACACACACACACACACACACACACACACACACACACACACACACAAAATCTGTGTAGGAGGAAGTGTATATGAAGTTTCGGGGAAAGTTTGTATATGTGGGGAATGACAGCGTCACCAAAACACATGCCAAACATACAATGTTATTCTATTATGGGAAGTTGTGGAATCAGTCACCAGATGCAAAAAAGAGATACTACCCAACATGAAACAAAACAGAAACAAGTTCAGGTAACACGTGCATCCTATTATAAGATGTAGGCAGAATGTGGAGATTTTTCTTTTTAAAAATACAGCTCCCAGAACCCAGAAGCCACATTGGTTTGAAGATTTTGTGAGTTGTAGTTTTAAAATGTCATTTTCCCAAGTTCTGAATGTATAGAGAAACTACTTCAGCTAGGACACTTTTGACAGAAATATGTCCCTGCATTTGAACCTCTGAAGAGTCTCATTGAGCAACAGGGAAAAAATAGCTGTCTAGACTTCTCATCCCCTGGAAAGGGCCTCAGGGCAAGATTTATTGGAATACGCCCACATCCAGGTTGTGACCATATTTGTACCATGACTAAAGCTTGCCATTAGCTGACACTGCCAGGAATAGCTTAAAGAGAAGTACATTAACTGCTGAACAGTGTCCATTAGCAATGGCAGGAGATGGTCTGCAGGGAATGGAAGAGATCATGGCATACACAAAGCATTTCAAGAAGCCTCGAAGAACAAAATGGAACAGGTGTGAATACAAAGCATAGGCAAGGGATAAGAAGGGTTGGAATTTCAATGTTTGATTAAATCCAACACACTCTGCTCCTTGAACAACAGCTTCAGTCTAAAGTATTACTGCCTGATCAGCAAGAATGAACTCCACACTCTAATAGTAAGAAAAGGCTAGTAGATCATTTCAGATTGACAAGAAGCAGATGTTTTATGTTGCAGGTCGCAGAAAGCTGTTACACATTACAAAAGGAGATATCGCAGTACCAGGATATATGCAAAACACAGGAAGGCTCTCTCAAAATGGTCCCAGAAGAGGCTGTCCAAATTACATGAAATAAGAGGGATGTAGACTGGAGATATTTCCTGATTTACTCTTCACAGAAGGAGTAAGAAATGACCATGTCTGAGGTTTTTCTGAAGATTTCAGCCAGAATATAGATGGGATTGCTATAAGGTTCTATCTCCAAACAAAACATAGAAAACATTGCTTTGGATGCAAAATCCTCTTAAATAGCTTACTGGAACTTGTTAGGGCATTTGTGCTGCAAGAAAGGCTGTACCCCAGAACATGTGCTTCCTATACTCAGGATCCCAGGTTCAATCCCTGGCAGTTCTAGGCAGAGCTGAAAAAAGGTCTGAAATCCCCCCAAAACTCACTGCCAATAAATGTAGACAATACTGGTCATGTTTTGGACTACAGTTCCCAGGATCCTGCCAGTGAGCACAGCCACTTACCATACTGGCTACAGAGTTACGGGAACTGCAATTCTTTAAAAAATAAAACCCATTTTTTAAAAAGCTTGGGTCTGACTTAGTATAAGGCAGCTGATGTTGCTATGAGAGCACATGTACAACATACAAAGTCACTACAATCAAACCTTTCATATCATTATACTAAATTTACCAGTATGGAAAGGGTGGCATGGTAGGGTATGTAAGTAAAGCACCGCCCAGGATGGCCAGACACAAATTCCGCCCCGCCCCCCCAGATTTAACATTTTCCAAAGCACAGGAGTCTGATGAAAGACTCTCATTTCAGAACTCAGGAAATAAGAATACAGTATGTCTTTGGCCAGCCTGAAGACATCACAGGAAGGACAAGCTTCTCACTCAGCCCGCAGCTGCAAGAGTCCTTTTGGAAATTCTGAATTTAATAGCAATTTGTAGCCCATGCTTTCATTAAAGCGATATTTTTAATCAAACAAAGCGTGAACAGAGAACTGCTAACACTACACCACCACCCACACTCCCACTTCAGTACTATATTCACTTCAGATAATTGATACTGTCTGGTATTATCAGGGAAAATCCATTACTGTGTGGCATTTGCAGTGCTCAGAAAAGTTACATTTTTGGATTACAATTCAAGGATCACTAAACCAGCATGACCAATATTTCTAAGCTCTGGGTTTTTGTTCTAACCTCCGCCCACCCGCCCACCCCCGCTTGCTCCGAATGCACATTTTTAGCCACTGGCACAAAAGTAACATTGGTCTGAAGGCACTAAGCCCAAGGTACGAGCACAGCTATGTGTACCTAAGGGTTATATACTTTGCATATTTACTAAACATGTGGCAAAACGTTAAGTGATTGATGAATGCATATACACACTTTGCAGTGATCTGCTCACCATCTGGCCTATGTCATGTTGTATATTCCACAGCTATACATGCCCCCCGAACCAGATCTACACCAAGACAAAAGGAAAACTCTAGACCCAAGTACGTGTCCACCTCTGTTACACCCCTCCTTCCGGATTCTAACTGCCATTGTTTTGGCCACAGAAGGAGAAGAAGGGCGAACAGGGTCATCTTCACTGTTTTACTGCCTCTAACAACTAAGCTCTGGACTAAATTTTCTCTTCTTCCCTTGAATTATTGCTTCTGCTCTTCATCTTGCATTGCAGTTCAGAGACCTGAAAGCAGGGACTGTCTTATTATCTACACAGTAGGCTGTTCTGGGAGCCTTTCTGGACTGAAGGGCCTCATATAACTCCACTAAATAAACAACAAGCAAATACATAAAATAAATGTCTGTTGCTAAATATACTAGGCATCAACCTCCACCTCCAACAACTACAGCTTTAGTTTTCTGCTGCCACAGAAAACCAATGAAATAATTCTTATCTACTTTATAGCAAATAAGTACATATAGAAGGAAAGATCTGTTTCTCTTTGCTCCCAGAACAACTTACAATGTAGATAATATTTTCCAAACAAAATTGTACAATACAAAAAACTCTTATTCACTTTTGTTTTATTTTTAAAAGTACATTTTCTGGAGCACATTTACACTAAGGAATAAATTACAGTACATCACATCACCAAACAAAAATCTTTGTGTTTATTACTGGGGCTCTAACAGTCTACAGAAGTAGTTCATTGCATGTTCAAACCCTTATCTGATTACTTAAGTGTTCTGCACAAAGAGCAGCCACCATGTAGCCGCAGTATAAGTTCAAAGGAAATACACAGATATCTGCTTCCACTGGACAAAAAGAGCCAAAGGACTCAGATCCACACCATGTTTCATTGAGGCAACTGAGGATAGGTGAGCAGGTGGAAGCACGCTTTAGACATGTCTTGAGTCAGTGACCTTTCCTCAGACTGATTTGAAGTGACAACCTGTAAGAGGAAAAGGGCCCCAGCTCATAATGAGAGTGAAGAAGCGTGGTTTTGAGTTAAACATAAGCTCAGGAAGGTCACCTGGGAACAAAAACGCAAAAAGAAAGAGGAGTTCCAAATGAGTAAAGCCAAAGATTAAATACAGAAGACTCACCGTATCTCCTTAGAAACTGTCCACTAGTGTGTCATGCCCCAAAGTAGAAAAGGACTACCCTAGCTAGACACACAGACATAAAATACTCCCTCCCTCTCAACTTCAGTGGTGTCCCTACCACTAATATACATCTAGCATTTTAAAATATATTAACTAATAGCCAATCAGCCAAAGCTTTGAGTAGTATGCCCAACCAATATGTACCACACACACACACACACACACACACACACACACAGAGAGAGAGAGAGAGAGAGAGAGAGAGAGAGAGAGAGAGAGATCCTGATCAGATATCTGATAATATAAAACACAGACCTGATAATTTTGTTGCATCTTTGTATCACTTCACTAATGGCAACACTACATGAGCCTTTAAACACTCAGATGGGATACATTCCTTTAAACTCTTGTTCAGTGACTACCCGGTTTACTCTTCCAAATTTTTGTTTGGCTCTCTCTTGTTCAAGCCACAGACCTCCCTTAAGCTCTTTATCAGGAAGCAAGGAACTCACATGCACATTTCTCATACAATAAAAAAGAGAGAAGAGTATTTTTCTCATCATTGAACAACTACAGCTAATCCAACTAACCGCTTTTTCCTCAGTTTTAAAATTCTGGACCTCAGAATATATTATGCAGCTTAGGCCAACCTCAAGTTCACTTGAAATTCTACACTGCTACAAATCTTCATGGGTAGTTCTACATACATTCTTTGTCTCCACAGAGAACTAGATTATACAAATGCTTGGAGCTGAAATGAAAAGACAATTTTTTTTCTATAAAAAAGGCCATGCCAGATTGCCCATCACCATCTGCCTTCTTTCCAGCTATCACTGTCTCCACCACCAATGCACATGTTGTCCCTGGCAAGGCTCAACGGCAACATGTACATGAGAAAATGGGCTTATTCTTCTCTCTTCATTTACTATTATTTCCTCAAAGCAAGTTTCCATGTCTTTTGGCTATGAAGACAAACTTGAACAAACTGTATCCAAAACCTAGACTGAACTTGGAAGGCAGTATAAAGTTGTGGCCCAAGTAGGGATTCCAACAGTCCACAGATTGCATCCTGTACTTTCTGACCTTTCACAAGAAAAAGATAAACAGAAGAGTTACATAAAAATAAATATACTGAGCCATCCAGATGATGTGTGAGGTCTCATGCAACTACCCCATTTACTTCAGGCTTCACATACTTTGCCCCCCTCTCAGCACAGCCCAACAAAAGTTTTTAAAGAACAGCAAGAGTTTTGATAGAAAACATTCAGTGTAGGACAGAGGTCAAGTGTTAGACTCGGATTTAGGAGACCCAGGTTCTAGTCCTCATTAAGGCATAAAACTCACTGGGTAATCCCAGGCCAGTCATTCTATCCCAGTATGACCTATCAGAGAGAGATGTGGTTGCAAGGATGAAGTGGGGAGAGAAGAGTTAGGCATACTACCTTGAGTTCAATTAAGAAAAAGAGGGATGTGCTAATCAATAATAATAGCTAGTCTCCTGGCAGCCAGCAGTCCAACTTTCACCTGAGAAATAGATCAAATAGTAAGCTAAGCCATGTTTGCTTCCAGGATGTGTGCTTCTCATAGGATCTACAGGAAAATTCATATGTACAGGCACGTACGCACGCGCACGCACGCGCGCGCGCTCACACACACACACACACACACACACAGATAGAGAGAGGGGGGAACCTCTCAAGATACAGGGAGAGACCAGTTCTCAGTCTATACATTGACCTGCCTTCCAGTAGAAACCATAAATCTGAAGGTGCATAACACTGGCAATTCTTTTGAGGTGCAGTTAAGATATTACAGAACACTTTTCTCTCTCTTGCAAAAATCAATTAATCAATCAATCATTCAATCAATTATGTGCTGTCAAGTCAGTTCATAACTTACGCTAACCCTTCCCAAAGTTTCCTAGGTATATAATTCTCAGATTCGGTTTACTAACCCCTTCTTCTGGTGTTGCTCCCAGACTGTGGAGCCTGCGGAAGGAACACAGGCAAATTCTTCTCTCCAGAGGCAGTGGGGAGTCAGACCCCTGATTCCTGGATGTGCAACAAGATATTCTAACTCATTGATCTCTCCAGTCTCTCCTCCACCCCCCAATGCAATCCATGTTCTTTTTAAAATTATCATCAATGTGTTGCACAATTCAAAACTATGGATGTATATGAAATATAGGCAAAATCAAAATCAAATTAAAATGTTAAGGTAATTAGACTATTTTTGACCAGAAGCAGGCTACTTCAACACTGTTATCTTGGCCATTTGCTAAATCTTCTTTTATATATGTGATGGGGCATAAATCGCAAGTACATGTTAAAAAAAATACAGATATCACTGAATTACCTCTCCATCCTTCTTTTGTAGACTTATCTTAAAACCTATTGCACATTGACAGTGATGAACTGATTTAAAGGTCATGACTTGGAATTAGGGGATACCATACAGGATGTCAATCTACTCCTGCTTATACCATCTGCAACTTTTGTCAGTCCAATTAGAACAATTACCTAGCTGCAACCCGGATACACGTACCATGGTTTCCCTCAATCAATGCTAGAGCCAATTATTCAACACTTCCCTTAAGACAATTACAAAGTACAAAAATAGACCTGTTGTTAAAAGGCAGGAGTCCAACCTACAGTAGCTCTGGGTTCACAGGAAGCTGCCTCTTCCTCTTCTACAGCCCTACACCCACTTCTCACTCAAAAGAGCAACTGTCCTCCTAAGCAGAATGTTGCAGATGCCATGTTTGCGTTTCTATAGCAGACAGCAAGCAATCTACACTTGTTTCTCCCATCCCTGGTCAGTTACTCTTGATCAACCCACTACAAGATCTGCAGGGTTGAAGGAAAGTCTAGTCATGTGTTTTTCTCAGTTTGAATGTGTTCCAAACCATCAGAGAAAACTGCCTGGAGAAGGTTAAACCAGTCTATGCACTGCTACAGACTACTCTCCCCAAATATGCCTTATTGAAATACATGCCAAGATTGTATCAAATACACCGTTTACACAGGATATTCTAGAAAAGTTTAGATTATGATTCAATGTCCTCTATCCTTAATATGTCAATTAATAATATGATTCCCCTGCACCAGTTAAATGGAACTATTTTAAGCCAGCCTCCAACCTATGTACACAACACCACAAAACTTAGTCCACCTCCTAATCTGCAGATGTTCAACTTTATCAGCCTTCTTAAAAATAATAATACAGTAATAATCAAGCTTAAACATGACGTATTTGTCTTGATTAAAAGACAAATATTGGGATTCATCAGTTACCAAGATCAAAGGAAACTCACATCATCTCCTCTTTTACTTTGTTGTTATGTGCTGTCAAGTCAAAACCAAGGTACTGTATTTAATAAGTGGTTTTACCAGTTCCACACACCCCAGTAAGCTTCCTTAGCTCAGCAAATATTCGAACCCAGGCCTCCATAGTCCTCATCTGATAGTCTGTCCACTAATCCATACTATCCTTTTTTAACTACCCTTTTAAAACTACAACTCTGTAAACTGATATTTTGATACTGAACATAAAGTCTCCATTTATGGCTTGTTAACAGTCTGCCTTTAAGAACTTTACATTCACCCATATTTTAAGAAATTCTTTTTCTTTATAATTCATCCAAATTTTATAGCGTCTATGTCTGAAGAAGAGTTCTGGAGCACTTGAAACTCACCTCGCTTATAATTTTTCAGAGTTATAATAAAGGTATTACTCAATCCAGAATTTTGCTCCAGGAAAATAAACACACACTGTAGCAGCAGGTTGTAGAAAGATTCGTGTCTCACCCTCTTCTGACGGAATATGGGAACAGAGCAATGTACCAGGCGCCAGTCTTAGCCCAGGGCCTAACTAAGGAGGTGGCTATTTCAGCAATTTACCCGGCAATTTGCAATTGGACTAAGCACACAAAGATTTGATTTCAAAGCCCTACAACTACATGATGTAAAGCTCAATGTGAAGAAGCTCACTGTGGAATTCTCTCTTCTGAGTAGAGATATCTTTTTTTCCCCTCCAGCCAGCAAGACAACAGAGCCTCATGGCACAGTGGTTCAACTGCAGTCGTACTATAGTCAAGATTCTGCACACAGACTGAGTTTGATCCTGCCGGACTCAGGTAGCCAGCTCAAGATTGACTCAGCCTTCCATCCTTCCAAGGTTGGTAAACTGATTACCTAGTTCACTTGGGGGGGGGCAATGTGTAGCCTGCATAATTAAACTGCAAACCACCCAGAAAGCGCTTTAAGTGTATGGGGCACACTTTGCTTTGCTTTAGCAGGAGTGGTTTAAATCTCCTCAGTTTGGACTGACACCTCTTTTAACTGCTTTTACCTGATCTGATGCGAAGGGGGTGTCAGTTCCTCTCAACCGAACACTCCTTGTCTCTAAATCAGGGGTCTCCAAACTTTTCAGAGTGAGGGGCACAACATATACATTCCTGATTTTTGAGGGCTAAAGGAAGACACGAGCATACGCCCTCCTGCCCACACTCCCGCTGGGCCAGATAAAAAGGCATGGATGTGGCCCATGGACCATAGTTTGGAAACCCCTGCATGAAATGATTTTTAAAAAGTCTTTCAAGTCAACACTGGAATAGAGTATTGCTAAAGCACTTAGGACAATTAAATATAAAAAGAGAGGTGAAAATTGCCAGTCAGCACCTTGTTAAAGGCAGCTCCTGCTGTACAAACACTCTTTGCTTCTACAGACTTCTGCAAATTTTTTTGTCCTCTGAACAGCTACAGAGATTTCATTTATGGAAGCCCCATCTGAAAAACTGCAGATCACAGCAGATCAAAACGTATTTTCCCCACTGTGTGGTTCCAGCCTAAGGCTGCTATATGCTCTTATTTTTCTCCTCTCCTGGCACTTGGGCCAGGAGAAAAAGAACACCAAGCATGGCAGCTATTGGGCTGCATTGCTCATTCCTGCCAACTAGACATACTTAGTGCTTGTAGTTTTGTTGCTACAGTAGCCTTCATACTATTTTTTCAGAGGGGAACACAGTAGTGCAGTGTGAGACTAGATATTCATACTACAACTGCTTTGGCTGGCCCTCAGCTCTAGTTGGGAATAAACAAACAGGCTTGACCAGGAGAGAGTGGCTGATGTGAAGGCAGGTACTAATATGGGTGTGGAAAATATGTTAGTAAGGATCTGTCTTCCTCCACCTGCCGCCCCTATACCATGAAAGAATTGCAAAGACTAGAGAATGTCAGTCAGTGCATCTTCTCTAATGTCAAGTCTACTGTGATGGGTTAAGCTGCTCCCTTGAGTGCAGTGGTTTTAGCCAAAAAAAAAAAGTTCCCATTCCCACACTTTGCCTACCAATCTCAGCAATAAACATGCTTGTATTTATTCACTTCATCAGCAGTGTTTCATATTTTTGTGCAGCCACATCATTACAGTGGTGCCTCGCTTAACGATTTTAATTGGTTCCAAAAAAAAATTGTCGCTAAGTGAAAACATTGCTAAGCGAAACGCGGTTTCCCATTGAAATGCACTGAAAACCAGATAATCTGTTCCAATAGGAACGAATTGCCGTCCTTAAGCAAAAATCGCCATAGGAAACATCGCTAAGCGAAACGCAGTTCCCCAATTGAAATGCATTGAAACCTATTCAATGCATCTCAATGGAGGGGAAAAAATTCAACAACAAATTAAAAAATAGTCAGAACAAAGTCAAATTTGGTTAACAAAGGGTTTATTAAGTGCACTTTATGATTTCAAATATTTTAAACAGTAAACTTTAACTTTACAACATTTAAAAAATAGCAAACATGAGGCTGTTTAAACCATCGTTAAGCAAAACAGGGGACCAAAAAATTTAATCGTAATGCGAAGCATGGTCCCAACATCACTAAGCAAAAATCACCCATAGGGACCATCGTTAAACGGAGCGCAAAAACGCTCCAAAAAAGTCATCGCTAAGCAAATTCATCGTTAAACGAAGCGCTCATTAAGCGAGGCACCACTGTACCTGCTTTCTGACGTTCTTAAATGCACAGCAGCTTTCATAGGAAACAAACAGCACCTCTAAGCGTTGTTATGACCTAAGAGAAACAAACAAAAAGCCCAGACATTTAGGCATGTAACTAATTCAAAAAGAAATTTCTGATAACAGGAAATCATCCTACAGCAACTGGATTTTCACTTCAGATGAGGCAGCAAATCAGGTGTGGCAAGATACCGAAGCTCCAGGATAGAGAGAGATTCTGGAGAAGATAGCTTTATAGCCACACATCCTACATACGATTGCATAATAGCAGTTCCAGAGCAATTTCTGAGTAGGAATGATCTTCTAACTACTCAAAATTCTCAAACCTGCTTCAAGAAATGGTTTCCCTGCCTCACAAAAAGATATTAAGGAGCCAGAAAAATGAAGATGAGTAAGATTAATAGTGCTTTCGACGGTAGCTCTTGTAGTAGCCAGCTCACATGCACAAACCTGCAAAACCTAGAGCCATCTTTTATAGCTGGCACGTAGCCAGCTGCTCTGCCAGTAGGATGAGTGCTAATGGAAAAGGTTACTATTGGGAATAGCTACTGCATAACACCCACAATCTCACTAATCCTCCAGTCAACAGCCATTCCAAAATGCAAATGTAAACTATCTGTACAGGACCTCAGACATGCTCTCCTTTTATGGCATTTAGACCCAGCTTCCCACCACCATCAGTAAACCAAACACCATACCTAGACTTCCCCCTGTATGCCAAATCATGGAAGGATACATAGCTGACTGCTAAGCTTACCCTATCAACAAAACCTTGAGTGCTGCACTTACATAAAGAGAATAAGAATGTTCCCAACATAATGGTCCTGATAACATGAAAAACCTACTTTTTTGGATTATAAGTCCCATGATACCATACCTATTTTAGGAATTGTAGCAACCAGATCTGGAAGTTAAAATTCAGTTTTTCTTTTCTGAAGAAAGGGAATATTGCAAAGGAAGTTTGTAACCTAAAGAAGATGAAGAGCATCTGTACACTCCTTGAATGAAATCTATTCCACTCTACTACAGATAAATTGTTGACCAATAAAAGAATGAAAATCAATCAATCAATTGCCCTTTAATAAAAAAACAGGTAGATGATAATGGATGTTACCAAATATAGATGCCTTACTGGGGCACTGAAGGAAGCATGACACAGATTGCAATTTAATAAAGTTTCAAATCACTTTTTTAAAAAAAGGCCACCCTTCTCTCACTTTAATTCCCTGTTACAGTAACCCGTCAAAACTAAAATAGCCTCGGAGACGAGCAAGTAGGTCTTAAATTCAAAGCTCCAGTTAGAACTTCCCTTTATTGTTAAACTATTAAAACATAACTTGACTGATTTATTTCTTAAAGCTTACAAAAAGAAAGCTTCCTGCTGTCAGAGTTGTAGAATTATGAAAATGAACAGGCTATCTTTGAAAAGATATATTTAGAAGGTGCAAAAACATATGTAATGTTTTACATCTAATGATTTCTAGACTCATGTCATGATTTTAAGCTGCTTGATCATATTGTTGTTTTAATCTTATGGGCATGTAAGTTTGAATGAATCAGGCAGCAAGGGATGAGACACTTCTAACCAAGAGTTCAGCATTTACAACATCTGTCCAGATACTAAGTCAGGAAATTCCCGAACCAATGATCATATTGGAAATGCATTAAATTCTCTCTCTCTGCATAGTACAGTTCAAGAAATCTAGTATCCTCTCTCCACACTAATACTATTCTTCTGTCTACTTTTATTTTCCTGTACCAACTCTGTGGCTAGATTTATTTATTTTACTAGAACAAATTAGGTTATTTTCTAGGATTTGTAGTTTAAAAAGCAAGTTTTCTATGCTGTCAAATGCACACCAAGAATTTGGAGAGGCCCCATGTGATTGTGCATGGCATTCCAGAAAAAAAGATGGCGACCACTGGACTGAGCTACGGGTGACACCATATCACAAATGAGAGCACACAGAATCAAAAACCAGTTGGTCTCCCCACTTCTCCACACTTATGCCCTGTCAAAGAACCACATAAATACTAGAGTCACTTAAATGATCCTTCTGCTACAGGAATTCAAAAGAGATATATGAGAAAGGTGGACTACTTTGACTGGAGAGTGCACTTCTCTGAAGGTAGACTCAGACTGTAGGAAATAATTATCATAACAGGGACACATCTCATCCTTGATTATCACATTGATGTTTCAAGTTTAAGACTAAAGAGAAAGGAAGATCGGCTGCATATAGGCAAAATTAAATCCTCCAAAAGCAGCTTTTAATACTGTAGATAACTCCTAGCATCCTTTATTCGTGCCACAATCAAGCTTGGATCACACAAAGCACCATCTTTCCAGGGAATTAAGAACACCAAAGGTTAGGTCATCCACAAACATACATTGTAAAACAGTGCATATAAAGGCCACCTAAGCTTCCTTTTGGCTAAATCCACACTAGGCCAACTTTCACCATTATTCCCAATTAAAGCAGAATGAATGGGATTTAAAAGCAAAGCAAAGCATGCTGCATATATACCGCCCCCATACTGCTTAAAGCACTCTCTGGGAAGCTTGCAATTTAATTATGCAGGCTACACATTGCATAATTAATTAAGTAAACATTTAAGTCAACCTTTATGTATGTCCCATTGATTCAGCAAGTCTACTCTAGGTGCAACTAGCAAGTGGATTTAACTCATTATCTTATGTAAAGGATGTGGACACAAACACATGTGTCCACATTCTTTGTAGATGACCTCTGCATTATTTATCTATTTCTGCATGATTCTTAGAATCAAAAGCAATCTAGGGAACTCAATCCTGGACAGGGCTGCTTCTCAGCACAGAATGTATCATCCAAACAAAAAACAAAGAAATACATGTCAAATAAATGTAATCTTCTGAAGTTTAGACAGTTTTTCACGCATCACAATGGCAAATTCAGTACAAGTTGTCCTTTGTTGTTGTTTAGTCAATTTAGTCGTGTCCGACTCTTCGTGACCCCATGGACCAGAGCACGCCAGGCCCTCCTATCTTCTACTGCCTCCCGGAGTTGTGTCAAATTCATGTTGGTTGCTTCGCAGACACTGTCCAGCCATCTCATCCTCAGTCGACCCCTTCTCCTCTTGCCATCACACTTTCCCAACATCAGGGTCTTTTCCAGGGAGTCTTCTCATGAGATGACCAAAGCATTACTGCCTCAGCTTCAGGATCTGACCTTCCAGTGAGCACTCAGGGTTGATTTCCTTTAGGATTGATAGGTTTGTTCTCCTTGCAGACCAGGGGATTCTCAAGAGTCTCCTCCAGCACCACAATTCAAAGGCATCAATTCTTCGGCGGTCTGCTTTCTTTATGGTCCAGCTCTCACTTCCATACATCACGACAGGAAAAACCATAGCTTTGACTATTCGGACTTTTGTTGGCAAGGTGAAGCAAGGTGCTTTTAAAGATGCTGTCAAGATTTGTCATCGTTTTCCTCCCAAGAAGCAGGCGTCTTTTAGTTTCGTGGCTGCTGTCTCCATCTGCAGTGATCATGGAGCCCAGGAAAATAAAATCTGTCACTGCCTCCATATCTTCCCCTTCTATTTCCCAGGAGGTGATGGGACCAGTGGCCATGATCTTAGTTTTTTTGATGTTGAGTTTCAGACCGTTTTTTGCACTCTCCTCTTTCACCCTCATTACAAGGTTCTTTAATTCCTCCTCACTTTCTGCCATCAGAGTGGTGTCATCTGCATATCGGAGGTTGTTGATATTTCTTCCGGCAATCTTAATTCCGGCTTGGGATTCCTCCAGTCCAGCCTTCCGCATGATGTATTCTGCATATAAGTTGAATAAGCTGGGGGACAATATACAGCCTTGTCGTACTCCTTTCCCAATTTTGAACCAATCAGTTGTTCCATATCCAGTTCTAACTGTTGCTTCCTGTCCCACATATAGGTTTCTCAGTACATAGATAAGGTGGTCAGGCACTCCCATTTCTTTAAGAACTTGCCATAGTTTGTTGTGGTCCACACAGTCAAAGGCTTTTGCATAGTCAATGAAGCAGAAGTAGATATTTTTCTGGAACTCTCTGGCTTTCTTCATAATCCAGCACAAGTTAGCAATTTGGTCTCGAGTGCCTCTGCCTCTTCGGAATCCAGCTTGTACTTCTGGGAGTTCTCGGTCCACATACTGCTGAAGCCTACCTTGGAGGATTTTGAGCATAACCTTGCTAGCGTGTGAAATGAGTGCAATTGTACAGTAGTTGGAGCATTCTTTGGCACTGCCTTTCTTTGGGATTGGATGTAGACTGATCTTTTCCAATCCTCTGGCCACTGTTGGGTTTTCCAAACTTGCTGGCATATTGAATGTAGCACCTTAACAGCATCATCTTTCAAGATTTTAAATAGTTCAACTGGAATGCCATCACCTCCACTGGCCTTGTTGTTAGCCAGGCTTTCTAAGGCCCACTTGACTTCGCTCTCCAGGATGTCTGGCTCAAGCTCAGCAACTACATGGTCTGGGTTGTCCGGGATATCCACATCTTTCTGATATAATTCTTCTGTGTATTCTTGCCACCTCTTCTTGATGTCTTCTGCTTCTGTTAGGTCCCTCCCATTTTTGTCCTTTATCATGTCCATCTTTGCGCGAAATGTTCCTCTAATATCTCCAATTTTCCTGAACAGATCTCTGGTTTTTCCTTTTCTGTTATTTTCCTCTATTTCTTTGCATTGTTCATTTAAGAAGGCCCTCTTGTCTCTCCTTGCTATTCTTTGGAAGTCTGCATTCAACTTTCTGCAACTTTCCCTATCTCCCTTGCATTTTGCTTCCCTTCTCCTCTCTGCTATTTCTAAGGCCTTGTTGGACAGCCATTTTGCTTTCTTGCATTTCCTTTTCTTTGGGATGGCTTTTGTTGCTGCCTCCTGGACAATGTTACGAGCCTCTATCCAAGTTGTCCTTAAGAATCCACTAATATGGTTGCACTCAAACCTTGGCCAATAGCCATCATGACTTTTACTTAGCCTAGTTGTTTGCCATAACATATCACCGACAGCCTAATCAGTTACTATGGCACTATTTTCTAGGTTCTAATTACATGCCTTGAAGCAGAAATTACAGCATGCATCCAACATACACCAATAGCTTCCCACACAGAGGTCCTCCTTCAGCAGTCAGATAGCAGTAGTGAACTACAACCAAGAAATACGGGTACAGCTGAAGCTTCCCTTCCTTGCACAGAGCCATGGAAACGTTACTACACCACTGTTCTTTGGAGCATCTGAAGAGATGGAATACTTTACAATTATCCATCTATTGAAAATACAACACTAAGGAGCTTTAAAACAGTAAAGAGTTTGGAACAAAAATGCAAAGGTATAGGGATATTTTTAAAGTGAAAAGTATAAGATGAAAGCAAAAGTCTAGTTACTGCCATAGTGCAATAACGACAACACATGGCCTGTAAATGGAAGTGAAAGGGAAAATGTTGTGCCCAAATAAACTAAGGGGACATAATTCATAACCCAAATCTTCCAAAATTTAATTATGAAGTATCTTTAGTTTGCGTTTCACTGACAGTCTGTTCTGTCACTTGCAGTCGGAAAGTGTGACTTTGTCCTTAGCAATTTGTGCTACATGGCACAAAATACTTAAAAAGTCAGAGTGTTCCTCTTTCAACCAACAATCACCCCAGACAAACAATGAATTAATATACAAGTTTTGTCCAGATTTAACAGCTTTAAAATCCTGCACAACTCAAAGTATATGCAAGACCTAACTCCTAATTATAAGTGTATGTATAATATCAGAGTTTGGATGCCGCCAGTAGAATTCTGACTCAGGATTTGGAAATGCTATCCAAATATACTGTGCTGAATCCAAACCAGTCTCCCAGATTCTTCAGCTAGTCACAATTTCTTCCTGTACTTTTCTTCCCATTTATTTTACCTTAATTATCAGCTACGAGAACCCCTACTTATTTCTCATTATGTGACCCAAGTAATCTAGCTGTCTATAAGTAGGTTTTATGAATTAATATTTGATTATACACTTTGGCACTAATTCATTGATCTCTCTACATCCAAGACATTCTCAGTACTCCACAATAAATCCATATTTGAAATGTTTCTTTTTATAGTGGCCTGTGTAAAAATGCATCATTCTATGCCATATTGTAGAGCAAGAAGACACAACACTATGCAATTCATGTTCTCACAACTAGATTTATGTTTCTTTGTGTATTACATTCTTCATCTTAAGGAAGCAATTCTGGGTCATATCTGGTCTTTTTATTGTATCTCTATGATCCTACTGTTATTCATCTAAATTCTAGGGCACTTAAATTTGTCAAACATTCTACACTTTCATTTTATTCTTTTAATTGCATTTAGCTGGCTGCTTGTTTTTAAGAAAGATCTAATTATCACTGTACAAATTAGAACAGCATGGACAGTTTTCAAAAAGGTTCCCAGTCATTATCTTAAGAAACAATGCCTCTCACTAGGACATATATGGTATGTATAACATGAAATGCAGAGCAGCAGTAATCTCTGCAGAAATCATTCATCAATAACTCTGACTGTGTTCCAGCCCTTATGGGTGTCCTGGTTATTCTCACCCTGTAAGACAATATGATCTGCTGCCAGGATAAGAGAATACAATTCTTCCTGAAGGAGAGAAAAAGGAACAATTACCTTGGAGCTAAACTCTGCTAAATATTCCACACAAACCCAACCACTACTGTACTCGTTCTGCCGGTTTTTGTAAAGTGCTGTTAATATTCTTCCCAAATCATCCACTAGATTTATACTGTGCAGTGACAAAATATAACAATATAGTCTATCCCCACTAAATACCCGATCTCGGTCCACTCCATCAATGTCATGACTCATGCCTTTTTATAGAAATGAATGGCAGGAAAAATAAAAATCGGCAATGCATCAAATTACAGGAAATCATGGATTTTGAGGCAGTAGTAAAACCTAGTACAGGTGTAATAAAAGCAGAGAATCAAGATCATAACTTATAGGACCTATAAACGATGCTAAATTTTTTATAACAAAGACTCTCACCACATATGGAATGAGAAATGCCTTATGTTCAAGCTGTATTCAGAAAAGAGATCCTGGAGATTATATTACAAATATCTGTTCTCTATTGGCATGTACTGCAGAAAAAATGTGTTTTATAGATTACTGTAAACCCTCTGATTTTATGGATCATGAAAACCTATGGATGGTTCTAAAAGAAAGAGGCATGCCATGACATTTTATTGTCCTGATATATATCTTATTCTATGAAAGTTAAATATACAGTAATTGATATTCAGCCAGGGGGCAGGATGACAAATCTCCCCACTCGCTGCTGAGTGACTAGAAGAGCAGGAAGGCAGAGAGGTGCCAGCCAGACTACATCCACGATTGGCACGACAAGCAGAATGCTGGCCCCGTGCACTGTGTGATTAACCTTAAGTGGACAGGTTGGTTCAGGGAGGCAGGACTGGTGATCTCAGCCACTTGGATCTGGGTTATTGTGTTCACATACAAATATGAACATCCCATCTCCGAGTCTAATTGTTGGGGTAGGACTCATGTCTTTCCCACCACAGAACTTTTCCAAAACTATATACCATCATCCATTATCCCATGCAACAATAAAGCCGCCAGCATGGAACAAGCACACAAGAGATATTTATGGTATGTCCAAACAGCCAACAATCAAAGGAAAGCCTGCAAAACCTGAAGAAATTAAAATTTCTCCATTGAAAACAAGACATTGATCAATGCATATAAAACACACCCTAGAAACCTTTAAGCACATGCACACTCGCTCATAAATACAAGTGGTACTTGCTCTTATAGGCCACTTTGATTCAAGCGGTAACTACAGAGGGCAAGCAGTGCTTTGGGCCGCCTAAGCCTAGCAAGCAGGGCTACTGGAAACAGCAGAGATGATTTGCTTGCAGTGATTTGTCAACTGCTTATCTTCAAATGGGGTGGTGTCAGGATTGCATTTAATTTCTTACCTCTAGCTTATCCTGGAACGGATCACTTTAGAAAAATAATATTTTCAGACCACAACTCTCAGACTTCCCAGGCAGAAATTAAAATATCTGTAGCTCAAAGACATACATTTCTAAAGCTCTCAATCTGTGTTTGGAGCAGCAGCTCCCAGAAGCACAGGATAGTGGAACTGGAAACGACCCCAAGGGTCATTGAGTTCAACTCCCGGACAAAGTAGGAAATCCACAGCTGAAGGATGCTCAACAGAGGGCTATGCAACCTCCAGTTAAAAACCTCCAGTGAAGGAGAGTCCACCACTTCCCGAGTTGGCTGATTCATCTCTGGAGGACTCTAATCTAAACTGAACAACCAGTGGCAATACTGGCGTAATGAAAGTAGCCCCAGAAGCAATGTGGACAAGCTACAGCTGGGACAGCAATGCTAAATTCTTTGGAAGATTTTGGCCTGTGTGTGCTTAGTGATGTATTTCCAGTTCTTATTTAAAGTAGTTATACATACCCAGTCTGGATTATATAGTCACCGCAGTTCCCCGTCTATTCATGGGCACCTGACATTTGAGGGCATGAGTAAGCACATGAAACATCTGTAACCTGATGAAAAAGAGTGCTTCAGCTCATCCCGTGACGCACTGTTACATGACTGCTCCAGCACATGAATCCTATTGTTCTGACATATCCTGCCATTTACCTAGAAGGTTCCAAGAAATTATATGGAAGTATCAGAATCCTTTGAGGACACCAATTTTTCCTGCTATATTATGCAGGGCTTGAAGACGTACAATAGCATCTATCAAAAAGACAGTCTTAAAGGAAAATGAGAATAGCCTTTCTGAAGAAGCAACTGAACAGGACATGATTTTCTCTTGGGGACACCTCCCCTCAGAGTCATGCAGGCACAGATATTTTCTGCTTCTCTGTTTCTTCTGGTACTGTGAAGGGGTACCTTTAGCTTTCCAGATGCTGGGGATACACCTCCATAACCCCTTAACGTAGGATATGATGACTAGAGCGGTGTGAACTGAAGTTTGAACATACGAGGGCCATCCCTGTTCTAGGACATCATCTTGCTTTCCTGCCCACATCACAAAAGCAACAAAATGCCTTCTGGCAACTGAGGGACTAACCAGTCTTATTTCACATAATCTTCCATGGACGATAAGCCACTTCTTTAGAAGCACTGAAGGAAATGGTCTCCAATTGAAAAAACATACTCCAAATAAAGCTTGTTAGCTTGAATGCTGCCATAGGACACTCTGCTCCTTTCACTGCAATAGACTGAAACACAACTCTGTGTCTGTGTGTTCTGTGCCATCAAGTTGGAATCGACGTATAGTGACCCTAATAGAGCTTTTAAGGTAAGTGAGATATTTAATGAGTGAGTTTGCCAGTTCGAACCCTGTTTTCTAGAGTCCCAGTCCGTCACTCTATCCACTACATGACACTGAGAAACACAACTACCTTCTTGAACATGCCTGCACAGAGGAACCATAATTTTACACAGTCTCTTGTCTCTGTAACTTTGTGTGTGTGATGTGTCATCAAACTGGGACTGTTATGGGAACCCTAAAAGGGCTTCCAATATATGCAAAATATTTAAGGAGTGATTTACCATTGCCATCCTGCAGTGAGTTTCCATGGCTGAGCAGGTATTTGAATGCAGGCTTGCTAAATCCCAGTCCAACACTCTATCCATTACAATGCAGGGGATCACTACAAAGCTTTCTCTTTGTATCCTTTCCTTGTTATGATATACTTAGCATGTTGATTGACTGATTTAGCCAACAGACTATTTGATGTAGATAAATTTTCTTTTGATCTGCAGAAAGGCTGATTCCCACTTAAAAAACAGCTCTTACGTTGTCTTTCAATGACATAAGATGCCTCTTTGCTCATTGTTCTTAGCTTTAAATATTATATTTTAATGATGTTGACCGCCATTGTATACTCATTGTTTTCAACTTGAAATATTGTTTTTCAATGTTGTAAGCCACCCTGGGTCCTTTTCAAGGAGGAAGGCGGGGTAAAATATTTTAAATAAATAAATAAATAATAAGCTTCCCCCCCCTTCAAAAAACTGTTAAGGAAGGAGCATTGTTCTTGCCAACAAGTACTGTATAAACTGTTTCATTTGCCTACTTGAACTTAAGTATTCTCCACTGGGGGGAAAAAATCTGAGCTGAAAATTATTGGAATAAGCCATGCCCTGATCCTGAACTTAATAATAATTAAGTAAAAGATTCAGATACCTCGAATATATAGAACCAAGAGGTAAGAACAATAACAGAAAGCATCTTCCTCTACCTACATAAGCTTATACAGTACCTGTCCACAATTTCCCGTTTCTTCGCAATACCTATCAGCTCAGATCCTGCATTCAAATCCGTGAAGCACCGTACTCAAAAAGAAGAAGTGTCGGGTAGAAGAAGCAAATAGGAGTCCATTCCGACGACAAGCGAAGCACAATCCTTGAACCCAGGAAAGTGATGCGACTAACCCGAGGTACGCGATCTTCGCTCGGCGCCCCGGACCGAAGAAAAGGGCCCTTCGGCGCCATCCAGGAACCGAGAACCCTAATATTTTTTCGTCCCCGGAATCACCTGCTCTTCCTATCCCCCACGGGGAGGGGAAGGGGTATAGTATACTCACTATAGTACTGCCCTTCTTTACCGCGTGGATCTCGCCCCCTCTTTCTCACCTGCGCCCGAAGATCTTCAGCCCGAACCTCTTCTTGCTGTGCCTTCGCCCCAGGGCGGGAGCTTTCTCGGGCTCCGGACACACGGAGGTCTCCGAACTCGCCGAGGATGGGGAACTGGAGCAGGCGGCGGCGGCGGCGGCGTCACCCCCGCCGCCTCCCCCCAAGGCAGGTCCTTTGCCCTCCGGAGGCTCCATATCCTGCCGGCTGTGCTCCTCTCAACCGCCCGGGAAAGCGCCCGTCATGCCCGCGGGGCGAGAGGGCGGCGAGCCGTCCCAGGAGGCAGCGACCGACTCTTGCCGGAGCCCATGGAGTCCTTGCCCTGGACTAGACAGGAGGAAGCACGACGACAGGATTATGGCCCGGGTGGCTTAATCCCGAACGATTCCCCAAAAGGAAGCGGGGGCTGCAAAACCGGGAGCGCAAGAGCCCAGCCTGCCCCCCCCGCCGCGCCCCGTGGTGCATTGCCCGGCTGGGTCCCAGCTGCTGCGATCGACAGCGCGCCCCGTCGGGAAATTAGAGCCGTGCAGGAAGTGTCAAGACAGAACAAGGTAAACGCCTGAGGACCCCGGATAGTTGTCCGGGACGCTGCCTCCTCGGAGCAGCCCAGCCGACCCGAGCGAAAGGCGCGCCGACGGCGCCATCTGCCGGTCCCAGGCACACCTTGCAAGAAGCTGGCCCGGCCACCGCTCGCTAGCTGGGGCCCGGCGAGAGTCACTGACAGCGACAACAAGCTCAGGGAGGAGATGGTTTGGACTCTAGTTTGACGCGCCCGTCCTCTGAAGATGCCGGCCACAGAGACTGGCCAAGCTTTAGGAAGAGCAACCTGCAGAACACGGCCAAAGAGCCCGAAAAACCCACAACCACCATCAGATCCTGGCCCTGAAAGCCTTCAGGGAGGAGGCTTATCACGAGCAGAAGCCAACGCTGCACTACGAAAAGGGCAGGTTGCAGGTCAGCGGGGCAGAGCTGCAACTCAGAGACGAAGCGCTCTTGTGTACTGTATCTGGGATACTGTTGTTGTTGTTGTTTAGACCCCCATGGACCAGAGCATGCCAGGCCCTCCTGTCTTGCACTGCCTCCCAGAGTTGTGTCAATTTCATGTTGGTTGCTTCGCAGACACTGTCCAGCCATCTCATCCTCTGTTGTCCCCTTCTCCTCTTGCCTTCACACTTTCCCAACATCAGGGTCTTTTCCAGGGAGATTTCTCTTCTCATGAGATGGCCAAAGTATTGGAGCCTCAGCTTCAGGATCTGTCCTTCCAGTGAGCACTCAGGCTTGATTTCCTTTAGAATGGATACCCTAATTGGTCCTAGAAGGCTGGGGCGCTGGTCGAGCGCTCTAAACAGCTGAATTTGTCAGACTGGGCGGAATACATCTGTGTGGGTGAAAATAAACGCCTGCTTCGGTGTTCAAGTTTCTATGTGGCAAGGCACACGCATTTTGCACTTCACAACGCGGCTGCTTTTGGAAGAGAATGTTTGCAAATTAACTGCAGTATCTCAAAACCACACACCTGCAGCGGGCGAATAAGTGGCAATATATATATGGAAGGTAAACTATGAAATGAAGGAAATCTGTGAAACAGAAAATGAACCTCCATTATCTTTTGCTCAAAAAGACCAGCTTTAGACCTTCAGGGCTTTGGAGTTCTACGGATTGCACACAAGTAAACGTACTCAGCAAATGAGTAACAGTTGATTGCCTGCTGAAATAGCTGACCCCTATAAAACAGAATAAACTAATTGAGATTTCCCCCTGGCCTGAATGATTTAATTTGCAGCTTGTTGGCAGCGGTGTTGTTTAGTCAAATTGCATGTATCTTTGGTAAGGGTAATTGGGCATTTGAGGTACATGAGATTTTCAAGGAGAGGTTTCCCATTGCTTTTCCCCTTATGAGTTTCCATGCCTTCAGTTTACTATCTGCTAATTCACACTAACTCTCAATAGATGGTATTAGTGGAAACTAATGATGTTGAATGTCTATTTGTTGTATTTCCCTGAAACTGCAAAGTAGAATGCCTTCCAGATATCATTCATGTGCTCAGGTTTCAGTTAGACGTCTGTAGAATTTTGAGCATACAAGCAAGAGGGCAAATTCCTGCTAGACTAGGTTTCACAATTACACGACTTCTGTTTTGGTTATTTGACTGCTTCTCCACATTAGGTCAGAAAAGTGACTCCTGCACTTTCAGGTTTCCAAGTGGACAGCCAAGCCCTTCTGCAGGATGTTCTTTTCTGGACCCATTGCCACCTCAGTTTTCTGGTTATCTTTCCCAATTGAAGCACAATATTCTGTACATAATGAGAGTTCTCAGCCCCCACTGGGTTGTTTCTCAGACTTTGCTCCTTGACTTTTATTTTAAATATCTGCAAATCTCAGAGCAATAGAGCAAGCAGGCTGATATCTCATTCCTGATTCTCAGTGGTTCTTCTTCGGCACCATTTCTGTTGGCATTCACCAGTTTATTTCAACATTGCACAGCATGATGAAATTCACACTACCATTTCTTTAAAATTTTTGCCAGAATCCTATTGTTATTTCCCTGTCCCTGGAGATGTAAATTAATTAAGGGAACTAGGTGTTCCAGTAACATCTCTTTCTCTTATCTTGAGCAGGAGCCTTGTCATTTCCTCTTCAATTCTGTTAGCAGCAGAGGGAGCTCTTTCTCCCTTTGTGAGAAAACAGAGGTGAGGTAAGAGTTCAACGGGAGACTTGGTGGCGTTGTGGGTTAAACCACAGAAGCCTCTATGCTGCAGGGTCAGAAGACCAGCAGGCGTAAGATTGTATCTGTTGCTTGTCCCAGCTCCTGCTAACCTAGCAGTTCGAAAGCATGTAAATGCAAGTAGATAAATAGGTACCACCACGGTGGGCAGGTAACAGCGTTCCATGTCTAGTCGCGCTGGCCACGTGACCATGGAAACTGTCTATGGACAAACGCTGGCTCTACAGCTTGGAGACGGGGATGAGCACCGTGCCCTAGAGTCGGACACGACTGGACTAAATGTCAAGGGGAACCTTAGGTGTTCAACAGGTCTGCCTTCTCTCTGTTGCCCCTACTCCCTCCACTCTGCAGCAGACTTAGCACTTCCTTTTGCTTTGTACATAGCTCTTTTTGTTGTTGTTGTTGTTATATTTTATCTCTGTTGCAACTCTGAGCATTAGCCTTCCTAACCTTCTCTCTGCAAATATGGGCTATAGGGTGGATTTGATTTAAATCACAATTTTAAAAATAAGATTTTTAATAATATAAATCAAAAAATGATTTTTAAAAAAAATTTAAATCATGATTTAAATAGTGATTTAAATCAATTTGATTAAAAAATTGATTTTTATCCACCCAGATTGGTTACCTCTTTGAAATATTCCTTGGTGATTTGCCCCTCCTTCCACTTCCTATATATGTCCCTGTTAAACTGTAGTTGATCTGAAAACTTTTTATGCAGCCACACTGGTTTGTTTAGACATCTCCCACATTTATTCCTCATAAGGGTCTTAGGAGCCTTTGTTGGCATATTCCCTATATGAACCTTCTTGTTCATCAAAGGAGGTCCTCCTCTTAGTCCCATTGCCAGTGGAGGCACAGTTGATGAAAACATGAGGGAGGGCCTTCTCTGTGATGGCTCCCAAATTATACAATGCTCTCCCTCAGGCGGTCAAGTTGACCCCCTCCCTTTTATCCTTCTGCCAACTGCAGAACATCGTAAGAACTTAAGAACATAAGAAGAGCCCTGCTGGATCAGGCCCATCTAGTCCAGCTTCCTGTATCTAACAGTGGCCTACCAGGTGCCTCTGGGAGCACACGAGACAACTAGATATCTGTCTCCTGATACCCCTCCCCTCCATCTGGCATTTTAAAGTACCTTCCTTTTAAGCCTGTACCTTCCTTTTAAGCCTGGAGATTATACATCCCCATCATGGCTTGTAACCTACAATGGACTTTTCCTCCAGAAATCTGTCCAATGTCCTTTTAAAGGCATCTAGGCCAGATGCCATCACCACATCTTGTGGTAAGGAGTTCCACAGACTAACAACACGGTAGGTAAATAAATCTTTTCTTTTGTCTGTTCTCACTCTCCCAACGATCAATTGGAGTGGATGTCCCCTGGTTCTGGTATTGCATGAGAGGGAAAAGAGATTCCCTCTATCCACTTTATCCATCCCCTGCATAATTTTATAGGTCTCAATCATGTCCCTCTTCAGGTGGCTTTTCTCTTGACTAAAGAGCCCCAAACACTGTTGCCTTTCCTCATAAGGGAGGTGCCTCAACCCAGTCATCATTTTAGTCACTCTCTTCTGTACCTTTTCCAGTTCCATGATGTCTTTTTTGAGGCACACCAATCAGAACTGTACACATTCAATACATATGTACATCCAATTACAGTTGTGCCCCGCTAGACGATTACCCCACTCTACGATGAATCCACTTTACGTTGATGTTTTTGCGATCGCTTTTTTTTTTTTTTTTTGCTGTGTGATGATTGGTTCCCTGCCGGCTGAAGAAAATGGCCCCCTGCTGTTTTCTAGGACAGATTCCTCGCTTTACAGGCACCGAAAATGGCCACTGTATGGAGGCTCTTCGCTGGACGAGCAGGTATTCAGCCCGTTAGAACGCATTGAACGGTTTTCAATGTGTTTCAATGGGTTTTTTATTTTGTTTGACGATGTTTTTGCTCTACAGCGATTTCGCTGGAACGAATTAATATCGTCAAGCGAGGCATCACTGTATACAGTCTGATTCCTGTATTGGTACCTAATGATGTTGCTATATAGTTGTCTCTACTGTTGCCTAAGGCATATATTTGCAGTGAACAAATTACTGCCATCACAGAATCCAGTAAGTCTCTTTCCAGTTCTGCTTTCTAGATAATATGTTCCAATAACGTTTTTTATTTCCTATTTTTGCATTCCAATCATGTATGCTTAATCAGCATATACCGTTCTTATGTGTGATCAGTTTTTTTAACACCTACAAAATAGTGTTCACTTTCTACTTTAACATCATTATTTGGAACATAGACTTGAATAATTATTATTTTGATGGGCTTCCATAAAATCTGATTGATTTTTAATAGGTCAAACTTTACATTATAGCCCCTTCCTGCTTGTGCTATGTCCTGCCTTACTGTTAGACCCACATCATTTCTTTTGTTTAGGATTTCCAGAATAAAGCATCTTGTTGTTGTTCTGTGCCAATAAGTTGACTATGTACAAGCAATCACCAAAATATCTTGACCTCAGCAGCTTGCTCAGCTCTTGCAAACTCAAGCCTGTGGCTTTCTTGATAGAGTCAATCCATCTCATATTTGATTGCCTTGTTTTCCTTCTGTGTTCCGCTTTTCTCAGCATTATTGTCTTTTCTAGTGAATCTTGTCTCCTCATGATGTATCCGAAGTAGGACAGTTTCAGTTTCATTATTTTTGCCTCCAGAGATAGTTTAGACTTAATTCGATCTAGGATCCACTGGTTTGTCCCTTTGGCAGTCCAGGGTATCCACAAACCTCTCCTCTAGCACCATATTCCAAATGAATCAAAACCCTATGATAAGACAGTCCAAAATGAAAGTACCCAACAATTGTCTAATTGAAGATGTTCTATTCCAATTCATATCAAATGTTAAAATATTTAAACATCCCATTCCTTGTTTTAGGATTTCAACCTTACCTTGATTGATACCTTTCATGTTCCATGTTCTAATTCATGCATTGTAAAGCTTCAGATTTCCTTTCACATCTGACAAATCAGCCATTGAGTGTTCTTCCAGTTTTAATCTGATTGCCTCATTGAGAATAATACTATATACAGTGGTGCCTCGCATTACGACGTTAATTCGTTTCAGCAAAACAGCTGAAAAAGTTCAATGTGTTCCAATGGGCTGGAAACTCACCGTCCAGTGAAGATCCTCCATAGGGCAGCCATTTTCAGTGCCTGTGCAGCGATGAATCCGTCCCAGAAAACAGCGGGGAGCCATTTTATCTACCCAGGGGCCATTTTGAAACCGCTGATCAGCTGTGCGAAAGTCATCATTTTGCGAAGAATCGGTTCCCGAAGTGAAACAAGTCCATTCAGATCATTATTTTGCGATCGCAAAAACGTCGTCGTAATGCGGTTTCATCATAATGCGGGGCAATCGTAAAGCAGGGCACGACTGTATATGTATCCGTTGTACTTTCCTTGTAGTTGATAGAATGCCTTCTAGCTTGGGCGTCTCATCTGCCAGCACTAATATTTGCTTCATTCTGTATTGTCTCATGGGGTTTTTGAACTATGAGATATTCAGAATGCTTTACTGTATATACAGGAAGAGCGAGTAATACTGATTTTTGACAAATCTTCATTCCATGCATAGGCCTATTGCCTAGCACGCTCCTCTGCTTTTGTTCTAGAATGAGTTACGTTAAAGTTAATAAGCTCCTGTTCATGCAGAGCAGTGGTTCTGAACCTTGGGTAGCCCATGTGTTCTTGGACTGCACTTCCCAGAAGTCCTCACCACCAGCTGTGCTGGCCAGGGTTTTTGGAAGTTGCAGTCCAATAACACCCGGGTTACCCTAGGTTCGGAACCACTGATGCAGAGTACAGTGGTGCCCCGCATAGCGACGTTAATCCGTTCTGGATTAATTGTCGCGATGCAAAAACATCGCTAAACGGATTGAAAAACCCCATAGGAATGCATTAAACTTAGTTTAATGTGTTCCTATGGGGCCCAAAATCACCGTTCAGCGAAGTTCCTCCATAGCGCCGCCATTTTCGCGCCCTCGGTAAGCGAGTGCAGGGCGCGAAAACACTTGTGGTGGCCATTTTGGGCACTCGGCAGCCATTTTGGAACCGCCAATCAGCTGTTGTAAAAACATCGCAATGTGAAGATCGGTAAGCGAAACGCTTACCGATCATTGCAATGCGAGTTTCTGCCTATCTAAATGTCACAATGTGATCGCTTTTGCGATCGCAAATGCGACATCGCTATGTGGATTCATCGTTAAACAGTGCGCTCGTTAAGCGAGGCACCACTGTACTAAAAATTGATTGGTTCATTGCTTTTCATAAGCAGCTTGGCTTTCACCAGCAATTATAACAAGAACATGAATGTTTTTACCCTTGAGTCTCTACGTGCTTTGAGCCTCTGAGTTAACCATTGTAATTTTTGTTGAAATATTCAACTGCAGCTGCTGGAATGTTTTGACTATCTTTTAAGTCCATTGGCAGATAATATAATAAACAATGTCCCTTACTATTGCTAGTAGAAAAAAATAGAATAATGCTTCTCATTATTTGGAAATATATATGCACAAGCAAGTCAATTCTGACTTCTGGCAACCCTTTTAGGGTTTTCTAGTTATAGCGTATTCAGAGTATTCAGAAATGGTTTACCATTCTCTTTTTCTGGGGGGTGCCCTGGGACTGCACAGCTTGCCTAAGGTCACACAGGTTAGCAATTCCAGAATGCATAATAGGGAACTGAACTTTCCACCTATAGCTCCTCAATTAGATACCTAACTCACTGAGCTATCCAGCCAGATTCTTTTTTATAACTTAGGTCAAAAGTCAACTCCATAGTTTCAACAAACATGATTCTAGAAAAAAAGCCAGCTTGAAGTTATTGGTTTCATTAGATGCCTTATAACTTGATAATATACTCAAAATGTTTGAAGCAGTAAAATGTTTAACATTTATGAACAGAAACTCATTGATTGTTTTTAAAAAATAACAGAAACACTGACAAAGTAGGTAGTACTTATGGTCTTAATGGCTGAAGTGAAATAAAATGCACTGATAGTATTGATTACAAAATGGTATTTATGTGGCTGAATTAGTGAGATATAGGAGAAGGGAGAAACAACACGGACAACAGCTAAAGTGATTTGTGCTAAATGGTTGAGTGAGAACTTCACAATGTTTGATGTACTGTATGTCAAAGTTATAATTGCCCAAAACTATAAATTATATTCTTTACATTTTAGAATGTTTTTACATTTTATCTTTTTCTGATCACAATATTTTACATTTTTGAGTGATCTTTTTAGTATATGATTAATAAAAATATGTAGAATAGTATCAGTTTGGCTGATTCAGTTTTCTACTCAGAAATTGTAGAATAAAAGGACTATATGTCTGAAGTGGGAATTAATTCACAATGAGTTATATGAGTTATATGTGCCTGAAACATTTATACAAGGATATCAATATGAATTTTCATTTTAAAGGGCTAGGAACTGAGTTCCATGCAAACAACAAAAAACACCACCACCCCATCACTGAGGAATGAATCTACAAGCTTTCTTCTGATCTTTTAGATTTCACAAGGCAGCAGGCTGCTGATGAGAGTTGAAGATGGAGTGAAGTCTTTGAACAGTTCATAACATTATATTTAGGTCTATCTTCTCTTGGCCCAGGGATAAAATATCAGAAGAACCAGCAAGAATCCAACTACAATTTTTCTAACACTGTTGATTGCTATTCCTGTTTTTTTTTCTATATCCAGGCATTGTCATTTCCAATAAATTTTAGTTTTGTTGTATTTTAGGTACAGTACTTCTGCTAGTTATGCAGAACAAAAATAATAATTTAACAAAAAAAACAACATTTTTATGTAATAAATGGCATTCTTCTGCCTTACAAAAACTTGTTTGACAAAAGGCCAGTAGCATAACAAGTCCCCCCCCCCAGTAGTGCAGTGAGACAAGACAAGAACAATAGAATCAGTGGGTTTTTCCAATCTATTGCTGTATTACACAGCAATATAGAGGCATTATTAGTCACGCCTCTTTGGGATGTGCCAAAGTAGGTACTTATGCATAAAATAGCATTGCACTTCAGTGAGAGTCCTGCAAATGGGACATGGGGGACTGATGGCTGGCTGAATGCTATTAGCAACACTAGCTTAATGAGTCATCATGCCTTCAGTACTTAAGAATCGGACCTATTATTTTTGACCCTATCATGTATTCTAGTTCTTGGTCACGAAATACAGTAGGACTCCCTTATCCTCTGATTCAGTAGTCCATGGTCTGAAAATATTTTTAAATATTTTCAGACCATGGATTATGAGTTCTGTTTAGTGAAAAATACCACATTTTTCCATGTATAAGACCCCCACTTTTCTAACCCAAAATTAAGAAATCAGTATTTTAAATATAAAAAAAGAACACATTTTTATTTAGTAATTAGGTAACATTTACATACCTGTACTGTCATATTATGCATCACACTTTAACTTTATTCGGCTCAGAACGCTCGGACATTATGAGTCCCTGTTGCATCTGAGCACTGCCTACATGCTCCACCTCCAATGAGGTGTGTTCCAGTTGGTTTGTTCGGCATCAGCTGACATCAGTTACATAAGGCTCATGATTGGAGGAAGCTACGTCTCCTGACTATAGGAAGCTAAGCCTCATGATTGGAGGCAGCCTGTATTGGCTGTTTTTGTTGTTTCCTCAGCTTACTTCCATGTATAAGACGACCCTCAATTTTTGGTCTTAAGATTTTAAACAAAAGTATCATCTTATACATGGGAAAATACTGTACAGTACATAGTATAGTCTCTCACCCCCTCTAGTGGCCAGGTCTGGTAATGCATGAGATTTTTTCCCCTTTTCCTTTTACCATGCTACTGTATAGTGGCATTCACTATTATTTGTGGTTTGCAGCATCTACAGGGGGCCTGGAGCCATTTCCTAGTGGATATGGAGTTCCTACTGTAATACATAAATAGAGTTGTTAGGTCTGCAGTGGCAACCACAAATAAAGTTTGGCAAGGGATGTGGCTCTGTGTCTCAGCATATTTATTTATTTATTTATTTATTTATTGGACTTATATACCGCCCCATAGCGCTACAAGCACTCTCCGGGCGGTTTACAATTTTAATTATAAAGGCTACACATTGCCCCCCCAGCAAGCTGGGTACTCATTTTACCGACCTCGGAAGGATGGAAGGCTGAGTCAACCCATATATTGGGTATGTAGACAGTCTTAAGCTCAGTCTCTAGCATCTCCAAGAAGAACTGAGAAAGACTTCTGTATAAAACCTAGGAATGCTTCTTCCATACAGTACAGGCAAGCTTTCCCCAATGTGACATCCTTCACATGTCTTGGACTACAGTTCCTGAGCACTAACCACTACCTGTACTGGATGAGGATGATGGGTTTTTTTTTTGTCCAAAACATCTAGAAAGCAACAGACTGGAGAAAATTGGTATAGATAATGCTGAGCACGAGAAGCAATGTCCTGACTTGACTGATATAAAGCAAATTCTTACATTCCTAGCACTAACACCGGCACAGAAACCTTTGGTACAATGCCACTGTAGGACTAATACAGTTTTTAAAAGCTGCCAGCAATACAGAGAGATAGGGAGCATTTCTTTCAAGCTGGTTTCGAGTTGCATTTGCAATAGGAAATCAGTATTTTAAATATAAAACAGAACACATATAGGGAGAGTGCTCCTGCAACTGCAAGAACCATTCTCACCTATGAAAGTCCCTTGCTAGGTAACAGGTAAAAAATGGATGTTTTTACTTTAGCTTGGTGGATCAGGAGAGATGCCGAGCTACAAACAAATCTAGTGAAAATTTGTGGGCCCTTGAGTATATCAAAATATTAAGAGGAGAGGACAGAATGTGGAGCAAGGGTTGCATGTAGATGCTGTGAAGGATCCAAATAATTCCTAACATCTAGTGGATGGATAGATAGATAGTTGGACAGCTAGATAAATATGAAAAGAATAGTGTGTCTGATTTTAAGATTACAGTAAAATCTTTCAGTTAATTGTTCGCAAAAATATGTTTTCTCAGCATTCAAACTGTAAGTTGTTGACAAGATGTGGTTTCTCATTGAATCATATGTTCTGTTGCTATTTGAGGTACTGCCTGAATTGTATGGATGTTAAACAAATAACTTTTGTTAGTATGCCAATAAAGCAACACTGCCTCCATCTGTGCCTACTAGAGGTGTGCCAAGTGGTTTTTTCACTCTATAAAATGGCCTACATCTGCTTATACCGATTCTGAGGAAGTCCATTCAAAAATTCAAAGGTCTGCGTATCTTATAGGCTTTAACTGGAAGGCCCAAAATGGTTGCAATTTTTCCCCACTTCATTAGACTTAGACAAAATCTGCAATTCAGCAGTCCCTTGGGAGGGGATTGTGCACATGCCAGATTTTAGACAAGGGGTTTGTGGGTTTTCTGGAACACAGGCACATGCCCTGCTAACTTTCAGGGAGAAAGCCTTTTCCATATAGAGCAGTAGCAGTTTCTATGACAATGGCACATGTCACAGCTAGGGAATGCCATTCTGCACAGGAAACAAATACCTGTACAGTGGTGCCTCACAAAGACAATGTTGATTTGTTCCGTGAAAATCGCTGTCTTGTGAAAACATCGTCTTGCGAAATGTGGTTCCCCATTGGAATGCACTGAAATCCAGTTAATGCGTTCCAATGGGGGGAAATCATTGTCTTTCAAAAATCACCCATAGAGAAACTGTTTTGCGAAGTACGGACCCAGCTGTCAAAATCGCTGTCTTGCGAAAAACTGTCCCTAAAAAAACGTTTTGTGAAGCGTGGACTCAGCTGTAAAAATTGTTATCTTGTGGAAAATGGTCCAAGAGAAAAAAAGTCTTGCGAAGCACGGTCCGAAACATCGTCTAGCAAAAATCGCCCATAGGGAAAACCGTTTTGTGAAGCGCTATAGCGATCACAAAAACCCATCATCTTGCGAATTAACCATTTTGCGAGGTAATCGTCTAGCGAGGCACCACTGTATAATGCAACTGTTGTAAATACATTCCACCCCACCCTACAAAACCAAATATCCTTATGTGAATATTTGTGTAACATTCTTCTCCCTACAGTGGAGAAGCACTTTCCCCACATAAAATACATACACATTCACTCCCAATGACATGGAGGTTTTCTGCTGGCAAAGGCCAGGCACTCCACTCCACAGTTGTTAGTGCTAGGCAAACACCTATGATGCATTTTTGTCTTGGAAGAGCACAGCCTGGATGTATACATCAAAAGCTGTTGCCACCAGGCACATAAAGAGTTCTAGTGCAACATCAGAAGTATGCCATGCTCTATATCTACCACAGGGCATAGCTGCTTCACAAGCACTGGCAGAGCATTCAGGTAACGCTCACTCTTTCTTCTCCCTCTCACAAATACTTCACATTTAGGGCAATGACATATGTACTCCAGCTGTCTCTTCTCTACTCCCATGCTGTCCACTAGCTGCAGCCCTACAGGTATAGACTGCATACTGTACATTAATCCATGGAGACCATAAGGTATGGTGGCCACACAAAAAAGACAATAAGGCACATGTGCCTTTTAATAGTTACATAGAAGAGAGAATTTTAGCAAGTGTAGCTTGTGTGACAAACTGTATTTGCATGTAAGTTACATCTGCTGAAATTTTCTCTTACACAAAATCTTTAAAGATACAAAAGCCCTGTCTTTTTTCTTACACAGTCAGTGTACCACGACAGGATCCTGCCCCATGATAATTAGTAACAATGAACAAAATTATCCTGAATTATTCGGGGGGGGGGGTTGCCAATTTACTTTCTCCAGACAGGTTCCTCCACTCTGGCAAGCTCCACGAAAGGCAAGAGAGAAAAAAACTCTTCTTAGTTTTTGCTGAAATCCTGTTCACACAGCTTGGCGCACATAAGCACTGACTTTAATCATCAGCTGCTGGCATGGTGATTTTCAGACAATAAAGTTTCCTTCCCCATGTCATGAGGCTCCCGGGGACTTCACTAGAAGGAAGGGAATTCCCCGGGAGCCTCAGAATCTGAGGAAGGTGGGATTAGGGAACTTTTAATTAAAGATTAAAGTCTGTGGCTGATGACACTATCAGCCTTATGTACACAGAGCTGTGAGAACAGGATTCTAGTGATTAAAGATACTACACCTGCTGTTCTGGTGTCTGCCAAACCACCATATAAGGCATATGTACTGCAGGAATGAGAATTCTGGTAATGCTATACATCTGAGATCTACTCCATCCCCAATGTTATGCAATGAAAACTTTGCCATATAATCTTGCTCATGATTGCTAAAGAATAATAAAGAGGAATCCCCTTCACATCCTCTACTACTATGATCTGAATTCAGCTAGTTGCAGAATGAAATTCTAAAAAAGAGTGAGTAGGGAGCTCAATGCTGCCTGGAGTGAGGGAAAGCAGGTGTTCCATCCTGTCTACCCATGTTCTATCTACTGTAAGAGGACAGGCATGTCAGGACACACAAGTGCTGCTGTCAGAGTGTATGAGACAGTTGTCTAGTTGTAGGAAGAGAGGGGGAAATGAGGCAATAAGACATCCTGGGCCACGATCAGGCAAACAGCAGGGAAGATTGGTGACATGAACAGTTTGCCAGGCTATTGGGCCATAGTACACTTGTCCTGCTTCAATCAGTTTTGCCCAAGTGTGCTTTTAAAATTTGCTGCTGGAAAAAAGAGGCATGGTGAACACCACTAAGGAGCCCATTCCAGTGTTTAGGCACAGCCCCTGTCAAGGCCCTCTCTCAAATCCCCATCAGACATGCCTTAGATCTTGGTGGGGCATGAAAGATGAATTCTAGAATATCTCAAAATTCAGATAGGCTCATATGAGATGAGGTAACCTGGGCCCATTTTTTTTTCCTAGGAATGGCTTTTAAATATAATTTCCAAACAGTGTCAACCTGCAAAGCAATTAAGTACAGTACTCATTATATAGAAAATGCAGTTTTCTCTTGCCACTGCTTTTAAGAGGATTTCCATTTCATTCCCAGATCATTTCACCCAATAGGATGGACTGAATTGTACTCATCATCTCCTTGCCTTGCTCAGACTGCCTCAAAAGAACAAAAACAAACCCCAACTGTGCCCCCAAATGTATAGATATTGTGAAGAGGTTATATTCAGGCATCTTCAGTAGGTTAAGATATATGTAAGGGAAAAAAGATTAAAATAAAGCATGTTAGTAGACTGGGACTTTCGGAGAGGGCCAATCTACGGATGACACTCCCGTGCCATGGCTTATTATACCGGATTACTCTCCAATGCTGTTTTTCAAGCTTTCACATCCTTGGGATTCTGAAAGTGGAAAGCTGTGCCCAAGTCCAGTGTGTTCTCTCACTCAATATGCACACTATTTGCACTCACCAGCGGAAATGTGGACTTCACCTAGGAAACACACCCCCGTTCCCAGGAAGAGAGAGCAGCTGTTCACATCACTCCCTCAACACCACCACCCCACTTTTAATTTTTGCAAAGCAAATAGATTTGACCACTAGCTCCTTCCTCCTCCACCTCCAGTTCTCACACTTCAGGCAGACGCTCACAGAGGGAAACATGCTTGCTGGTAATGTGGTGTGGGTTGGAAAACGAAAGAAGAAACACTCCCTACTTCACCTCTACAACATTTTCAGTCAGAAATAAGGCTGCTCTTTCCCAGTCACGAAAAAGACTTTTCAGCAGAAACGTTTTCAGGCGTCTTGGAACGGTTTTTTTTCCTCCCCCCACTCGCAGGCTGCCCGTTTCCTCTCATTCCAGGACACCCCGCATGTTACTGGAGTCTCCAAATGTGTCAGAGGAGCTCTTTTGGGTGTGAGAAGCCGCCGCCTAGCTGCTTGGTTGCCTGGCCACCCACCCACTCTACAAGCTGCCCCTTGCTTGTTCAGCCCAGGCGCTGCGCGGCCCCAAGGAAGGAAGGGAGAGGAGGGGATATTCCTTGGCAAAGAAGGCCTTTCCCCTCCACAATAGCAGGATGTAAACAACCGCTCTCTCCGAGCGAGAAGCCAGGGCGTCAGCCCAGACGGCCAAAGGAAATCAGCAAAGTCCCGGCCCGGCCAGCAGTACCTTGTAGGGGTGCTTCTCCCTGGGGGGCTGCGCGGGACGTCCCATGACCGGTGCCACCACATCTGCCCGACGGGGCGAGGCAGCAGGTCCTCCTCAGAACACCTCAGGCTCCTCTTCAGGATCCCGCCGGCGCCTTTCCGTCCTTTTTCCCGCCGCTGTGACCGGGTTCCGGAGACATTCCCAGCAGGGCAGTCCCTCGCCCGTTCCCTGCCATCAGTGCTGTCGAGCGGGGGGGCAGTGGCTTTGTTCACATTCTCCCTCCACCCGGTTCCTCTTTTTATGCGCTTCCTGAAAGGGTAGCGGCAGCTAGTAGTCCTGGCCAGTCGCTCGCAGCACCACGCTGTGTGAAACACGCGCAGGCACCCCGAGACACCCCGACCATCAACAGCAACAACTCCAGCCCCGAGCGACGGGCACAGTTTGAGAGACTCTTACTTAGCACAGCGAAGCCTCTGCTCAAACTTGGGCAAGTGGGAACAAGTTCCCGCTCTACAAGTCTCCGAGATGATGGAGGGAAATCTATTTTTTCTCTGGGCAGAAGCTCGACTACAGTGAACCCAAGCAGTTACCTCACAAGCATTGCACGCTGAGAAATGACCACGCAAAACACGCGGGCTACCCTCAGGGGAGGACCCCTTCTAAATTCTACATTTAAGTATTATTTTAATGTATACAAACAAGACACACACTATCCGGGTGCTGGTGCTCACTATATGTGCACATTATTATTGCTGCAGGAGAGTGCTGCAGTGATCCTGTGCTGGGAGAGTGAATCAACGTTCTATAAGGCAATTCTAAAAATGGGGGCAGCCAAATATAAAATCATAGCTTTGAAACAGGGGTTCTGCTCAGCAGTAAATATGGCACAGTTTGAAATCTGGGCAAAGGGTTTTCCAGTTATAAATTTTTAAAAGGGAAAACTGTTCAATGTATTTGCGAAGGCTTTCACGGCCGGGATATAATGGTTGTTGTGGGTTTTTCGGGCTCTTTGGCCGTGTTCTGAAGGTTGTTCTTCCTAACGTTTCAGAGACTGGCGAAACGTTAGGAAGAACAACCTTCAGAACACGGCCAAAGAGCCCAAAAAACCCACAACAACCATCAGAAAACTGTTCCCTACTCTTGAGAAATATCTCCAGATTTAAATATGTGTGTGTGTGTGTGTGTGTGTGTGTGTGTGTGTGTGTGTGCGTGTATGCTGGCAAGTCAATATGACTTCTGGTAATCCTTTCCAGGGTTTGTTTTTTTAAGGTAGAGAATACACAGAATTGGTTTACCATTCCATTCTGGGGGCACACTGAGGCTGTGCAGCTTGCCCACAGTCACATAGGCTAGTTCTATTTGCAGGAGACACAGTGGGGAATCAAACTCCCAATCACTAGTTCCACAGCCAGATACCTAAACTATTACACTATCCAGCCAAAAGATTTAAAATAGATCATATAAATTGAAAAAAACTGATCTAACTTGTCTTGAAAGAAAATGGCTGGCATCACTCCCCTTTTTTTATTTCGAAAGAATACACGCTATATGGGCTGAAATATTGGTCCTCAAAAAACGCCTTTCAAAAAGGAGAAAGAGTAAATTCTTATCACATTGAGACTGCATGGAACAAGCTTCCCAGAAAGAACTTTGAAAGGTACATTTAAAATACATTATTATAGCTTTGTGGGTGGCAATGGGAGATGTTTTTATAGTTTAGGATGGTGGCTCCCAACCCTGGGTATTCTGGATGCTCTTGGACTTTAATTCACAGAAACCCCAGCCAGCACAGTTAGTGGGGAAGGCTTTTGAGGACTGCCATCCAAGAACACTTGGCTTACACAAGGTTGGGAACCCCTGATTTAGGGCAACTAAAGGTCACAGAAACAGAAGCAAGAGACAGTGTTTTTTTGAAGAGTTAAAAAAAAGAGGCTTTCTGTGAAGACAGTAATGAAGTGATGGTCTTCAAGAAAGGGAGATGTTTTGCTATGTATATCCAGATAATTAGCATACAATTTTGTAAGGCATATTCATAGAATTTCTGCATTACAAAAGCTCAGAGCAGTTATGTTTGTCCGAGCCTTGAGTGCCTTCAGTAAACATTGGCTCCAAGTTGTTTCCTGAGTCTTTTCAAACAGCGTGTTTTAATATTTTTGGTGCAATTATATACTTCTCTATTCAGCCCAACTTGTGTTCAATGGGACTTACTTTCAGGTAAGTGAGCTCCATAACCTTCCACAATGCAGTGCTCTCCAGCTGTGTAGAACTACAATTTCCATCTGCCCCAGAAAAAAAAAATCCATTGTCAGGTTTCATTCTGGTGCCCTCCAGAACTCCCCATGCATTTAATAGGAACCATTAGTACATAAAATATAGATAGTATGCGGTCCAAGTAAGGGGAAGCACATGCACTTGAAATGTGTACTCTACTCTGCTTATACCACAAGCCACCATACTGCATAGTCTCCAGAGGGGTAACAAGCGCAGGAATCATGTGACTCAGTTAAAGCTCCATGAGAAAAGTGTCAACAACAGATAGACCAAAATGTCTCAGAAGGGGAATGAGAGGTGAGGAATAACCACTTTGAGAAACCAAGTGCTCCTAATACCCTGCTAGGTCACCAACACAAAAGGGAACAGAAAGACAGCTACTTTTACATCAAGACCACAAAGCAATGACATAAGACAAAAAGGCCCACTTTCTATTGACTTTTATAATTTTTGCAGCCCTTTTCTGGATATTTAAGCAAAATGGTAAGCAACTGCAACAGCTGGTATTGGCCAACCTCCCAAGCCCAATAATCTTGATAACCTCCCAATTAAGGGAAGTGGGGAGGGAAATACATTTCTGGAATAAAACCATAGAAACTAAATTAGAAGCCAGGCCAGATGTATTAGAAATAAACATATCTTAGGTTCCACCATTAAAATTTTGATATCTTTTCACTTGCATGAGCACTGGACTAGTCAAGCAAGCTTGGGAAAACATCCCTTTTTGAACTACCTCCCTTAGAATCTCCCAGTCATTATGGCCAGTGATCAGTTGGGGCTTCTGGAGTTGTAGTCTGAAAAAGGAATTTATTCAAGATCTCTCCGTCAGTGTAACAGTTATGCACACCATGTACTCAGGAACAGAAATCAAGTTGCAACTGTTATGCAGATCAGTGTCTGTGTTATAGACCCTAAGATGCATCAGTGCTACTCTGTGACAGAAACAGAAATCTCTGCAATTATCAACTAAAAGGCAAGAGGCATGCTGTGGAAAATTTCACAGCCCCCAATTCTGTGTACCTACATCACAGAGATGATTCTCTCTGAGAAAGGTTATGCAAACACAGAGGAAGCAGCAACCTTGAAATTAGAAGGTGAGAAAAGACTATCCACTAGAAGCTACATTCTTCAGAGCCTCATAGCACAGTGGTTAAACTGCTGTACTGCAGCCAAAACCCTAATCACAACCTGGGTTCAATTCTAGATAGCTGGCTGGAGGTTGACTCAGCCTTCCATCCTTCTGAGGTCTGTAACTGAATATCCAGCTTGCTGCCGGGGTGCAATGTGTAGGCTGTATAATTAAATTGTAAACCGCCCAGAGAGTGCTTTAAGTGCTAAAGGGCAGCATATAAGCAGCACACTTTTACTGTACTTATACAAACAAATGCAAACAAAGCTGGCTGTTTACCTCTCAGTGACCAAATGAAAGCACACTAATTTGCAGCTGCAAAACTGTTGGAGATTTTGCCACCTTGCATGCAGCCTTTAGTAAGACCTTCCTGAGCTGGGTAACTGTCAATCTATCTAGCACTAACCAATAGTTCCTTCCCTGCCTCTAATTTCATAGAGTCCCGCCTGTCTGCTGAGAGCTCTTTCCCTCTCTTTTGTTTTCAAAGCAGTCATGTTTTTAGCTTCTTGTTAAAAGTGAAATCTTTTATTCTTTCCACTATTAATATGTCAGAATGATTTATTGAGACTGTAAGTGCCAGTTTATGAGGAAAAGGATGGATTCTGGGAACTTGAAGACATTCTACTCTTTGAATCCCTGCACTTCTGTTGTGCAGCAAGAGGAATTTTATTGCAGAATTTCAAAACTGCAATAAAAACCTCACTGGAGGATAATCAAACATTTCCCCCATATTAAGGCAGCTCCAATTCTAACTCCAAAGTGGTCATCTTGCCTGCTTCTGCTGTGAACCTCATTCAAATCAGTCACAGAATAAACTGCTTGATCTTACATGCATGCTTTCAAGTAACCAAATCTGATTGCAAAGGACTCTGGGTTGTACTTTACTTGCATCCAAGCCAGCTATACTATAACCACAGATGTTATATCAGATGAAGTAAGCACACACTGAGCAGAAAAGTTCTCACCATCCCGCCCACTCCTAAATGAGACAAGCAATAACTTTTGTGGACTAATCCCTCTCAATAAATAGAGAACTGTGCGATAGCCAGTGGTTAAAATGCAGCAGCCAGACTGTTCCTTCTGTCAGTTATGCATCTGAAAATGCTAAGTGCAGGAAGCAGTGCCCACCAGCTGGGAGAGGAGGATAGAGCCATATGCAACCTGGAAGAGAAGAGCAGACTCCTAAGCAAAGGCCAACTGACTGAATGAAGAGGTGGGATTGGCAGGAAGAGAGCACAGCAGAGATGTGCACCATGTGTTGATTCCTGTAGGCTGTTCAGTCCCTTTGGGAAAGGTTCCAGCTAAAGGAAGGAGGAAGCATTAACAAGTGAAACCATCTGCCAGAGTATAAAATGAAAAACATGGGGGTGGTTACCTCAGATCATTCAGCAACCCTAAATATGAAGAATCTGAAGAAACAAGTAGATTTAGAAGAGAATCTGCAGCAGGACCCAGCAAGAAGTCAAAGAACAAGAGCTTCTCCTTTACTGTGCCCGTTTATTTCTTTTCCTTCACAGGACAGGCAAATCTTGCCATATGGGGAACTTCAGTAGCCCCTGACGGCGAAAAAGAAATGGCAAAAACCTTATCCCAGCTGAAGGACAGCAAGAGCATTCACAAAACACTGGCTTGTGTTTTTCTCTCTCCTTTTTCTTTAATTGAAGCTGAAATACAGGCTCCTGTCAACAAGCAGCAGGCACACTGATAGGAACAAAAGGGGATTTGATTATGCTACTATACGAAGTCCAATTAACATTATTAAAAAGACTGGCAAACAGTATTCGGAAGGCTGAGCTGAAAAGAGCTGTTCATCAACCGTCTCCCTCTAGCATCCATCCCAACTGCACGTGGCTCCCCAGCTAGATGATGATGGGCTTCAGCATCTAATTTCCTTGCAGACCAAAAAACAACAGCAGCTTTTTTAACTTCATAGTGGTCAAAACTGTGGATGCAAGAATTTATGCAGTGCAGCATTTATTTGTTTGTTTGTTTATTTATTTATTTATTTGTTTGTTTATGTGTTTATTTACCACTCATCTACTGACAAGCCACTACTCTGGGTGGTTTACAAATATTGAACATACAAACAACACCAAATACAATCTAAACATAATAGTAGAATACAAAAATTAAGGTGTTGCTGGAGTATTGATGGGGACAGAGTTGAAATCTTAGTTTGTTGTAGGAGCTGTTTTCTATATGGTAATTCAAAATATTTTCAATAAATAAATATGCTTGCTATGTGACCTGCCATTTCCAGTGTGCACAATTATTTAAGGTTGTGGGATTGTAAGAAAGGACAAGCCTTATCACTTAATGCCTGTGAAGGGGAGTATCACTGTCCAGGACAGGCTGTAACTCAGCAATGCTAAATTTAAGTGATTTCAGCTGATAGCCATAGATGAAATTTTATTTTATTTATTTATTTATTCCATTTATACCCCGCCTATCTGGTCATATTGACCACTCTAGGCGGCTTACAACACAAAGCAAACTATGTTTCATCATTCAAAGCCCTACAGGACCTTGCTACTTGTCAGAATGTCTCTCTCTCAGAGCTATGTCCTGTCCTACCCACACACCCCAATCTATGATGTTATGAATGGTCACCCCAAGAGAGGCCAGAAATCTAGGAACTGGGCCTTCTCAGTGGTGGCCACCACATTGTGGAACTCCCTCCCTGCAGAGGCGTATCAGGCCCCTTCTTTCCTTGGCTTCAGAAAAAAAAACTAAAGACTTGGTTCTTTACCCAGGCTTTTCACACTCTTGCCTCTATTTAACTTTTAATTTTTGGTCTCTTAAGTTTTGATGATCTGCAGTTTTATATAGGCTGATTGTTTGATTTTGCTATGATCTTTTATTGTAGTGTGGATTTTATTATTTATTTGGGTTGGGAGAGATTTTAGTCTAATGTTTTAAATGATATCATTGTTAAATTTGAGTTAATGTTGATGCCATTGTTTTTGAGAGTAAGCTGTCCAGAGTAGTGGCATAAAAATCAAAATAAAGAAAAATAAAAAAATAATTTCTTGTAGGCTTGTCTGATAGTAAATTATTCCTGGGTATCTATCTGGCCTTTTCATACCTCTGTCCTGTAATTTATTCTTTTTAAAAGCCCCAGTCAGAAATCACTTTAAGACCAAAGAAAAGCCAAATCATTAAATTCTCCGTACACCTGTGCATTTGGCATATCTTCTGCTTCTGTTCTGTTATTTTGCTTCAGTTAATTATTCTAAGGGGCAAAGTACTTTGCAGGACATAGAAATCCTATAGCTTCATCAGGCTTTGCCCTTATACTTCCGAATTCACTTCTGAAAGGGCTAGATATGTGAAAACAGAGAATTGCAGGTTACAAAATTACATCTTCTTGGCTCGTATTAGTGCTTGCTGCCTCTTGTGTCATAGAAAAATAATATAATATACTGAGCACTGATGGGGGGGTGAAATGGGAAGAGAAAGACCTAGGAGCTGTGTTAAGTTTCCATTGGGTTTGTATGATGGATAGCAAATAAACAGGACCAGATTTTCTCACAGTATCCATTCCTTAGCCATTTTGCAGCAATCTTATCTAGGTATGCCTTGTGATTTGGACCCTTATGTATTAATAAAACAGAGGACAAAGGAGGAAATTATTGGATAAAGCCTGAAATATTTGTGTGTTTCACTGATAATTTACAACTGTTATAACTGAAATAGGAAGACGGCACCTGTCACTTTAGCAAGCCCATGGTTCGTAGTCTGGGTTTGAATCCACACTCAGTCATGGAAACTAACTGAGTGACAGCACTGTTAAAATCACTCCGTCAATATTTCACCTACCTTGAAAACCCTATTGAGGTCAGATACAAATAGATGGCAACATAACACACATATAGTAAGTCTGCTATCAAGAGACTAACTGTGGATGGGCAACTTCAAGTCTCACATTTCTTCTTACAACACTTTCTCCCTAAATCAGACTTGAACTGTTCAATCAGACCACTGTTCAAATACAGAATGCCTTAAAAATACTGCCATCTGTAAAGTAGGACACACAGCTAGCGTAGCATATATTCATTATTTCTCTGCCTTTTCTCAAACCTTCATACAGTACGAGATCAGAAGCATGGTGTCATTTTTAAAAGCTCTGCATCACTGTATGAACTGATCAAGCTGAAGATGACAATCAGTTGGTGTCCCCCACACAAGTGCAGACCACAAATACTGTAAATCCTTCGTATCACAAATGTCCCCTCTTGCTCAGAATTTGAATGACCAATACCAGCAATAGCCCAGCACTGCGTCCAGACATGCACTTCAGAAGTCTAGGATCCAACTACACCTAACTTTTACAATAGTTTGTGAGTCCTCATTGCTTAGCTGGCAACTCTCAGTGACAATTTTGTATACTCCCCTACAGCACTATGGAAAGTATTTTAAAAACTGCCAGTAATAAAAGATGATAAAGGACACTTCCTTCCCTGTAGTTTCAGGTTGAATTAGTAGTTGGATGCAACATCTGTGCCAGGGGTTGGAGGAAGCTACACATTCTAGTCTGTTGTGTGAAGCTCCTGCAGTGGGCAGTGGGTAAAAAAAGGAACACCCTTACTCTCTGTACTTGATTTATTCAATTTATATTCTATTCACGTAGTTAGGTAAAATGCATTTACAGCACTGGGTTATAAGTGACAGGTTGCCACCTCCAGTTCTTGTATTTCACCCCTTTCAGTCTGTTTTGTTCACCTCCAATATGCCAGTATGTTCTTTAATGAATGCCTAGATTGTTTTCCTATTGCCTTGTAACCAAGGCTGCACTCCTAAGCAGGACGTTAGTCCCACTTAACTCATTGGGTATTCAAGTAAACATTGTGAAGATCCAGAATGCTGCACATTTGACAGACATTTATGTAGAACTAGCAAATCTGTGGAAATATAGGCTCTACAATTCCAGAGGATTCTAAACATTTCCATTAAGTCCAGCAGAACTGGGGCTCAAAAGGATAAGTGTCACATGGCTTAGGAAGTGCTTGATGTCAGTTCCACCAGGACTGGTGGTTGTGTTGCTGGTTGGAGTTGCTGGAGTCAGACTCTGTTGCTTTGGATTCCAGAATGATTGGTTAACAGCCAGTTTTCAGTGAAAAGAGTAGCAGTGGTCTCTAAGAAATTAGGTGGAATCTCGCTGAGGCATAGGAGCATGGACCTGGAGAGGATTTTAAAAGCCGTCCCCAGCAGAAGCCTGTCCAGACTCTCCATAAAAGACCTCCAGGGAGGGAATGCCTATAATCTCTTGAGGTAATTGTCTCCATTGCTGAACTCCTCCTACTATCAAGACATTTCTCCTAATGTTGAAACGAAACCAAAACCTACTGTCTTGTTACTTTAATTCATTAAATCTAATACAATTGTCTGCAGGATAAACTACATGTTATAGACAGCATGCCATTACAAGAGGGGATTGCTTAAGGGGTGAAAGACATTTGATTCCCACAATTTGCATAGCTTACAGATTTGCTTGCTCTATTTTGTGGTCATTGTGAGGCAAACACAGGGTTCATTTGCAACTATGACGCCTCAGACATGATATATGAAGTTTATTTCCCTGGAACAACAACACCACTACAGTTCTAAACTATGCTCTGTCTTTGATTCTTTATCCTCTGCTATGTGATATTTCTTCAGGAAATTGAAGAAAGTTGGTTGAAAAGGAAAAAGGACACAGTGCACATGTTTCCCTCCAAAATGTTTTGCTGCATGAGAGAGAAGCAAATGGTGCTTCCCCCACAAATCAATGTGCATAATTCTTTGGAACACAGGAAACAGCACCATACACAGATGTCACCAACCAATGCTGTTTATTAAAACTCCTAGCACACAAACTACAGTAACATCTGATCTCGAGAAAACTCAGCACCATCATTTTACTAGGCTTAGAAAAGGCCTAGAATTGCAGTCTTCTGGGCAATTCTCCTAAAGGAACACGAGTATCCAAGTTATTTGCCACCTCTAACACAAATCCTTGCAACTATCTCTTCTTCATTGGGGCAGCAAGAATATGGTTATTGCAGTAACTAACCATTTGTTCCCATTCCATCACACCCTACGATCTCTCTCCTGAGATGCCTGTCTTGTTTTGCCTAGGCATAGGTGCAGCCCTGCCCCACAGGAAGATTGCAATCTTCATAAGGTGAACACTCCAGAATTTAGGGCCATGCTGCAATAGTTCTGTGACTTCTTATGCAAACAACAAAGCCATGTGTTTTCTGCTCAAGAGCGAAACAGGGTACAGTATATGAGTAGCAGAGAGATGGGGGCAGTTTAGAAAGCTTAGCTTCATACATGAACCTTCCAGTGCAAAGACGTCCAAGAGACTTGTATTTTTCTTTTTGGCCAAACATTCACAGGCAGACAAAAACATTTTTAAGCAGAACAGTGGCTGAGAAGCAGTTAAGTAACATAACCCTTGACAGTGACAGTGTGTGGATGTGTGCAGAATTTAGGAGCTATCCCTGTTTTTATAGAAGCCACACAACAAAATGGCGGGCATCTTTTTTTTGTCAGTACTAAATGCACCCCTTCCAGACTCTAAAGGTAAAGGTAAAGGTTCCACTTGACAATTTTTGTCCAGTCGTGTTCGACTCTAGGGGGCGGTGCTCATCCCCGTTTCCAAGCTATAGAGCCAGCATTTTGTCTGAAGACAATCTTCCATGGTCACATGGCCAGTGCGACTAGACACGGAATGCTGTTACCTTCCCACCGAGGTGGTCCCTATTTATCTACTTGCATTTGCATGTTTTCAAACCGCTAGGTTGGCGGGAGCTGGGACAAGCGACGGGCGCTCACTCCGTCGCGTGGATTCGATCTTATGACTGCTGGTCTTCTGACCCTGCAGCACAGGCTTCTGCGGTTTAGCCCGCAGCGCCACCATGTTTCAGACTCTAGATAGAACTTAATTCAGAAAAATGAGGGTATAGGTTGATAAAAGCCCCTTTCTACAACGTGCAGGTGCATATAATTTCCCCCTTCTTCTGTTTTTAAATGAAAACAACCCTTGGAAAGACAGAACTAAAGCAGAGGAACATCATAGGGTGACCCAGTCTCAGATAATTACTGTGCTTCCCTGGTCTCTAGGGGAGGAGACAAACTGCAGAATGAGTGGTACAGGAAGACTGGAAATCTTTATACTTGTTTATGGGCTGGCTTTAAAGCTTGGGTGCCTGTCTCTCTAACTATTTCTAGCTGGTAGCTCAATGGCTCTGTGGAAGGATGTTTGTGTGTATACATGTTACACTTGTGCAGTGTCATCACACCAAAAAAGCAGGAGGAAACAGAAGGTATAGGAGAGAACTCATCTAGCGTGATGTAGGGTGTTTAGTGTTGTGACTCATGAGCTTTCTTGTTACACTGGTCTTGGCAGAGCAGTGCATGTCTGAAGTATAGGGGAGAAACACATAACTGTGGAGCAGTCTCTAAAGACAGGTTATATGCAGTTTCATGGCCATTCCTGCTCCACCTCAGCAGCGCGCGCGCGCGCGCGCGCGCGCGCACACACACACACACACACACACACACACACACACACACACACACACACACACACACACACACACACACACACACACACACGGAAATGCAACCATGTTAAGCCAAGCCATAGAGAGGCATGAAAGATCGCAACCTCATTGTATCCTTGGCAGTAGCACATAAATTGCCTATGGAAACTGGGTTTCTAGATGGACTTTTAATTAAATCTACAAGCCACACTCCTGACATCTTATTTTTAGGAAAATCATGCTGTGTAGCTATCTTTAAAAGCACACACACAGCCGAGGGAGCTGTTCTAAAAAGGTAGGGGATAGGCCAGATTCTCTAATTCAAGGGCAGTTTGAGTTTTTCTGAAACATCATGAGGTCCACTCATGAGTACCCATACCACCACATCTGGTAGTTTTGTAATGGCAAGAAAGAGAGAAAGAGAGAAGGCCATTAGTGAAATAGGATTGAGAAGCTTTTGCCTGGCTTGAGTCTCTAAATGACTTGCCCAAATCCCCATAGTGAACCAGATATATAAACCTGAAACCTGCTCAGGTTCTTATTGCAGCAACTTCAGCAAAGGCTGGAGCCAATGAAGCTTGCAAATCCAATGTCATTAAAAGTCTTGGCTCGGGAAGTGCTAAATATAACCTGTGTATTCAGCCCACACTCTACCCGCCGGAGACACCTCCACAGGCACACCACATTCTTTCTACTTCTGGAAGAAACATTTATTTCCAACTTAAAATATCGAGGGTATTCTTTTCAAAGCTTTATGAGGAAGCATGTGCCAATCACCTCCTTTTTTTCCCCTGCAGAAGTAGAGGAGGGACGCCCAAGTCAGGTTAAAAGAAGATATCCCATCTCTTAGATACTTAGTAGGGCATTATATGTATGGCCTCTGACAGAAAAATTTCCCTCTCCTCTAGCTGTACTGCAGTGTTTCTTAGGGCAGCTGTCACCTTTATTAGAAGCACTCCCAATCTTTTTGTAAATGCCCTGTGCTGCAAATAGTACATTTTGTTCTCTTAGTGTGGTCTGTGATTGGAACCTGATGAACCCTGGGAAACATAACGGAATTTACTATATGGCTTTAAGACTTCATTATGTCCTCTGTAAGAAAGTCAGAATTCCCTTTTTCTCATCCTGTGAGAATCAATATGTCTGCCCCTTCAGCCCTGTAGGTAGAATAGGCTGTGTGACACTTTCTGTATTCTAAAAACGGACTGCCATGATTCACATCTTACTGTTGATAAAGTTTAGCCTCCAGGTGCAAAAAAAATTTTTTAAAAAAAATCAGACCTGTGCCCTATGGAGAAAAGGCAACTCTCCTTCCTAGTGATTTATTTACACTTCCTTCTAAATATGTAGGTCAGCAAAGCAAACCAGCTCATGAGCAGGTAACCTTCAGACTACAAAAATTAACTAAATCAACTCTAGTTTGCCATTCAGCATAGCTATTAAGGAACCAAGCAGAAAGAAATTCAAAAATAGTTGTTTTTAAAAGGAAAATGAAACATAGAACTGGTAAGATGAGATACACAGGACTCCATAGCATGGTTTAGAGCTATCTTGACACCTTAATATGGCCCTGGAGTAAACAGGGGCGGGATCTGTAATAATAAGAAGAGCACCTACTTGCATCTCAGTAGCTTTATTCAAAGTTGAAGTGAGATTTCCCCAAAGTTGCAACACAAGCAAACAGCATTTTAAACCCTTCTGTTCCCCATTGTAAAGAGCAACATAAGCTTTGTCAGAATCTCCACTTCATATACTTTCCTTGCTCACCATTTCTAAACACTACCCATAATTTCAGGCAATCACATAGGAGAGAGCAGCTGAGGTATATCAGCCAGAATTTGAAAGTGGTGCCCTGGGTGGAAAAACAGACAATCATTCTGTTTCTCCTCACCTCTCTCCCCAGCAATGCAATGCTCAACCTCAACAAGAGTCCTGCTGGACTTGGAGGTTTTCCTATTTTCCAGTGGTCCAAGAAATTTATTAGAACAGTGGTCCCCAACCTTGGGTCCCCAGGTGTTCTTGGACTTCAGCTTCCAGAAATCCTGGCCAGCACAGGTGGTGGTGAAGGCTTCTGGGAGGTGAAGTCCAAGAACATCTGGAGGCCCAAGGTTGGGGACCACTGTATCAGAACACTTGTTTTTAAATTTTGAGCACAGGACTGTGTGGCATGGGGTCCCACCACCTTTCTTTGGAAAATGGCCCAAATAGCTACCTAGGGCAGGATCTATAACCAGAGGAAGGAGATCTATCATCGCTCAAGAAGGACAGCACCACACTGAGGACCCTTTCTGTGCACATTTGGCGCAATTTGAGTTTTTGCCTAGAGTTCCCCTAAATTTAATCTTCAGCCTTTCTTCTGTAGGGATTGCTGTGTTTGTGAATACTACTATTCTTAGCAAACACTTTGATAGAAGGCAATTGACCGATCGCCTGGTAACCCTTTGCCTATAACACTGGGTGTGTGAGGGAGAACTACCCACCCAAGACAATTTTGAGACTTCACTGTTTCTCACCCATTGCCACCACTCAAAGCTCTGCAATGCCCAGCCTGAAGAAGAGTCCTGCATAACTCAAAAGCTCACCTTGATGTTTCAGTGGCCTAATAAAAGAGATATCCACCCTTGTTTTTAGATTTTGCACAAAGACCATATGGCTTTTTTTTTTGTTTACATGTAATGTATTACTTTCAAACCCACCTTCTATTCTCTGAGTGAGCTCCCTGCAGCCTGGCATAGTTGTCCCCCACTAATGTTATCCTCACAGTGACCCACAAGATAGGTCAGGCTGGGAGAGAGGGTGACGGGCCCAAAGTCCTCCTGATGTTTTGTGGCTCAGTGGAGAGTTGAAGTGAGATTTCCCCAAGTCCCAGTGCAACCTTTTGACTACATCATCATACTTTCTGTTCATTTATTTTGTAACCTTTAAAGTTATTTTTGCAGTTATGGGAGGATGGCTTTTCTCTCATGGAGGAGGAAAATCACATGCTCTAGCATTGCCCTCACACTGTTGCTCATGTTCTTGCCTTATGCTCCTGGATATCCAGATGACAATGAGTTAGATTGGACTCAGGAGGAGTGTGTGTTTTGTACCACAGGCCAGGAACATGTAATGTTTTTATCTATCTATCTATCTATCTATCTATCTATCTATCTATCTATCTATCTATCTATCTATCTATCTATCTATCTATCTATCTATCTATCTATCTATCTATCTATCTATCTATCTATCTATCTATCTATCTATCTATCTATCTATCTATCTATCTATCTATCTATCTATCTATCTATCTATCTATCTATCTATCTATCTAGATGTCTGTCTGTCTGTCTGTCTGTCTCTGCCTGCCTGCCTGCCTGTCCCCTGAACAACATGGTAGCTGGCTACTTCTGGCAGTCTCAACTCTATAATTATAACTAGTTTTTTTTTTCCAAAGAGGTAAGTTCTTCTAAGAATAAGATTCTGCTAGAACCCCTCTTGTCACCCATCTGACAAGGGAAGAGGTTAAAGATACCTTGATCTGTGTAGTGGCTCAGGTGGGAAAAAATGAAGCCAAGTTCACTTCATTTCATTTCAGTACAAATGTTCCTGTTAAAAATTAGTTGCTGGCCAAGAGATTTAAAAATGAATGCTAAAATAATGTGTGTTTTAAACAAGAAGCACACTTAAATGGCAGCTTCCTCAGAAATGCTGTCTCAGCAATCCTTCTCCAGTGATGTCATCACAAAAAACAAACAAATGAAAACTCAAGTAGCAGTTTGTAGAGCCAGCTCTGATCCTACATCTGTACATGTGTTTAACAAATGTTGTGGAGGGCTGACATGTAACTGGTTTAGTAGGTGCTGGAAGTATCTACACACAGAGATTGGAAAAACTAATTTTTTGACCTCTAGTTCCCTACACCCTGCGGCCATCACAGACTCTGCTTGTGATGCCCAATATAGTCTGTGAATTATAAGTTGGGTATACATGTTTTCACCCACAGATTCCAAAACCTTAACTGTGGATGTTTCCTTAGATTGCTTACTCTCTCTGTACTGTCAGTGTACTTTGGATTTAGTGGGTGTGACGCCATCTCTGTCCAGGGGCTTCATTTTGTTTCCATATAGAGGTGATTCAGACTTAGTCAACAGGGTAATCTGAATTTGCCTCTTTGCAAATAGCTTGCATTTGTCTATATTTGCATATACTAATCTGTAGGTGCCGCCTGGTATGATCTATACAAATGTGATATTATCATCTGAAGCTCTTAATAGTGGCATTCTCTTCCTGTAGCCAAATATAGTGACGTGCACAGGGAAAACGTCTATGTTTGGTTTGTTTCAAATTTAATTCATTTTGGATACTTTTTTGGGTGTGTGTGTGTGTCTTTAATTCTTGGGTCTTTGGGCTTGGCAGGAGAGCACTGCAGAGTTTTTTCCAAATGACCATCACAACACGCAGGCAGAAACAAAGAACTTCCTCCAAGACTCCAAACCAGCCCTTAACCTTGGGTGGCTTCTTTTCCTCCTTACCCATCAGAGCTTTGCAAGAGGGAACAAAAAAGTAGAGGTCCTAAGCAAGCAAGTGAGGAAACAGTATCACCCCTTTGTGGGCCCGCAAAGGAGTATGGGGAGAGAGTGTGGTCACTACCTCTGGAGACAGACAAGAACAGCCAGCTGGGTGAAAGAGGAAGAGGCTGTAGATGGAAGAGGATCAGGGCTGCAGCCACATTTGGTTTCTCCTGTTGAATGGCAACATCCTAGGCAGCTTTGTGTCATCACTATTGTCCCCACCACTGCTCCAGCCCTGTCCTGTCCCATTGTGGAAAAGGATTGTGGGAAGATGGCCTCACAGTGGTAAAGCTCACTGGAATGTGTGTGTGTGGGGGGGGCTGCTGGTTGCTCTCCCTCTGTCTCCCCCCCCACTTCTGAGTGTGATTCCTTTACTGCCTCTGGTTACCCTGACTGCCCTCTTTTACCACCCTCTCATTCCTAGCCCCTCCCCCACCCTGTTTTCTGCTTTGCTCCCTCTCTTCCTCCATTACCTCTGTGAGGGCTGAAATTTATTGCTTTGGAAGATGCCTAATTCCAGTTGTGTCTGAGTAAATAGGTACATTGCACTAATCATCAGGCTTTTTTAAACTGCATGTACAAATGAATAAGCAGGATAAAGATCCAAAGACACACTGCGTTCCAGTGCAGGATCTGGGCACAGGCAATTCCTGCTCCTGCTGCCCCACCAGCCCAGTTCTTGTCCACTCACCTCACTCCTCACTTCATTTGCACACTCTATGGGCCTGCTTCCCCCTCCTGAACATTTTGATTGGCTGACAAGATTATTGGCTTCAAAATCTCCTAGGCGATTTGTCAGACAACGGTGATTTAATGAAAGATGGAAATATGAACAAAAATGTAATTTTTGTACCATCTTTTGTTTAAACAAATCCTTCATGTTTAAGAGACTCATTTTTAGGAATTGAAAAATGTCCTGAAAGAGAAAAGTGTTTTTCTCTATTCAGGTTAACCTCAGAGTCCTATCTCTAGCCACATTCTCCCATCTATAACATTTATGCCGGATCTATTCCTTCATCCAAGCAAATATTTCAGAATTTCATGGTTTGGACACAGGGTATTCCGAGGATGTACATGACACTGTGCTAGGATGGCCAGTACACAAATTTACGAAGAACAGGCCTCTATCTGACGAGCTGTATGAGGGCAGTTCTGTCTTTAATGATATTCTCTATTTAAATGGCCAAGTCTTATCTTAAAATTAAGAACCATAAGATGGGATAGAGTCAACATAGTGGTTCCGGAGTACAAGATTAGAGTGTAAAACATTAAATTAAAGGTAATATTTAGCTAATCCATCTTCTTATCTGGAATGGTCTGTTATTTTGTTTGTTTTAGAAAGAAAAAGAAGGAAAAATTGGCAGGGAAAAATAGGGGAGTTATCACAGTAGGTGACATTACCTAGTCTCCTCCATGAACGCAGCAGCAGGATGGCCCTTTAGTAGCCTCATTTCAAAGCACTCTTATTCCTTTCTGTCACAAGCCTCCAGTGGCTGGTCCGGCACATCAATGCAATAGTGCATTCCCTTTTCTTATACTATCTCCAGAGAGTAGCAAAACCTGGCTTTTTGATTGCCGCATAGGAAGTAGGCCCAAACCTTGCCATGGCTCAGAGCCATCTCAAAGCTCATCATCCTGCATCTGATTTATTTTCTTCTTCAAATTCTAAGCCAGAGAGTGATATAAAAAGTATCTATTCCTGATAGTTTAAAAAGAACATAGTTTTGAACATTTTGTCCTGGCTGACAACTGTATGAGTCAGCTTCAACAACTATCACAGCATTAATTATACCTGGGAATTGCAAGCTTATGGCTAGAGAAAGATGTAAGTGTGAGGGGTATTTTTAAGGTAAAGATATTAAAGGTTTGCTACTGGCCCAGATCAGAGGAAAATCAGAATTCAAGGATGGAGCTGAAGTAAGAGCCCTAGGCTACCAACACTAGATAGACTGCAGAGCAAATCAAAGCTGATTATATTAGTTTGCAATATGCTCCATTCCTTTAGTGATCATTACATTATCCATAAATTTGTCCATCTATGGAGAAATATGCCTAAGAAAGGCAAATCCTACTCATTGCCCTTTTCCAGGTTTAATAATCCTTTATTCTTAGTAGTCAGATCTGCAAATGCTTAGAGACTAGCCTCTTATGAATGGTATGTGAGAGCAAGTATCCTTCCTTCCTTCCTTCCTTCCTTCCTTCCTTCCTTCCTTCCTTCCTTCCTTCCTTCCTTCCTTCCTTCCTTCCTTCCTTCCAGTCCAAAAGAGTAACTTTTCCAAAGGGGTTATTGACCATGGGGTTTGTCCCAGATTTCTGTATGGGACTCTTTCAGTTTTCCATCAAAGACACAGGAGCACAAGTCAGCAATATTTTATAGCAGAGGTAGGCAATATGTGGTCCTCTAGATATTATTGTACAGGAACCTGGGTCATTTAGCCAGTAGTGATGTCTGCTGGGAGTTGCAGTCCAGCAGTATCTGTAAGGCCACATATTGCCCATCCCTGTTTCAGGGGCACTAGTCAAGCAGGGTGGAATCTGAGAGAAGAGTTCCAATGTCCTTTGCAGCATTACAAGGTTTACCAGGCATATCTCAATTTTATTTATTCCAATAATTGATATCGTGTCCTTCATTAGCAAAAGTAGCATTCAGAGTTGCAAGCAAGATCCAAAACATAATAAAGCATTTGGCCACTTAAAAAACAAAATAAAACAAAAGCAAAACAGGATATCGGACAAATGGAAAACAAAATGTCACCAGAAAATAGCAAATGGAGCTGAACAAAATTGTTCAGCAGTAGGAGCTAAAAAAAGAAAGGGGAGCAAACTAATTTGCCAAAGACAGTTGCATAAAGGAGGATGGGAGATAAAAACAGAAAAGTCTCTCTCCTGCATTCTGACAACCCAGTAGGCACCATGTGCTTCTCTATCAGAACCCATTCAATATGGCAGCATAGGCCGGGTGTTGGGACAGAGATGGTTGCCTTGCCTTTTAACTGAGCTTCAGGACTGAATGGAGGTCTGAAGCAGGGATACTCCATATCTAAGCTCAGCATTCTCTTTTCTGCTGGCTGATTCCTAGATATATACACATGAATATTTTATGGTTCGAATATGTCATCTATACCTTACACCAGGTGTTATACAGTAATCATGTTTTCTACATAAAGGGTAATGCCACCAAGATAAGCTGTTCAAGAGAGTGAATTGTTCCATGACAAAAACATGTTAAGAAATCTTCAAATAATCAGCAATGCAAGGCTAGGTAAGAAGCAAGAACACCTTCTTTGTTAGACAATAAGCATGCTTTTGAATATCATAATACTGTATCTTTTTTCAAGTGGATTCCAGGTGTGTTTAAATTTATTTGTTTCCAGTTATATTTTCTCACATTTAAAAAAAAGGATATCCTCAGTGGGGGGAGATGTTCATTTATTGCTATGAATTCCTCACAACATAATCAGCTTATTACACTCCTACGTTTCCTTTTAGGTTCTTCAACAAAAGCTCTGTGAAGTTCCGAAGGTGCTTACATTCTCACCTGGAAAAACCCAATTTGCTTCTCTCAAGTAACAGAAACAGGTGCACACTACTGGAATTTTTGCTGCCATGTTCCTCCAGCCTTCGCATCACCATGCTGTAGGAATTTTCTGTTCTGTTTCTGATATCTTTCTGCCCTACCACTATAGTTTAGTACCACAGCATTAGAATGTAGGTGTTCTTTATGTACTTCTTCCAGGTTCTTTCAGATAATGAATGTAACCATAATATTCAGCAACGGTTTGAGCAACATCTCTTGCTTCATAAAGGGAGTCCGTCCTGGACCAGAAGAATGAAGTTGGACTCATGCACAAATTGGAATCCCCATCACTATATTTTTGTGCTTGTCAAGTCAGTTTAGACTTAGGGCAACCATAGTAGGGTTTCCAATATATGTGAGATATATACGGAGTGATTTACCATTGCAACCTCCATTGAGCTTCCATAGCCAAGCAAGGATTTGAACTCAGGTCTCCTGAGTCCTAGTTGACACCTTATCAACTTACACTGGCTTTCATCCACATTCAAGAGCCAAAAGGAGTGGTTTGAGTAAGGATACATTTCCAGGATGTAAAACAGAGCAGGGCACACAAATAGCTGTCTTTGATTTTAATATAATTGTTACATGAAAAGAAGGATGGAATAAAAATTTTACAGAGTGCTGGAATAAAGCTGTGAATTAGATTTGTGTCTCAGTTTTACAATGATATATCAGACCACACTGAATTCTCTAATAATGCTAAATTGGTTATAGTTCAACAGCCTCTGTTATGATACAAAGTCATCTCTTGGCCCTGTTTCTAGGCCTTTGCCAGGATGGACTTTCTGCTTGCTGGTAGAAAAATCTCAAGAATATAATCCTACTTGATAACAGTTTCTCTTAAAGTTTGTTGTGTTCAATGCTGGCCCAATACATTTTACTACTCTCAGGCAGAACAAGATGGTCCCCACACCCTTTCTCTGCACAAAAGCCAATTAGACTAGCAATTGAACCATTCTTCAGCACTGACAAGGGGACAGCATCCTCTTGCCACTGAAAACAGCAGGCAAGCTTAGGAAATTCAGAACAGCCCAAATACTGCACACACAGTACACAGTTATTCCCCCAACATCTTACTTCCACCTTCCAGCATCTGCTGGTTGAGGCAATTGCCTCATGTTGTCTAACAGCAGGGCCGGTCTATATGTCACAGCTTTTTCTGTCAGAAAAAAGTGAGACCATCATGGCTCTCTCTCTCTCGCTCTCTCGCTCTCTCAAACTTCTGTGCTTTCGAGGCCTGTGATCTGTTGCACTGAGGTGAAAACATGTTTCAGAAAAGGACTATTCCTTCCCTTAGAACTAGAACTGGCTTTCTGGGGGTTTGTCAGGATGACACAGCCCTTACCTGTAGGACACCTGCTTCCTGATGGACAAGTGGAGAAAGGGGTCCTCCAGCTGTGCCGCCGTGGAGGGACCCACTTCAGCTCCAGGTGCACCAGGGGTCAAGCTGTTGCCAAGTGGAAGGCTTGGTGGCAGAGATCTTCCAGCTCCGAGGACCCTCCATTCGTCTCTGGGAGACCCTTGCAGGCTTGTTTTCCTTCCTCTGGTGCTTTCCTCTTCTTCAGCAGGCTCACCTCCCTTCCAGGTCCTGGAAGCTTCAGCCATTCTCCCCCAACCTACAAGAGGAGTGCAGCCCTCAGTTCCCTGCTAGTTCCCTACTAGCAGAACCCCAGTTCTGGGTGGCCACCGCCTTACAGTTCTTGGGACACGGAGAAGGGGGAAGTTTGGGTTTCTTTAGGAGAATAGAGGTAAGAGGAAAGCCCCTTTGCTGGGAACAATTGGCCACCCCAACGATGGCTGCCTGGCTAATAATCTCACCTTCAGCCTTAAGGGCAGCAAGCAAAACTCAAAGAATCCAAGTAGGGGGGGAAAAAAGGTCCAGAAACTTAGTAAGGCTGAGTCAGTGTCCAAAATCTCTCTGGCTCCTCAGAAAGGCAAGAAGAGGATAGAGATATAGAGAGGAGGAAGAAGTTGGTAGCGTTAGAGGATGACAACCCCTACCATCATCATCTCGAAAGAAGTAGTAAACTTGGAAAGGAAAAGAGATTTCCCCGAGAGAAGAGGGGAAAGACGCCTGACAATTCTGGCTTTCTTCTGCGGGCTAATAATGAGGGAGGAAAGCACCAGAATCGCCTCAGGACCCGCGATCAGACGCTTCTCCTTCCGGAATAGCTTGGTAGATGGGAACGAAACGGGGGAAACCAGGAGGTCTGCACGGATCCTGCAACTGCTGTAGACCGAGCGCCGGGAGAGATGGTGGCGGCGGAGGAAGAGATGGGGAGAAGGAAGAAATGGGGAGGGAGGGAAGGGGCTGTGCTAAAGCTACACTGGAGTGCCGTGTCACCTCAGAGACACTCGGGGACTTAACCCTTCGCAACCCAAGCAGCCGGAGAACGAAGCCCTGGTCTCTGACACGCTCCTCGAAGCTGCTCCTTGGCACATGTCCCGGGGCGGGCGGGTAAGGATGCAACCTGAAGGAGAATCCCCGCCCCCGCCGCCCCCCGGGAACCATCTGGTGCAACCACCGTGCAAAAGGGCCGCCGTTAGAGCCCCTTTTGCAACGCCTGCATGTAATCCCACGACGAGGAAGGGCAAAGGCGCCTGCCCTGATGTTGTTATTTTGTTTGGATTTTCTGAGGGTAATGGGGCAAGTTAGTAAAGGAATTCCTCAGGCAATGGCCCTGCTGACTGAGGGATTCTGGGAATTGTAGTCCTAGTGAGTAAAATTTCCTGCATACAGTGCTAAAGAAGTCACTTCTGTTGCTTCTTGTTATCCCTAACAAGCATTTCCTTAGGATGAGTTTTGGTATCTACATCTGGATTCCATCATACCATTTAGGCTGAACATGGTGAAACTTTGTTCTATACCCTCCCTTTTTCTGTGCTCCTCCCATGTATCTTGGTCACGCTGGACCTTTTGCGACTTCTCACTTGACTGCCAGAAGCTAGGAGGGCATCAGAAATCGTTTGTGACCAACGGACTAGCTACACAGATGTATATGTCAGAGAGAGTGAGTTCTGAGATTATTTATAACTTTCTGTCTTATTTTATTTTATTTATTTGAGTTATATCCCGTCCATCTGGTCTGGTCGACCACTCTGGGCGGCTTCCAATAAGGTGTATATGATAAAACATAAGAATTTTACAAACAGTCCATAACACATACAATAATAAAACAAATAATAAATGAAAGAAAAAATAACGAAAGAATTAAATATTGACAGGAGGGAAGGCCTGAAGATACAACCATGTTTTTAGTTGACTCTTAAAAGTGCCCAGAATGGAATGCAAAGCCAAAGAAAAACGAAACACAACCTGTATCATCTGTATCTAAAGAACCAATATGATTTTGAGCCACCACCTATAGATGACAAAATTGAGTTCACAGCAGGAAATCAAGGAATTGGACAGAAGTCTTTAACTTATTAAAGTCAGTCTCCAGCTTTTTTTTTTTTTTTTAAATAGGAATTGCCATGTTTCTGGGTGCTTCAGCTCCCAGCAGAAACAGAAAACGTATTCTTTGACAAAAAAAAAAATGGTGGAAGATTCATTGCATGACTAGCATCCTTTTGCCACATAAATGGAGAAAGATAAATGATTTTACATCCCCTGCAGTTGGGAGTCTCCATCTTAGAGCTTTAGTTTAACAACATAACCTGAAACTTTAACATCTAGCCAGGATGATCTTTGGCCTTTTCTGCTTCTCTCCCCCCCTTACCCATTCTGCAATGCTCAACCTGATGAGTCCAGCAGGACTTGAAAGCTAGCCTTTAAAAATGTTAATGGTCAAACAAAGTCCACTTATTTGGGGACTTTGTACCCCACAGCTTTCCCTCTCTTTTCTCTTAGTTTTTGCTTGTGCGTATTTTACACAAAATGGCTGGGGTTCTTTCTCTTAATTATCATGATGGGTGAAGAGTCTTCCAGACCCAAACCCTCCTGTAAATTATTATCAATTTAGCTTTCTCCCTATCTATTTTCAAAACATCTATTCTCTAGGTCCCTTCACTAATGGAAATGACTTAAGAAGAACTGGGATGAATTTACTTCTTCAGCTCTCCCTCTGTACAATGTATGTGGGCACGTAGTTGTCTGCAGAAGTTTTCAGCATTCACAGATATCTGTGAGAAGTTGCTGGGGATTTATGAGAAGCAGTCTCAGGTTGTGGTATGAGCAGGAGGGAGCACTTCATCTCAAAATGTCAAGGTGAGGTGCTTCGCCCCCCCCCAGTTGAAGTATAGTCCATAGATGGTTAAAAGGAACAGCATTTACATTTAATAGAGAACCTCCACTTCCCAAATCACATATTGCATAACATGTTCCTGGGAGTGAGTGGATCTATGGAATTTCAAACTCCCAAAAGAAGTTGTACAATTCATGACATCTCTGCCTTTTTACACCCCCCCCTTTTCTTCTTTTCCCCTCCCTCTCTGGGTTATTGCCCATCAATCACTTGACATCTTTAACCCCCCACACCTCCCACTTCTCCCCATTGCCTTGTCGTGACTTGTCATTTAGCCAAATTCCCCTAGCTTTCCTTTCAAATCTTTCCCGTGACTCAGCCCTATCAACCCCCAGAAAGCATTAGCACCTCTTCTCTAGAAGGGCTGTCATTTTCTCTGCCTAAACATTTACTGCATGAAATGTACATTCATTTGGAAGTATATTTCCAGTAAATAGAAACGTTGGAAACTTCCTCACAGCACTGAGTGATCCATCTAGCCCAGCAGTGCTGACTCTGACCAGCAGCAATACTCCAAGGTTCCAGGCAGAATTTTTTTCCTTACTTCACTTGAGGACCTTTGGTGTTACCTGGTGGTCTCCCATACAAGTAACAATTAGACCTGCTTAGAATAGTCAGTGTGGTGTAATGGACAGAGTGATGGACTACAACTCAAAAGACCTGGGAAGCTCACTTGGCTGGGGTGGGGGGCAGGATTGGTAGGACCCCTTTGTGAGGGTTCAGTTTTCGGGGCTGTCGGTTCTTCAAATAAAGGACGAGTCGGTTGAGGTAAATCGAATGGTTCAGTATTTATTGCAACATCAACTCCAACAGGGTTCACCCCTAAAAAGGAGTTCAAGGTTTCCTGCAACACATTGCTCGGCTTTAACGGGGTCCATAAACCGTTCATAAAAGGATTTGTCGTCTCTGGGTTCCAAGGTCCTGTTAATAACGGCACAGTTCCCTGCCCAGGGTCCAATTCTTCGTCCAGAGATATCAGCGGTAAAGTCTCTTCATCCCCGCTCCACTCGCCCCAGGACGGCCCGTCTCCTCCTTCGACTCCCCAGGGACCGGGTAACCCCCCCAACTTCCTCAATTCGGCTATATGCCATTGTTTTTTCCTTTCTAGCTCTTGGGCTACCGCTTCCCTTTCTTCCTGGAGCTTCCTTCTCCACTCCTTGGCCTCTGTCTCGCCCCAATACGAAGGACGAGGCTTTAGCCCAAGCTGACGGCGTTTCTCTGCCTCTTCATGGGGGACGCGGACCTGCTCCCACTTGTGGGTCCAGGGATCCTCCATCCAGATCCACTCCCATCCCCCCGGTATCTCCGCCGGCTTCCCTCTTATATCTCCCGCCGCTGCCTCAATCTCCTCCCTCCGTCTTCCCGCCAAAGATCCCCCGGGTTCCGAGGTAAGGGTTAACCCTTTCAGAGTCGCCTCCAAATCTCCCATATCTACCCCCTTATTTAAGGTAAGGGGTTCGGCGACCTCTTGTTCCCAATCTGGGGTCTCCATGCCTTTCTCTTCCCAACGCGTTGGGGATGGAGGTGGGGATGTTTGAGTGTGAAGGGTTCTCTTCGAGAGCGATGGCACTCCCACTAAGGCCTCCATTTTGGGGGCCTCACGCCCTTCTTAAATGTCTCACTTACCTGAAAGCTTTCTTTTTTTTTCCCCCCATTTTTTTATTTTTTACTTTATATACACATATCCGTACATAGACATATATATACACACATATGCCTAAATCTCTATCTACAAACGATACATACTGTAGAGTTTAGCCTAGAAGCCTTTTGTATAATAACACATTTCTTTCAGCAGTGTCTTCTCCTCATTATTCCTTTTGGTCATTTTCTATTTATTACAAAGTTTTTGCTTTCCACCATTCGTAGAACATGTTCCAGCTTTCATAGTAAGTTGACTTTTCTTGCCCTTTTAGTCTCTTTGTAAGTCTATCCATTTCAGCGCACTCTAATATTTTTTTGATAACCTGAAAGCTTTCTTAGGGTTGCTATAAGTCCATTCCAACTTGATGACACATAGCACACACATACACATAGTCCAACACAAGTACTAACAAGGCCTGACCCAGCTAAGCTTCCAAAATCCAATTAGCTTTGGCATCTTCAAGGTAGCATTGTGGTGTCATGGTATCCTATAGCTTAATGGGAGATGTTTCCACTCTCAGGGGTTGACTTTTGTAGGAGGTCTGTGTCTATATTCCTATCTCCTATCCTCCCTGCAGAAAACCCAGTCCTGAATAGTTTTGTCAGGAGCCAGATTATCTATCAGGGTGTAAATGAATGGTTTATTATCATCATTATTACATTTGGCCAAAACTTTATTTCATCCGGTGACTACTGTACATCTGCCTTAATTTACCTCTGTTCTAATAGAACCCAACACTGGAAAAGGTTATTTCTGTGGATCACATGAATTCTCCAGCCATCATGGCAATTGGCCTTCCTGGGTGTGAAATTCTGCAAGAATCTAAAAAAGCCTTTTCCCCATGTTCTGCTAGAATCTTCACATTGTACCTGTCTCCAAGACCAGGGATAGCCTCTTTTTCCAACAGGAAACTAGGCCAGAGCTCAGCCTATCCTGGGCCACTATGCCTTCCAGCTCAGGCTTCCTTCAGGAGAGTGCAATTCAGTATCAATCTGGCAACTGGAACTCCCATCATGGAAAAATCCTGGGATTCAGAATAAAACATATAAACAAAAATGAATGCACATGTCTATCTGGGACTCCATGCAGCAAAATGAAAGGAAGTGGAAAAATAAAACATATTACATTCGATACGAGGAAAATAAAACATATTACCATCTAAAGACCAGTAGAAAGGTAAGGACTGCAAAACCATTGAATCTAGAATCACATATTACCTAATTGTACTGCTATATTCATTTTTACATTAAAAGTACATGGCCCCCATCTTACACATTTGGTCACTGTAACTGCAATATGTGTGTAGTTTATTATAGAGCTGTATTCTCTTGACACTCCTGTTTGAGACCCATGCACCCTCCTTCCACAATCAAAAGAAACAATGAGGTCAGCTTTACTCCTTACCTTATTTTCACAGTTCCTGTCTCACACATACAAAGAAGGACTGACATGTGTGAAGACACTTTCTTGCTGTCTTGTACACAGCCAGAGGCCCTTTGCAAATTGCACAGAGCCCCCAGGCATTGTCAAACTGGGGGGGGGGGGAATGTGCCATAATGTCTAACATAGCCTGCTTCATGCTTTCTTCAAACTGTGGAGTAAGTCGAGTTTCATAATGAAGAAGGTCAGAAAAAAAACATGGCTGTGATTGCCTCTACTTGGGAGGAAGCCACATTTAATTAAGTGGTATTTACTTCCAAAGCAGGCCCCAGCATTAAGCCCTAGCAAGGCAGCAGGTTTCAAAATCTTGCAAGGGCAGAAAGTAATGCATTATTCAATTTGTTCTTACTGTATTTTTTTAATGTTTTCTGCCTCCCGAGCTAAAATTCTTTGCTGGGCTTTGAGTACTATCTACCTGCATTTGGTTACAGGGAAGAACACTGTTTGCACCTCTGCTTCAGGCATGAAAATGCTTTGGCCAGCCTTCCTTTCTTCTGAACAAGCCTACCTAGCTTCTGTCATCTACAATGACAGACTAACGCTGCCTAATGATATGTTGGCAGTTTGTGTATATTTGTACAACAACCTTGTAAAAACATGTGTCTCTGTGTGTGTTTGATACGGAATTGATTAATAAAACGGTGTCCGTCTGTCTGGATAGGAAAGGCTAATATGGAAACCAGCACAGAAAAGTATTAAACTAGTCCATCAAGTGAGTTTTCATGGGGGAAAATGATGGAAATATGCCTCTTATTAAATGTAGAGATAAACATGACTACTTCAGAGAGTCTCTTCTCCTAGGTGGAACCCTAGAAATCCATAGGAATTAGGTCCCGTGATTGGCTTAGATATTACTTCCTTTTGTTAAGTCATTGTAATGTCCCAGAAGAAAGCCAGATGGGAATCCAAACATACTGTTGGTTCCCACTTCATTATTATGGAGGACCGGAGATGTTCAACAGAGGAGAGGGAGTTTTTCTACCCACAACCTGGGTGTGAGATCCTGGAATACAAAGATGATTTTAATTTTTTTTTTTAAAAAAAGTTTATTTTGGGTCCTGGTGTGCTTTACGCTTCCATCTCTGCAAGATGCTCTGATTCCTGAAGAGAAGCCCCATTAACCTCTGAAACTTAGGGCCTCTCTGAGCTGAGTATACATTCAAGTTTTGTTCCATAGTACTCTCAACTGCATCACAGTGTCCACACTACACAAGGCTAAAACTAATGTTAACAAAGTCAGAACAGGACAAAAACACCCAAAACCTGTTTTCTGTTTTTTTTAAAAAAATACTACCACTAGGTGGTGATGTGATTTTGTTCTGATTTGAAGATTGAAAATATGAAAGCTTGAGAATGGTCAAAGGGTAAAGCATGGAAAAAGGAAAGAGAGAGTGAAGTGGATATGAGGAAGGCAAAAGGAGAGGGCAGTCTGTGTTGGGATTGAAACCACAGGGAGCTATTCTGGATGTGTGGACAGGCAATATCAGGATGACCATCCTGGTACACCCAGTGGCAAGTACTTTCCTCCATGTGATGTCAATACTGGGATGATCAATTCAAATCTGCAACAAAAAATGTCAGAAAGCCTACAGCAACCACAGAATGACTGAGAATAACAGCACAGTGTGGACAAGCTGCTAGTTTGCTTCCCTGCACCCCTGCAGCACTTCCTGTAATCTGAATTCAGCCATTTCTGGAAAGACCTTGAAATGACAGCCTACATCTTATGATCCTCTCCGTCATGTAAGCTTGCTTCTTGGAACTGCCATTTGCCAATTCTTTGGCATTTTAACATCCAGTTGTTTGCTTTATTCCATTGTTGTCTGCGATTTATAGAGTTTCACTATAATATTTACTGTTTCCCAGTGTGAGTTGTCATCTGGCTGTGAGGCCAGAGGCTGAAAATTTGATTCACCCCCTGTGTGTCCCAGGAAGAAGAACCAATCTGTGTAGTCTTGGGTGAGCTGCCTCATCTCAGGGCATCCTAGCTTCTGTCATCTAGCGAACAAAAGCAAAGACAACAGTAGCCACTTCTGAGTAGCCCATACCTTGAAAACCCTGAAAAGAGTCACCATAAGTCAAAATGACTTGAAAGCACATGATTATTATTAAGTTTTGTGCCTTCAAGTCAGAATCAGCAATCTTAATAGGGGTTTCAAGGTGAGATATTTAGGAACTGGTTTTACTAATTTCACACCCTTAGTGAGTTTCCATGACTGAGTGGGGATTCGAACCCAGGCTTTCTCCCAGGCTTTCACTGTCCACTCCACTACACTGGGTATCACACATAATAATTACTATTAATTAATAAAACCACTGTTTATATTTTTATTTTTATGTGTTCTCTAACATTTCTCTGTTGAATATTTGTGTGTGGATGTGAGGTGTTTTTTTGGGGCAATCTGCCTATGCACACTAGGGCCAACATTAAAAAAAATCCTTTAGAGAACTGTATTCTCAGATCATTTGTGAGTTCATATATGTACTCTTGAAGCATACCTGGTAATAGGTAGGGTTAGTCCTGTGTGACTGCTGCACAGTTCTGTAACTAGTGTGTTGGGCCTGACAAACACAACATTTTAGAGTCTTTTTAGAGAACAGCTGATTCTATGTTCACTTCTAGGCATTTCTAGGATGACCCAGAAACGATTGCTACCCTTTAACCAATCAAAGGAAAGACAGCATTTGTGAGGTGCAGCTCCACTCTCCAACCAACAGCACTGTGACAAAAATAAACTGAAGCAGTCTCTGTTCCCTCTCCCACACAGCTGTCTATGACAAATCTCTATCTTCAGTCTCATGTGGTCTTTCAAATTGTATTTCTTTCCCTCTTCTGAGGCAGTCCGGGATAATTTATTATTAAGTATTCCATACATTATATAACCATTTATGTGTACAGCACTTATAAAGTATAAGAGGCCAGACCCTGTCGGGGTTAGAGCAGGGGTCCCCAACCGCCGGGCCTGGACCAGTCCCGGTCCGTGGCCTTGGAAGGACTGGGCCACCGGGAGAGATGAGCAGCAAGCAGTAAGTGAGTGGCAATTGAAGCTCTCACCTCCTGTTAGCGTCTAAGCTGCTGCTGATCTAACAGGAGGTGAAGTTACAATGGCAGCTCACCTTCTGCTCCTGCTCGTCACTCATCTGTTCTGGCACAATACATGTCATGAGCTCGATTCAAAGCTATCCTCCAACAACCTACTGCACAACAAATATACACACCTTGGGTTCTTGGGAGAATGGTCCTCAACTAAACCAGTCCCTGGTGTCAAAACGGTTGGGGACCACTGGCTTACAGTCTAAAACAGGGATCAAGGAAAACCATGGAAGTAGAGAAGAGAAATGGAGGTAGGTGAAACAAAGGGGAAACATATAGATCATTTATTTAATTTATATCTGCTATGACTCAGTTACACTGAGAGATGGTGAGCCACACTTTCTCCATCTGTTGTATTTATGGTTGTGGTCTCAACCAGTTAACAAAGTTTTTGTTGAGTACTTACCTGCATACTAAAGAATGAGTTAATTGTGTTTTTCTAGGTTATATGATTTTGATTTTATCAGCTGCCTGGCCCAGGTCCTTAAGGATGAGAGGCAGATTATAAACTTTAAATACATAAGTATGCTTTTTTTGGTTATCAGATCCACTATATAGGTGCCTTTCTGAGACACAAAAAAATATGTTTTTTGAAATAAAAATGATTAAATATTGCTGGAAGGAAAAGCTATTTTAAATATTTCCTTCTTTATAATCAGATATGGGAATACACCAGAATTAAATAGCATAGAGCGAACAAAAGCAAATGAGTTATTAGCTTGTGTTAGCTCTTAAAACTGGCTTGGTTTTCAAATGAAGCTTTACAATGTAATCCTATGCACATTAATTGTGAATAAAGAATTAATACTTTACTTTATTCTTATTATAATTTTCTCTTTTCCCATCTTGAGCATTACTAATATTATTGTCTTGAATTGTTTTAATTATTTTAGTTTATAATATTTAATTGAACCCACCCTGAGTAGACTTTGTCTGGGGGCAGGGGCGGGCAGTATAAAAATCTAACAAACAAACAAACAAACAAACAAACAAACAAACAAACAAACAAACAAACAAACAAACAAACAAATAATTAGGTGTAGGGCTGTTGTGTTTGTTAATTAATTTGTCAATTAATCCAGGTAATAATATGTCCTATCTATATTTTGACTTAGAATTCAGTGGCATTTACTCTCAGATCTGTACATCTGCAAATCTCCCTGTATTCTCGCTCTCAATGTCTGATGAAGTGGGCATGTTCCACAAAAGCTTATATTAAAATATAACAGTTAGTCTTTAAGGTGGTGCAATCCCCCCCCCCTTTTTGCTTCATTTTCTCTTTATTGTTACATTCTACTCCCGTGACTTTGACCAGAGCCCCACATGTTGGGATTCAGTGTGTCTCCATTCCAGAAAAATACCATCTGTGTAATTGCTACCTATCAGGTTGCTCTTTAAAAGGCCAGAAGGAGGCAAGTCCATTTTAAAAACAGTTGGCGGAACAATTCTCTTCCTACTCTGTCTTCCAGAAAGGATGGTACAGAATGATTGGATATGGTAAGAAATTCATTGATGCTCCCTAGCCTAGTAGGAGGTTTGTTGGAGAAGTGAGGAACAGAGCAAGCACATCGGAGGGAGGAGAAGGAGTGGTTGTCTCCAGGAGCTCCAGTCGGTCCCAGCTGGAAGTGCTGTAGGGAGCTTATATCTGTTGACCGATCCATGCCATTATCTCATTAGTGCCTTTTATCCTGTGACATTTCCTCCAGACACCTGCAGGACACCTCCAGGGCTAATTAGGAGAGCAAGCAAAAGGGAACCTGGGGGCGTGATTTCTACTCAGCAGGAGGTGACATTTCCTTCCTTGTCACTAGAGCAGACAGAACTCAAAGCAAGGGCTCATACCAAGGCTGCAGAGGGGCCTTGGCAGGAATTTGGCACTCCTTCCTTGATTTCACTGCAACTGCGATCTCGACCTGGAATCAGAAACAGGGATTGTGTTTTTTTTCTCACTCATCCCCATCTTGGCTGTATGCATGTAAAGGGGGCAGAACAGCATAAAGGAGAAGGAACTGAAGGAATGCAAGTAAAACCAGAGCTCGGGAAGTGAGGAGGGCAGGGCCCTTTATTTATTTATTTATTTATTTATTTATTTATTTATTCATTTATTTATTTATTTATTTATTTATTTATTTATTTATTTATTGGCATATAGTATCCAGCCAGCCAACATGGCCACACTTGTAGGGGCTATAGATTATGAGAGTGTAACTTGTCTAAAAAGTAACTTGTCTAAGAACTGACCAGGATTAAGTGAAAGATAGCATTCTACAGTCACTTCCATCATCATCATCATCACCTTCAAAGTGCAGAGCTGGAAGGAACCCTATGGATCACTAAGTCCAGCCCCTGTCAGGGAGGTACATTGGGGAACTGAATGCCCAACCTTCGGCTCTGCAGCCAGAGACCTAAACCACTGAGCTGGATAATTGTGCTGGATCAGGAAAAAAGTCTGTCTAGTCAAATATTCCATTTCCCACAGTAGCCAATAAGATGACACTTCAGAAAATATTTATCCCAAATTGGAAATGCAGACAAGATCTCTCTCCTCCTGCTGCTCTGCAGGAAAGCTATTCAGTGCAGGACAAGTCCTATCATTAGGCAAAGTGAGGTGGTCATCTCAGGCAGCAGATGATGGAAGGTGACAGCAAAGTACTTATCATGTATGGCCTGCCCTGCACTCCCTGAGACAGTTTGGTGATTTCTGGTGTGGTGAAATATGTCAGTGCTGAAGAAAGATTCAGCTACAGTTCTGATTGGCTTTTATTTATGGAAAGGGAAGGGAAGTGATTGATTGACTCATTCATCAGACAGACTAAGCATCCTTCAGTCTCGAGAGTCTATGGTAATGTAATCTATATGGAGGATTTGGAACAGCATCTAGTGTGGCTGAGAAGGCCGATTCGAGAGTGACAATCCCTTCCACACTGAAGACAAATACAATCTGTTCCCTGTCCAGCTCCCTGATTTTGCTGCTTTCAGGACTGCCTTTTTGGCCTCAGCCTGCTGGACAAGGGTCTCTTCAAATTGTGAGAGGCCATGATGCAACGCCTGCCTCCAGGCTGAACGTTCAGATGTCAGGGTTTCCCATCTGTTGAGGTCCATTCCGAAAGCCTCAGATCCCACTTGCAGATGTCCTTGTATCACAGCTGTGGTCTCCCTTTGGGGCGATTCTCCTGCACTAATTCTCCATACAGGAGATCTTTTGGAATCTGACCATCAGTCATTCTCACCACATGCCCAAGCCAATGTACATAGCCATCAAAATTAATGGATCATAACTACATCGTCTGGCAGTAAAAAAATATAGTGTGCGCATTGTCTCCTCTGAATCTGCCTCTAAGTGAATTGTGCTGTGGATGAGGGGTATCCTATCACCAGCAACAGTATAGCTACCCTGCTCTTCAGGGAAATATAAAGAAGTCACATCCTTGAGGTACATAGTTCAGAATGCGGAAACACCTGGAGTACAGGCTTCTTGTAGCTCTAGTCCCTACCCTCAATATATTTTGCAAGCCTATCAGAGACGACTTTGTCAAAGACCCCGTCAACAATAACACTGTAACATCACTGAAACCGGGTAGTTTGGCATTGTAAGCTGCCTTTATAAGAAACTGTGGGGTTAGTGGGTGTGGATTGTAGATATTGCTGAATTTCTTTGAAAGATAGGCAGGGAGGGCCAGAAAGAAAATATACCATATTGGGCTCACTTCAGGTTGAAGTTAGAATGTATTAAATGGATATGACAGGTAGGAGGCATAAAGGCCAGCTCAGCATAAACAAAGTGTCTAGGTTCAATAGAAAACTACCTCTTGGAGTCATAGGTAAAGGTTCCCCTTGACATTTAGTCCAGTTGTGTCCAACTCTAGGATGCAGTGCTCATCCCCATTTCTAATCCGTAGAGCCAGCATTTGTCCGAAGACAGCTTCCATGGTCACGTGGCCAGCACAACTAGACATGGAATGCTGTTACTTTCCCACCAAGGTGGTACCAATTTATCTACTCACATTTTTACATGCTTTCGAACTGCTAGGTCGGCAGGAGCTGTGACAAGCGATGGGAGCTCACTCCGTTGCATGGATTTGATCTTACAACTGCTAGTCTTCTGACCTTGCAGCACACAAAGGCTTCTGCGGTTTAACTCGCAGTGCCACCATGTTCCCTTGGAGTCATAGGTGTTCACAAAACCAAAATGTTCACTACTTTGTCCACTGAAGGTGATTACAAACAGAAAATGAACAGAACTACTGTGAGGAAGAGAAATTTGTTAGCATGACAACTGCTAACTGTTCTGGATGACAACTGCTGCCCGTTTCAATGGTACTACGTAGTTCTAGATGGGGTCTGGAGTCATCATTTTTGGGAGTATTACCCCTAACATGGCTTAGGGAATCTGTGGGTTGTAGTTCAAAAAAGTAATTTTCCCAGGCTTTCTGCTATCCACATGATTTATTGTTTCTGAATTGTTGCTCAGCATATTAAATCCTTCCAATTTTGCACTCCTATCATTAGTGCTCAGTTTCATTGAAAAGTCCCCAAAGAGGTGGCCGTGTTAGCCTGTCTCAGCATATGTGACAAAAATAAAAACAAAACGGTTAAAAAGAAGCCTATAGTATTTGGTCCTAAATATTTGTTATCATCTAATAAATATGACAAGTTCTTTATGGGATGGAGAACTGGACCACACTATATTGTGCAGACAGTAGAAGGAACAATTAAACAGTATACCTGAGATAGTTATGAATACGTCTGTGTGTGTGTGTGTGTGTGTGTGTGTCTGTGTGTCTGTGTCTGTGTCTGTGTCTGTGTCTGTGTCTGTGTGTCTGTATGTGTCTGTGTGTGTCTGTGTTTAGAAAATATTGGACATCACAATAGCTTTTTAGGAAGGGTTTGAGCAATTTATCTAAGTGATGGCACCGTGATTCTCCTGTTCTGTCTCTTAGGCATATGCTATGGTAATGTCCTCTAGGGACATCATTTGTGGGAGAAGTTATCACCCATATTAATTTGGTTTTGGACCATTCTTTGAGCTTTGTACATCCTTACATACCCTTAAATAACTTACTGGTTTCTTGGAGATTAATCACTGGGCAACACAAATGGACTTTCTGTGCCCTAACTTTTGCTAAGAGACTTCTATTATACAGTTGTTTCGCTCAGTTTCACCAATGACACAAGCATGTCTGGTGAGGACTTGAGAGGGTTTTTTTCTGTGGCTGTTCCTATTTGACAAAACTCCCTAATTCGGAAGCGCAGCTGCCCCCTTCCCTCCTTCCCTTCTGCCAGCAGCTGTAAACTTACCTCTTTAGAGAGGCTTTTGGGGAGCCAGGACACAGCTGAGTAGGTATTAAATTTTTTACATAGTTAAAAAGTTTAATTTTATAGTTTTAAAGTGATGTTTTAAATATGTATATAGTACAGTTCTAAATGTTACATTGGATTTTTAAAATTGTTTGTTTAAAAATTGTTTTGTTTTTAAAAATTTTAAATTTTACATTTTTTGTATTTCACCTTGGGTCCTCACTAGAGCAGAAAGGTGAGATAAAAATCAGATCAATAAGTAAATACACTGGAAACACAAACATCTACCCCAGTAACTCAATGGATAGAGAACTCTGGGACATTGATGATTTATGAATGCATGACTTATAGATTATACCTGTGCATGGATAAATTTTTGCATATCTGGAAAATGTTTGTAGAAGTTAATGTATATTGTTCCTTTTCTTTCCCCACCTCTTAGGTTACTGATATGACTATTTACCTAGTTTTATTGCATTGTTTTCTTAGTTGTTTTTTTCTTCTCTATTTTTTCAGATTTTAGAAATAATTAAAACAGCGAGTGTGACACCTTCAAAATTAACTGAGTTATTTCAATGAGAGCTTTTATGGATTGCATTTTGAGGAAGTGCAACATAATGTACAAAAGCTTACCCTGAAATAAATCTATTCACCTTTAAGGCACCAGAACTCTTTTTGTTTTATTTTTGTTGTACAGTTGGAAATCCCTTCCTCTTCTCTGACCTAGCCCTGGTAGAAATGGTATGACCAATAAAATGCCTGGCAACAGTGGTTTGTACTGCCATTTCAGCTGGCAGGTAGGAGGGTGAGAAATTGTTCCAATAATAACAGCTCAGCCACTTTTCTTTTCAGTAAGGAAATACATAAAGAATTAAAGGATTAGTCAAAAAGTACTCCTAAAATGTATAGCTTGGAAAATCAGCTCCTTCTGAGCACCATAGAGCCTATTTAGCAGCACTATGATAAAGATTCAGATTTAAATAACATGAATATGATCAGCACTGTGGTAAAAAGCAGAAATGAAGAACGTGAGTTGTTTTGGGGTATGATCTTTTTCTTGATTGTAACAAAATACTGTAAAGGAAAGAAAAACTCTTTATTAGAGGGATAATAGTCTGGCACAATCATTCTGTTCTAACAGTACTGTATAGATGTAGGAGTGGGTAGGTATTTAGCATCTTGAAGTGTAGGTTTCAGTGGAAATTATCCACACTTAAGTAAAAACAGTGTGTTTATTTGAAGAAGTACAAAAACAGATTCGCAATAAATAGAGAATGATGAGTGCAATTATTAAATGAAGAGCCCACCTACACCATCAAATACTTCAGTGTTTGCTCCACTTATGCATAAAATGGGTGAATACGAAGTATTTTTCAGTGCCTGCATGATGCAAATGCTGATTTGAATCCATCCGGTGCTGTTTGCTCACAAAGCGGCTTTTCCCTCTCCCACTAGGGAACTCCTACTTCTCAATTGCTGGAAGGATTGGAAGGGCTTTTCTCTGACTGGATATGTGTAAATTAATATTTAATTCTTTATTTATTTTTTCTTTCATTTATTATTTGTTTTATTATTGTATGTGTTATGGACTGTTTGTAAAATCCTTATGTTTTATCGTATACACCTTATTGGAAGCCGCCAGAAAGAAAGAAAGAAAGATGGGGGGTTTAGAAAGGTGGAGGAGGGAGAAAGACTAATGTGAGAAAAAAGGGGAAGTGCAAGAGAGAGGGAAAGAGAGTGGGGATTGTGGTGTGTGTGTGTGAGAGAGAAGGGGAGAAAATGAACCCCCCCCCCCGAGAAAAGCCACTGTGACACTTGGTTCTTTTGCCTCCTTTATTGCATGGGGAGAGGCTGTGGGAAGGAGCCTCGCTGATCTCTCCATTGCTTGAGTGCACATGTGTATGTGTGGATGGCGTGTATACATGTGTTTCTGTCTGAGGGTATACACATCAAAGGGAGCAGAGCAGGGTTTATTTCAAAGGAAATAAGATTTTTTTTAAAAAAGTCAGAGGACAATCAGCAAAAGGAGAGATCCCAGGGGATGGGGTGGGAATGTTCACTGGATCACCTGTGCACATATAAAATGAAATTTTAAAAAGGGAATGGAAAAAGAAGCAAGCAAGACAAAATGGAAGATGATGCAATGGAATATGTGTATTTGAAATATGTATATTTGCTTTACTACAAACCATAAAAGGAAAGTCAGAAGTGGGACTAGAAGGAAAAAGGGAAGCTGTGGGCTGGGATGCCAATGGCAATACATCCAGTGAGAACACTGCACTCCTGAAATGTTCCACAGTCTTTGAAGCAAACTGGAGCAAATTCAAGTCCTTCCAATTTGGTGTTCCAATGTACTCACAACCTAAGTCCCATTGGATACATTTATCTCACCCTCTGGAGCCATAGGTGAGGGGGAAGAGAGGCTGAGCCATGTAGCCCTTCCCTCCTCATCTAAATCTATATAGGCCAACTCTTCTTTTGTCACTCTCTTTTTTGAATTAGTACATGAACCTGCACGCACTATCTACAAGAAGCAAAAGACAGCTGTGTGTGCAGCACACATCAAAGGCAGCAGTACTTCACTCTCTTCAATATTCAATGGTGGTGGTGGTGGTGGGAGATACTATTACCTGTTTCCTGCCTTCCACATATACAGTATAAATCTACAGCAGAGACATCTAGAGGGTGGATGTCACAGGCTATTTCCTGAAAACTAATGAAAGTAACAATAAAAATGCATCTGAAGAGCTGGATAAAAATTGAGGCCACAAGCAGAGTTGTTCTAGAGGTGAGCAAATATGAAGATCTTCTGGCTAGCTCAGTGGTTTAGGCATCTGGCTACAAAGCCAGAGGTTGGGACTTTGATTCCCCACTCTGCCTCCTTGTCAAGGGCTGGACTTGATGATCCACAAGGTCCTTTCCAGCTCTGCAGTTCTAAAATTATTATTATTATTATTATTATTATTATTATTATTATTATTATTATTATTATTATTATTATTATTATTATTATTATTATTATTATTATTATTATTATAGACCAGATTACTCATAAACATGTTTGAAGTTCCTTATGGGTTCAAACGTAGCTTGCAGAGAAAATGTGAAACATCATAGAAATCCTACCCCTTTATGACGTTTCCTGTTACAGAAATTGCTACTGCTTCCAGATCATTTTGGTTGCTGTTTTTGGCATCTGTTCCATTAGCTTTGTAACTTCCTTCTTGAGACACAATGACCAGACCTGTATACAGCAGCTAGTATCCTGTTCGATATTTACACCCTTGCAGAGTTCCAATTGTCAAAGATGCCATGGTGATCTGATGAGGTGCTGACTGATATTTGTAGAGCAGACATACCAGAGAGCTGCATAAAGGAAGTATGATATTGAGAGGTTGGTGTTTTTTTTTTTTTTAAAAAAATCTTTTCTAAAGGGACTCTGAGTGTTTATGTGTGTGTTGGAAAGTGGTGGGGTGGGAGGTGGGGAGAACACATCATTTCCATGTAATGAGAACGTGAATGAGTGCAAATCAGGACTCTCGGGGACAACAAGGAATTCAGTTGCAATGATACCAAAGAGATGGCGCATTGCAGCTATCTGCTTCAGGTTCCTGCTCTCTTGACGAAAATGTTCCCCAGCAACTAGAGCAATTACTTGAAACAGAAGTGATCACTCTACTTTCACATCATGTCTGAGCTGCACAGAAATAATAACCAACCCGTTTTCCTTTGACAAAAGCATCAGTGCTCAGCACAGATCACCAGCCCACCCATTTCCTGCAAGGTGTGTTAGGGGAGAATGATGCCTTCACATGGGGGCTGTTTTTGCAGAGGCGTAAATGGCACAGACCTCTGAGAATAAAAATGTAGCCCTTGCCATATGGGAGGGCAGAGGCCCCCCTTCTGAACTACAGCCATTTGTTCAAAGTATTTCAATAATGAAGTGCCTAATTTGTACCTATTGTGGAAGCTTTCCTTGCCAGTTAGACAGATCCACAATAAACAAGCATCTGTGAAACTAGAGAACTAATTTTTCTGGATCCAGGATTTTCTTACTCCCGAAAGAAAAGCTCATCTAGTTTTGCCTGAATTCTGTGATTAGTTGATCCAAGGAGCAATCCTATGACTTTATAGCTAAATTGAGTTTTACTTGTTTTTATTATTTCATGAAGACTGTAAGCTGCCTTGAATGCTACTTTCCAGTGGAAAGCATGAATGAATGAATCTAAAGAAGCTAGTCATCTTAACATAGCTGGATTGCCCAAGCTAACACCAAAGGATTGCATGTACAGGCGTAGGCTAGTTGCAATGATCATTTTTCAGCAGCTGCCTTGCTCTTATGGATTACTCTCATGTTTTCCTCCATATTATAAATTTCAGTCTCTTTTGGTTTTGGAAAATGAAACTGCAACAACAAACTGTGATAAGCACGTTATCACAGATAAAAGCTATTACAACTGGCTTGGTGGTATATAGATCATTGTAGTTGCCTGCATTTTTGGGGACTCTCCCTGAAGATGCAGCTATGGGGTGCGACACAATGAGCACTTGTACTAAGAACTGATTGCTACACCCCTAGAGTGAGTGGGTGACTCGCCTTTCTCCCAGATGCATTTCTAGCACTTCTTGTAGTCCATCACTAACAGGAAGAGGAGGCAGCTGCCAAAGTTCAGACATGTCCTCCATTCTATCTGTAAACAGAAGCAATAAAATATTGCAACACCCAAGTCTGAATCCTGTAGCTTTCTAGAGATGAAAAAATGCTGATAAATACAATGAGCTTCCTTATCTCAAAAGCTTTCTCTTTGAATGTGTTAGTACTGTTGATGGAAGATGTAACATGGAAAAGAACCCCTTTAAAAGTGAATTACTACAGATTTTTTAAAAATTTGACCTGGAAGTGCAGGAAATAAAAATGTAAAAATCCAGTTATGATGCTACTTATGACAAGAACCTGCATACTTAGCCCAAGTATAAAGGACTCACCCACATTTTATAGTGAAAAAAAGCTATGGTACTTTCCCCAAGGCTATATTTTTAGATAAGTAAGTGGGTGTAGTGTTGGAAGACTGTGAATATTTTGAAACCAGATTTGCAGGTCCTTAATTGTAGTTAGGCATCTCAGTGTCATATTCCCAAGTCTCTGTTTGGGAGTTGCAACTCAGAGAAAGGCTCATGCAACCTTTATGGCCTTTACACACAGACCTTTAAAGCTCTTGCACAGATGGTGACAGATTTGAAAAATTACTTCTAATTAATCATGCTGTTTCCCAAGTCAACCTTGCTACTATTGCTGGGAAGCTGGGAAGAAGATATGGAAAATTTCATATATGTATATATTTAATTGGCCATGCTGCTTGGGCAATTCTAAGAATTCTAAGTAATTTTTGCAAGTTCTGCTAAGTTACATGCATGCTGGAGACAGACAGATTAGTCAGAGTGTTTTTCTGTGTATAAGATGATACTTTTTCCTAAAATCATTACACTAAAAATTGAGAGGTGTCTTATACATGGAGGTAAGCTGAGGAGAGAACAAAACGGCCCAGAAACCTCTGCAAACAGGTTTCCTTCAGTCACGAGGCTTAGCTTTCTACGGTCAGGAGACCTAGCTTCCTCCTATCACAAGCCTTATGGAACCGACGTCAGCTGATGCTGAACAAACCATATGGAACACACCTTGTTGGAGGTGGAGCCTGTAGGCTCAGGTGCAACAGGGACTCAGAATGTCCAAACATTCTGAGCTGACAGGCTGAATACTGAAATCTAAGGTAAAGGTAAAGGTTCCCCTTGACAATTTTTGTCCAGTCGTGTTCGACTCTAGGGGGCGGTGCTCATCCCCATTTCCAAGCCATAGAGCCAGCGTTTTGTCCAAAGACAATCTTCCGTGGTCACATGGCCAGTGCGACTTAGACACGGAACGCTGTTACCTTTCCACCGAGGTGGTCCCTATTTATCTACTTGCATTTACATACTTTCGAACTGCTAGGCTGGCAGGAGCTGGGACAAGCGATGGGCGCGCACTCCGTCGCGTGGATTCGATCTTACGACTGCTGGTCTTCTGACCCTGCAGCACAGGCTTCTGTGGTTTAGCCCACAGCGCCACCACATCCCTACTACTGAAATTTAAGTTTTCTTAATTTATGAGCCAGAAAAGCATGTGTGGGGTGTCTTCTAAACGGGGGCATCTTATAAACGGAAAAATCTGGTAGATTAGATAGATAGATAGATAGATAGATAGATAGATAGATAGATAGATAGATAGATAGATAGATAGATAGATAGATAGATAGATAGATAGATAGATAGATAGATAGATAGATAGATAGATAGATAGATAGATAGATAGATAGATAGATAGATTTCTTCGAAGCTCATGAGCATGCACAGTCTTTAAAACAGAATGACGAAAGTAAAGAACTACACAGGACCCAAACCACTGCAGTCCTTCCATTTCAATATGTTTTCTACAGCCATATACCTTTTAAAGGCTTCCCTCTTTCTCCCAGTACATCTTTTGTTTGTTTTAGAAAGCAAATACGCTTTTCTCCCAACAGCAAGGGCTTCCTCTCCATCTGTTATATCATTTTATAATTATATTGTTACAAGCTTGTTGCTGCAGGGTTGGGGCAATGATGGATTTGAGAGGGAAGTTGCTGCCATCATTGCTTAGTAATAAAATCTGTGTGCAAAACCCTTAGAGAAGCTCTGTTCTTGCAAATCTCTGTGCCCAATGCAAGAGCCCTGCACTTATTTATTAAGTGAAGGTGGCAGTACTTCACTTTCAGAAACATTTGCTAAATTAATATCTCATCAATTAAATAATGAACAATTCAAACAACAGAACTGATGCTGCATCTTTTTTTTTATTTTGCTGCTTGAAAGCAATTGCAGAGCTAGTAACAGAAGAGAAATAGCGATATAGTAAAAACAAAACATTAGGTGCTAGTCTAAGAGGAAACAGCGCCCTGCGAAGAAAGGAAGTTCATAGAGGCCAAGCCCGCAATAACTCTTAATAAAATACAATACAGAAAATAGGATCTGAGAGTCTCCAAAATACAATATCTTAAGGGATTGGCAATAATACAAAATAAGGTTCATTATGTACAAACAATTTCTGCTTTTGGTCTCTGTACAACGATGCAAATTTGAGGCACACGTGGACTATGCCAAATAGAATTTCTGGCTGATGAAAGGATTTGCATTAACTGAACAATGTTTCTTTGTGCTGCTTTTGTATTAAGAAAGAGGTGTTGTGAGAGTTCAGAGAGCTATGGTGGCATGTGTTGGTCCTGGTGGATTTTTTCTGAGAATTGCTCTGATAGATCTCCCCGTTCCCATATATCTGATGACATGGAAGCCATAGGGGAAACCTGCTACCTTGTACATAGGGCCCAGCTAGCTTCAGGGAATACAGAATGAATGGGGCTGTGCAGGGAACAATTGTGCATCCCTGTCATCTCTATCCTGTAATCTTCTGCCTGTAGAAGTTGTACATTTCTGGGTATGGTCAACCAGGTGCCTTTCTTTAGCTCACAAGGAAGCCCATCTAGTTTGTAGTGTCATGTTCTAAGTACAGCACTGTTAGAGGAGAGAAGGGCCCCATTAAGGCTGCTTGTTTGGAGAAAACTAAATCAAAAGCATAACAGGAACAAAGAACTAAAAAGACATATAATGGTTCCCATTGGTGAGGTCCTCTGGCCCATTTCTGCAAAAACTTCAGACACTGAATTGCACACAGTATTTCCATATTAGAACGAATATGCATTTTTCCATCAGTATATTATGGGTAAAGAAAGGAAAAAAGAAAGAGAGAACAGGATTCAAATCAGTGTTTGACAAGACAAGATTTTGGTATAGGATGTGATTTTGTCGCCTTTTTCCTAATTTTTTTGCCTTTTACCCATGCTCAGAAGCAAATCCTTTTTGGTCTAAATTCCCTTCTTAGACCCAATGAGAGTAGACCCAGTGAATCAATGGAACATATATAAATGTTGATTACTAAGAACCCCTTGATTAAGTGGGTCTACTCTTGTTGGGACTAAGGATTGGTTTGAATGAACAGAGTTCAATGAGATTTATCTTCAAGTAAGTGTATGTGACTGCAGCCACGATCTTCATAGTGGGTTTGGTTTTATGGATTTCTTACTTGGTAAGCTTTTCTTTGATCTCATCTGAAGACTGCTTTTAATGTTATTTGGATATTTAATTGTAATCTGTTCTTACATTTCTGGCTCTGTGCATTCTACCTTGTTATTTTTAGATGTAATTGTGTAGTATAAAAATTAAGACCATCTCCCAGCCCTACCCCCCAAATCTGGCATGGTTGGGATGATGTATTCCTGATCCAAGGACAAACATGGTTGGGTACAGTTTATACAGTATACTTATGAAATTGTTGTCTGAGGAAAGAATATAACCAGTGGTCATGGTGATCATGACTAGTGGGGATAGGTTAAAGGCCTGAGGCTTCTACATTGCCAGGTGCTATCCCTGATTATGGTGATCAGTGTAAATCCTGACTGAAGGAGCAATATTGACACTGGGGACCGAATGAACAAACAGATAAGAGGGTGAACTCAAGGCCAATTTGAAGACATCCAAATGGAACATCCTCTCCCACTTGCAGTGCAAGCCTACACTTGTGTACTCAGAAGTAAATCCCACTGAATTCATTGGGACTTACTTCCAGGTAAGCATGCATAGGATTGTGCCTTTAATCACGCCACTCAGGAAACTCAACAGAGGAGGCCTTGAGAATTGCAGCTGCTACAAGAATTCAGCAGTATCGCTGGAGTTTCTGTCTCTGTAGAAAAAAAAGGAAGGAAAGAAAAGCATCAATCTGTTATCTTGTCACCTGCTTTCTCTCTCCATGTCAGATCCAGTCCTCTAATGCAGTGGTCCCCAACCTTGGGCCTCCAGATGTTCTTGAACTACAACTCCCAGAAGCCTTTGCCACCACCTCTGCTGGCCAGGATTTCTGGGAGTTGAAGTCCAAGAACATCTGGAGGCCCAAGGTTCGGGACCACTGCTCTAATGAATGCTATGATGCCTCCTCCACAATCCTTGGTTTGCTAACTTAGCAGAACTTAGAAAAATACTTATACAGTAATTCTTAGAACTGTTCAACCAGCATGACCTTTGGCTAGGTAATTATAGAGACTGTATTTTTAAAAGGAGGCTTTTCCAAGCCTGTATTTCCAGATGGTTCATTAAGTTTCTCTGAGGACCCTTCCATCTGCACTGTTCTAGAGACACATCTGATTTTTGCTGTAAAGTGCTCTGACTGCTACCAGCTCTGTTGGCAACTGAATCTTATAGTCCATACTGCAGTTTAGGGACAGACACATATTTTAAAAAAGAACCCATATACACTCTGCCATTTCTAGTTAAAAACAGAAGAGAACAGCTGAAAAGAAAGATTTGTGCTTTAGACTCTGAACAACCACTGCCACCGAGTAGAATAGACTGATCTAGAAGGGCAAATTAATTTGGCCATGTCTAAGGCAGCTTCCTAGTTATCTCCAGTAGAGAAGATACATGATCTACCACTGCAATTATTGATTCAAAGGCAATAATTGGGAGAGTCTGATCAATGCACTTTAAACAGGAAGAAAAACCTTAAGAACATGGCCAAACAGCCCAAAAAACCTACAACAACCACTTTAAACAGAGCTAGGAGAAGTAACTTTTCTAAACTATAACTGCCAACTGGCTATGCTAGCTGGAGAGACATGTTCTGGAACTGAAATTAAATATAGATATATTCTAGTTATGATATTTGTGCAAGCATATTGGACAAAAAAAACAAAGCAATACAAAAAAAGAGAGACAAAAACATTGTAGCACCTTAGACTAATGACTATATTTTAATGTGAGCTTTCATGGATCAAGTCCACATCCTCAAACAGAAGAGTGAGACTATGTGATGGTTATACTTATACATGGTTCCGTGAACAAGTAAGGACACAGATAATGAACAGCTTGATAGTATGTTCCTTTACTAATGAACTATTTGGCACCAGCTAGAAAGAGGCCCGCATCTTCTTACCTCTCAAGGAATCGCTGCTTGGAGTGAGTAAGAGCTGAGCTGCTCTCGTTTTGAATTTGCCCCTCCAGGTTGGGTTTGTTCAGGTATTTGGCTGTTTCATGGGCCACAACCAGAGGGTTGTGCACGTGCTCCTGAGGCTGTTGCTCTTCCTCACGTTGCCTGTTATCAGCCTCCCACTTTTCAGAACGCTCTACTGAGATGAAGGAGCTATAGCTTTCCTCTAAGGACCCCCCATGCTCATCGTAGAACAGAAGGCTTCGAGAATGAACTGCAGAAGAGAAGAGCTCTATTAGGTGCTGAAGCCATGATTGTACGATGTTGATAGATTATTCCAAACCCTGCTATTTATTTTATATTTCACTCATTAGTTACTTCTATATTTCACCCTTCCTCCAATATACATGACAACTGCTCCTTTCTACTTAATTTTCACAACAAACCTTTGAGGTATGTCAAGCTGAGAGGGAGTGATTGGGCCGAAGTCTCTAATAATTTTCACAGGTCAGCAACAATTTGAAAAGGATTTTCCAAGTTCCAGTCTAGCACTAACCATTATGCTACCAAAATGCATCAGCATATAAACTGATGACATATCTACACAGCCTGACCACATTAGAGCATTGCCCAGCTCTGTGTTACAGCCCTCCCTTCTCTTAACATGTTCATGCTGCTGCTGCTGCTGTTATGCACCATCAAAGTTGTTTCTGACTTATGGTGACCCTAATAGGGGTTTCAAGGTACCTATTACCCCTCCAGTATGTCTCCATGGCCAAGCAAGGATTTGAACCCAGGTCTCCTGAATCCTAGTCCAAGATTCTATACACTAACACTATATTAGCCAAAATCTTATTGCCTAAGTTACTCCACCAGAAGGTTGAGAAAATGACTAGCAGCGGGAGATTATTTGTACTTAAAGACTTCTTTCATATGTCCCACAGCCTGTCTGACTCATGAGTAATCCATTACATGGAAGTCACAGAATGGAAGAAGGAAGCTTTTAATTACCTAAAATCTTTCTCTGCTGGTAATTAAAGATTTTTCCCTTCCATAACTACAGCTCTCATATAATAAAACTGATTATGTCTGAGTCAGATGAGCTGACGACAAAAGGAGAAAGCCTTTGATAACTGAGAATCCCCCTCGTTACCAGTGACCTCATCACCTTTTACAGATGTAACTTACACAGCAGGCTTTTGGTCACTGGCTGTCATTAAAAGCACATGGAAAGTCAGCATACAAGGTATTTCTCTGCTGTGTTTTCATATCAACAACAGATCTACATGGTAAATTTCTATTTGCCATGCCCTTCTTACAAGTGCAGGAACCAGGATAGAAAAAAATTGTAGTAACTGTTTTTTAAAAGTCCAGTTGGGGGGCATTTGGGTTTCCCAGTGGCATTATCTATTAATACACCAACCAACCACATCCTTTTAAAAATGATTTGAACACTGTTCACAGATGACCCTTTGACAGGAGAGGTGAGGACGATCTACTAAACCATCTGTATACCAGATTCTTCATATTGTAATCACAAAAGGCAGTGCCACTTCCACATGGAGCATACTCATGCTAATCTTGAAGACTCTAAGCAGCCTCTGTTAGCATGGAGACATTGTCATCAGGAAGCTGTTCTAGCTGACCTTTATATGGTTGCTAGGATATGTATACTAGTCCTTTGTTTGGGCCAAGAGTGTGCAAACAAAATGCAGACCTTTGGTCATGAGTTATTGTGCATTGAAGGAACAAGTGAACCCCTCTCCCCAAATGAAAAATCACATAGGTTGTTTTAAACTGCTAAAAATATCTGGAAAGTCAGCTGGCTCTTTAAGAAGTGCCACTGTAGAGATCGGTCTCCAATAACATGTCCAGAAAATTTTCAAAAAACATGTGTTGCAGATCGAACTCTAAATGTTTGCTGGAAGTGCAGAACATAATTGGAGAGAAGTGCAACTAATGTCCCTAGATATAAATGCAGGTAGATGGGCTTCCTTTATTTGCTTCCACACATCTGTTTACACCCCCTCTCTTAATCCCACAGCCAGTGGTACCAGAACACATCTTTTCTATTTCTCAAATATGTAGATCATTCTAATAAAACTTTATTGGAAGCAGTCTTTTGTTGACAATTCCACACATCATCCTCTATACAGCTTCTCAACGGAGTTGAGCCTGACAAATGTTTGAATGGCAACTCTATAACTGTTTCTCCAAAGTCTTTAGCAGAAGTCTGGGACAGAAAAATAATAAAGTAAAAAAAGACTAATAAACCTGCCTCTCAGTTTTAAAGTAAACAACATTCCAAATAAAGGGTCCTAGACAGAGAAAAAGAGAGAGAGCTAGTCAATCTGCCTTTGAGAATGTCAACGGTTTTGGTCACTCACTGACAGACAACAGGATCAATATGCAAGGAGAATGAGGTGCCAGTCCTTAAACAGTATGCCTATGATCATGCTTGTCTGCACTGCAGACAAATAATGCATGAATATTTGTGCACTGTTTGTTTCAGGGTTTGCTGTTTGTGCCAAGACAGTGACTATTTTGGACAAAGTCCCTATGAGGCTAAGTGAATGGCCCAAAATGACCAATCATGGGAAGATTGGCTGTTTCAGGCCATTTGTTACCTACACATTTTCTGGGGTATGTAATGGGCATGAAAGGTTTGGGGACTACTCTTTGTGTAGCCCTGAAGCAGATCTCTACCCACAATCAAAAACAGGATGACCAGGTTTATTACCTCAGCTATTTTCTTGTGAGAATCTGGTTTTTGTTTTCAGCTTGTGTTCATATGAGAGAGGCTCAAAGAAAATCTCAGGAAACAGAGTAGGAATAATGGTGTAGCTGAGGTGACAATGCTTGTACGTACTGTCAGAAGACCTCAGGCAATTTTCATCTAGAAATTTTGTCAGTTTTCCCTCCTTACTTCCCACCCCCTACAGACATCCATTTGAAGTGACAAGCCCATTGGGGGAGGGAGGTATCTGAGGTGGAAATAACTGATGAAACCCACACTGAGCTGTGCAGATGGCTATAAATCAAATTTAATAAAACTAGTGATGCCATTAATCCCACTATACCTAGACCTTCAATACATCAGAGGGCAACACTAGTATTTTTTAAAAGAATAGCATTTGTTTATGAAAGACGAGAACATCAGCATCAACATCTATACACATGGCGGACCTCAATTTGGAGGTGGGTGTGGATGAATAAACTGAAAGTTAGATGATCATATATGATCACACACCTCACTCTTGGGGGAAGACCCCAGCTGTGGAACCTACATGCTAGCTCTACCTGTTGTTCATAGGCTTATAATAGATGGGCAACTTCAAGACCCCTGCATTGAGGAAACAGCTCTTCAAGGAGAGATGCTTTCAAACAGAAAACTATCCTGCATAAAGTGAACAGAAATAATATCCTGTTCCATTACAGGTTTCCTGACACATCCAGATCTGCTCAGTTCAAGACTGAAGACATCAAGAAATAGTCTTGTTATTTGCCACAGACATACTGGTCACACATGGAACTAGACAAATGTTTTGTTTTCCTGCATCAGATGCTTTGATTCACCTTTGGTGAATTACTCTTGGGACAGAAGGTTAATAGAGGAAATGGCAGACGAGACAAACAGAAGCATCAACATCTGAATCAGAGCTTTGAAACATCAAAGTTTTGCGCTACAACACCCAGAAGCAATCAGCCAGTCTGTCTAGTGGCTGGGCTGGCTGGAGGATTATAGGATTTAGTAACATTACCACACTCTAGATTTGCTATAACTCTGGCTCTTCCAGAGGGTTATAATAACAAAGAATTAGGTGACATCTAACTCACTTTTACTGGTTGTGTAAATGTCCGGTGATGGAGCTGTTTTTACTGTCTGTGATGCTGCAGAGAATTCTGGGAGACATGGCATCATTGAGCCCAGGACCAAGACAAAGCACAAAACTAGGACCTATGGATGAAATGCAAAAGGAACCATCAGTGCAGCTAACCAAGAGATAGAATATGATTGTGCGCTTGTGTTCACGCAAGGAAACAGAAGTGAGAAGTTAAGCTGCAAATTGTCGTTGAGTTTTTGAAAAAAAATAAGTGGCTAGACCTTAACTTGAGACTTTTCTTAGATGCAGCTATTTATTCCTGATAAAGAATACAGTTATAACTGAAAACAAATCAAATGATCTGCACATCAATGTCAGTGTTAAATACCTGCTGGTATCTTTTATTTACTGTGTTTTTATCCTGTCATTCCTCCAAGGTGTTCACTGAAACAGGATTTCTGTTACAGTCATCCTCGCTTCACTCATCATCACAATAACCCTGTGAGATGATTATTAGCTCAAGGTTTCCCAGATTGCTTTTTGCTTAAGTAGTAATTTACATCTGAAGCATTCTGGTCCTTCAACATATTCAACATGACAATTTCAGAAGCAAAATTTGAGGAACAATATTCAGGGGCCACTGAAATAAAGTTTATTTTTCATCCATGCAAGACTGATACCTTTTTCTTTTTTGTTTTTGGCTGGAATAGTTCTAAAACAGGCAAAAGATAAGGGGATGAGGAAAACCTCACCTACTGATTTTTTGTTTTTGTTTTTCATGAATATATTAATGTTGCAGAATGGCTTCTGGAACAGAAAAGTGAAATACTATTTTTGTGAAGCACTAAATTAATGCTTATTTAGGCCATTTGGTAGGTTTGATACAGACTTGGTGCTGAGCAGAAGGGGAAAAACAATTAATTGTTCAAATAATACCGTATATTCCTTTTTGGATCCTTTTAATTAGTCACCAGTAGAGCAAAGAAATGGAATCTGAAGCTGTTTTTGTTTTATTCTATAATAGAATTACTGTTAATTACATGTTTAATGATCCCAAATAGTACAGAATACATTATTTTCTAACATAAAACTACAGTAATTGGTGAACTTTGCTGTGACTATTATTCGTTATTAAACAATGTTTATAGTCCACTTTATGACGAAAAATTACCAAATTAAAAGCAACAATATGAAAAAAAAAACAGTAAATTTTTTTCAAAAGGCCTTGGAACATCTGAAACACAAAGATTCAAATTTAACTAAAATGCCTGGGATAAGCTATTAACCAGAACTTAATGCAAACAGCAGTCGTAGACATTTTCATAGGTGACAGGAAAAGTTAAATGAATGTACACTGAAACAAGTTCTCTGGCTCTTTAAAAAAATTACTTAAATGTGAAGATGATCCTGAACGACTGACCATATGAAACAAATATTCTGTGTTAGTTCAGAATATAATCAGCACTGTGTACTAGGATTTTAGGATTACATATTAATGGGCAGCAAGAAATAGTGCAAATTTACATTAGTGAGGATTTAAAATGCAGTGACACCACAAATCCTCTTGATATGGTGGATGTCAGACCAGGTGTAAGAATGGGTGGGAGGCATGCAGAAAAGTAAGGACATTAAGCAACTAAATTCAAAGTTGTTCATTATTGCTGTTTTTTCTACTGTAACACAGTCTGTGCTGAAAACAAGAATCGTCAGGTGTGTCTCGTTGTCCCTCAAGTTCATGTGACTAAAGTGACACTTAAGGGCCGAAAGTAAAAAAGTTGCCACCAAATTCTGGGCACATTCTCACATGTTACCCTTGCTTCCCAAATATTTTCAGGTATTTGTCCTGCAGGCTGCACTGCATTACCACATTGCTACTCTAATAAATGCTACAATACTCTTTTTTTTTTTTTTTTTTTTAATTGCAGCCTACATTGGCAAAAACTGCAGAGGCCTCTATGGCTTCAGAGGACGAAAAAGAAGTCATGGCAAAAGAGAGCATACAGAACGTGTGGGATGACCACTTGTGCCATGTACTAAAAGATAGAATATGTTCATAAGATCATTCACAAAAAGTATACGATATCTGTACACAAAGGCATAAAGAAAAAGCTCTAAGAAAAAAAAGAATAGAGAACATGCAGACTTTACCATCAGGCAGGTTCCTGTCTGTGTGGAAGCCATTTTGTACGGCCTAGAAACCTTCCCTGCTACCAGAGCCTGTAGCTTTTGTAACTGCTGAAGAAGAGTCCTAGGAAAGAAAATATCCTTGTGAAACATAAACCTTTAGGAGAAAACTGGTATATATTTGTTATATTTATATCCCACTTTTCCTCTGATTAATTAGCATACACGACTGTCCTCCCTCCCACTTTATCCTCACAAGGAGCCATGACATAGGTTGGGCTGAGAGGGTTGACTGGACCGAGGTCACCCAATGAGTTCTGGGGCCAAGCAAGGATTTGAATCTGGAACACCTGATGCCTAGTTTGACACTCAAACTTAGCGATGCCCTGAAAAGCAGCCTCCAGTGCCTGAGGCTCCCTTATACCCCCATGCACCAAAATGTATAAAAAAGAAAAAGAAATGATGCAGCAATAAGATGATGTGTGTCCTCTAGGGAGGGAGCAATTTGCCAAGTTTTGAGCTTTCCCATTATTGCTGCTTTCCATGTGCTCAAATTGTTTACTATTATTTTTAAAGTAATATTTTTGGTCACTTTAGAGCACAAGGTGGCCCTTTCAGTTACTGTAAAAAACACAGTTTGTTAGAAATGGGGATGTGGAGGGCACCACAGTAGAGGTCCTTCAATGTCCAGTGATGGGTTCACATGGTCCCTAGACCTCTAGATGTTGCCCATTCCTCCTTTAACCAGGATTGGGTTAGCAGTCTGGGGATGTTTTCAGACACAGCTCTCTCTACAGAGGTATAAATATCTGCTGGGGCCAAAGAGTGCCTTTTATCAACTTCACTCAGTTGTCCAGCTGTGCTCCTACCTGGATAAGAAATGCATAACAACAGTGATCCATGTGTTGGTAATCGCCAAAACAGACTACTCACTATGTTCACTATGTAGGACTGCCCCCGGAGTCAGAATAGAAATTTCAGCAGGTCCAAAATGCTGTGGCCAGATTTACAGGTACCAGCAGATATGAACACATATCCCCAGTCTTGGCACACCTTCATTGGCTCCTTGTTAGTTTCTGTGCTTAGTTTAAGGTGCTGGTCATAATCTATAAAGACCTTAACAATTTAGGACCTCTATATTTGGCAAAACATCTCTCCCAGAAAATAGCTACCCACCCCACATGCTCCTTGCAATCCTTGATGTTAAGAATTATAATACCGAAAGAAGTAAAAAAAAAAAAAAGCCAACACAAGACACTGAGCTTTTTCGGTTATAGCCCTGTTCCTCTGGAACAAGGTTCCCCAGGCACAATCCCTCTTTGTTGAAACATTTTGCTACTCATCCAAGTAGCTTCTTCAGTTTGAGGAGAGTTGGTAGGAGATCCCTGATATATCCTCCACATCGGTTTCACTTCCTCCTGGCTTGAATAGGCTTGTTGGAAAGACAAAGGATTGGGGGTGAGGGATAATCCCACTTCTGCAATTCTTCTTCACCCATTGTCATAGGTTGTTAACAGTGGTCTTTCTGATGTGTTTGGTCCTAATCTTTCTGGGGATGGATGAAAGGGCAGCATGATAAATAGGAGACAGGTTGTATCCAAGGTCTCCACCCCTGATGAGTGAGGGATTTTCCATATGCACATGTATGGTCTCCCTGACCCTTCTCTTAAATCAAGTATCTTCTTGGTCCAAAATTAGTACATCTTTGTCATCAAATGAGTGTCCTTTACCTTTCAAATGAAGGAACATTGCTGATTGTGGTCCTAAGCCACTACCCCTCCTGTGCTGGGCCATTCTCCTGTTTAGTAGCTGTTTGGTTTTGCCAATGTAGAGTTCCAAACACTCCTCTTTGCATTGGACCACATACACTATATTGCTCCTGTTGTGTTTTGGTGGCTGATCTTTTGGGTGGACGAGTCTCTGCCTTAGTGTGTTTGTGGGTTTGAAGTACATGAGTATGTAGTGTTTACCAAAATCCTTTTGAGCTTTTCAGACACACCTGCCATGTAAGGAATGATCAGGTTCTTCTGTTGGCTCTGGGTCTCAGACTGTTCCACTGTCCTCCTGGGTCAGGACACTGCCTTGTTAAAGGCCCTTTTTGGATATCCACAGGCCTTAATGGCTGTCCTCCGATGTTCATCTTCCTTCTTCTTGGCTTCTGTGGAGGTGGTGGTGTTTCTTGCTCTGTGGTTTAGCATCCTGATGACCCTTAGTTTGTGCCGTAATGGGTGATGAGAGTGAAATCACAGGTATTGATCAGTGTGTGCATGCTTTCTGTAGATTTCTATTCCTAAGCTGCTGTTGGCTCCTATGATAACTGCACAGTCCAGTAAAGCCAGCCGGTTGTCTCTGGTGTCTTCCCTGGTGAACTTGATATTTGGGTCCAATGCATATATATGGTCTGTGAAGGCCACATAAACACAGACTGAAGAAGCTACCTGGTTGAGTAGCAAAATGTTTCAACCTAACAAGAAAGAAGTCCAGCTGCCATTACTCAACTTCCAGATGTTATTGTATAATGTGATATGCCCAGAGAGTGGTGACACTAACGGGGCAGTTTAGAAATGTTACCAGTTTTAAGGAAAATCTGTGAAACAAGAGAAACCGGACCAAAGGTATTAAACATTCAGAAAACAATGCATCTATGTTCTCTAGTACAGGAATACAATATGCAGTATACCATTTATGACATGGATTGTAAAAGTCTACTACTGTTAAATAGTTCAATGCAAGCAAGATGTTTCCTTACCTAATGCTAAATTTATACAAACCAGAAGCTCTTAAGCTTCTACTGAATGGGAAGTCCATCAGTGTAGTAATGCAGGATTGTATTGTGGGCACAACAATACTGGCAACAAAAAGAAGGCAGCTTTTCTGCATGCAGAACACAGCTTGTGGAACAGGAACACTTATGCAAGCAGCACAATCCCACAGAAGCCTGCCAGCAGGACCTTCTACTCAGTAGAAGCACAATGGGATACTAATCTTAATATGGAAGTCACCCTGGCAACTATTCCACCATGACAGAATTCATGAATTGTGAGCAGGAGACAAATGCTTATCATTATTGTTACTGTTGCTGTTAATTTAATACCTAGGAGATGTAGCATTGGATGTTCCTACTAGATCCTATCTTGACAATGAATAGAGTGGAAAGTTTTTGAATGCTCCAGTGAATCAAAAATTTAGATTACATCATGTGAACTAGAAACCGCTTGACTATAAATGCTCTGAAGCATGCAACTGCTAGGGGAGGAGGGGAATGTGGGACAGGAGAATCTATAGCCCAAAATTCTCCAGAAAATGTAAACAGAGATACTAAACAGTTCATTGACTGTGCAGCAGATGGCAGACGTCAGCCATGAACATAGTTATTAACCTGCTGCCGAAAAGCACTACACTGTGGAATAGAACAGAAGAAGCTTGACATCTACTGGGTGTCTAGAGAGCAGTATCGAACCAGGAAGGTAGGTAGGGTCAGAGATGCTGACAGGCAATCAAAAGGAAAGGAGTTTATACAAAAAGGTTCCAAATGAGAGCAGTGTGGGCCCACCAGGCCCACAAAAGCTTAAATGCAAGATCAAGCGTATGTGCAAGATTAAGTAAGGGGCCAGATTCTGGGGGAAAAGGCCACTGATTATAGTTTTCCCTTTCTAACTCAATCTATGTAGATTTCACACGTGTGCCTAATGTTGGCCATCCCCCATACAAAAGATTACACTGATGCAGAAGCATGTAGGAATAACCTAGAGCTCTTTTTAGCCTGCTTTAATTCCTGTCTGGCACATAGCCATATATTCTACAACAGACTTCTCCAATGAGATGCCCTCCAGATGTTTGACACTGCAGATGACACCACCAGGGCCAGCATTATAATTGCTTGTGGTTGGGAAAAATGGGGTTATAGGCTAACAGATTGGGAAGGGCAGCTCTGAAGATCATGGAGTGCTGCTAGAAGGAGTAGACAGGGACTTGCATCTGATAGTGCCGATGCAAACAAGCAAACAAAAAACCAAAACAAAAACAACAAGAAAAACCAGAGGCAGAATTTGGGAAAGATAATTTTTAAATATTACAACTTGTAGAATCACCTGGCTGGGGAATTCTGAAAGTTGTGGCCTAAAAGAATACATTTTCACAGTTCAGAAAGAAAGGTAAGAAAATGAATTCCCTTTAAATGGGATGCTGGATAGCTCCGTGGTTGAGGCATCTGGCTGCAGAGCCAGACAGACATTGGGAGTTCTATTTCTCACTGTGCCTCTTTGAGATGGTCTTGACCCGACAAGCCATAGGGTTCCTTCCACCTTTGCAGCTCTATTTATTATTATTATTATTATTATTATTATTATTATTATTATTATTATTATTATTATTATTATTATTATTATTATTATTATTATTATTATTATTATTATTATTATTAAACACCAAGCACAGTCAAAATTATAAAAACATTGACTGGTACTATATAACAGATACAAGTTTTAACAAAAACCTAAATATCTGTTAAATATTGGCGCAATATGTATGTTGTTCCTAATATTGCCATTTTTTTGTAGCTATCATGGTGTGATTTCTCAGATCTGCAAGTGCTTATAGTACTGAGTGAAATTTCTTGATATTGTTCCCAAAGCCCCAATGACTACGGGAACCACTAAAGTGTTTTTTTTCCAGAGGCATTTTTTTCTTCTTCTTCTTCATAATCATCCACAGTTGATGCCTCAACTGTGGCGTCAACCGAAAGAGTGAAACTTGACCACAGTAGCAGAGTAGACAGGAGGAGGAGGAGAAGTCCCCCAAACCTGCTGTCTCTGTGCGTATGTTGTAATAGCTGGTACCATGTCTTCCCCTTTCCTTTACCGAAGGGCAGGCGTTGTAGCTGTTTTCTCCCTTTGCTATGTGAGTGGATAGCTGACTTCCCCATAAGCATCAAAGGAGGCACATTTCTTGAGCAGAGACACCATCAGATGGGGCCAATGGGGCCCCATGGATTGTGTAGGCAGCAGCCACCCACCTAGCTTATGGCAGGACCAGATACCTGCTGTTCTTCTTGAACTGAATGGATGTGGGGGAGGGAGGAATGAGCCTGAACCAGAGTGTAGGAGAGACAGGCCTCCCTCAAGTAAGGAACACAAGAAAAGAGCAGAGGCTGGTGTCATTCAGAAAAGGGATATCTTGTGGTAAGAAGGTGTAAGGCTGTAGAGGATCAGCCCAAGCTCTCTCGCCACCCAAGGCAGGAAGCAAAGGGCTCTGCACTTATTGCAAAAAGACATGCAATTTGCCAATTACCCTCCTCCTCTGTTCCCCAGAGGTGGCAGCACATACTAGAACCAAGGCTTCAGCTACTCGGTCAGCACAGAACGCCTGAGCAGGATTTCCCCACAGTTCCCTCTCTTCACTGAGGCATCACACACACATGAGATGGCTCCAAACCCATATGGTTGCATTCTCTCTCTGCATATAACCTTCCAGCAGTGCTGAACTTTGGGAGGAAATTCAGGTGCCCCAAATACAGCTGGCTTACGGCATTTTGAAGTAAGTGAAGTAAAATATATCACTCACCCAAAAAACTCCTCTCCCTGATACTGTTCTGAAGGATGGGGGAAAATTCACTTAGTTATAGTTTTAACAAAAGTTAATGTTTTCATGCCTCCCAAACTTTATCATGAGAAGAAATTGTTATTACTTTAAGATTTCACATTTGTGACTCCTATAAAACAGCGGTCCCTAACCTTTTTGGAGCTGTGGACCGGTTGGGGGGATTGAGCTCCATGTGCGGGGGGTTACCCCTGCGCTCACGCAGTGGGCATGTCGCACTTGCAGGGGGGTGACATGCTCACCATGCGAGCGTGACACACCCACCACGAGTGCAAAATGCCCCCCACAGGCAAGACATATCCGCCAGATGAGTGTGATACGCCCCCTGCGCAAGTGTGACACTCCCATAGTGAATGACTCACCCACTGGACGAGTGTGACATGCCCACCTCTAGTGTGACACGCCCCCTGCGTGTGACACTCCACTGCAGGTGCGGCATGTCCCCTACAATGAGCGTGACATGCCCACTGTGTGTGCATGCGGGGGTGTATATGGAAATCTATATCCATGGCCCAGTTCCAGAAAGCCCACAGACCAACACAGGGCTGTGGACTGGGGGTTGACGACCCCTGCTATAAAACATTTAAGAGAAATAAAGTGAGCACAATACAAAGCACACATTTATAAATGTTAATGGCTAAAATATGCAGAATTGAAGAAAATGCAGAACATACTTGGGTATAAATTAGTTTGAAAGTGTGCTGAAATGAACATGTTAGAAAAATATTTTAACATTTGCATGGATTTCAGCATGAGAAGAAAAGATATCATCTTGCAAACTGATACAAAGCATGAACAGGGAGGATGTGTGGGTGGGATTGGTAGAAATGCAATCCTTTTATAACTTTTTCTTCTGTTCTTTGAACCCTGTTTCTTGCCCATGAACAGAGACCATCCTAAACACCAATCATCTGATTACATTCCAGCTGCATTAGTGATGTATATCTGCACATATTTTGTTTGTGTGTTTTTCAGAATGAACCATCTTGAGCAGATTCTCCCCAATGGAAAAGATTACATGAGTTTTTGTTCTTTTTTCTTTTCTTTTCTTTTCTTTTCTTTTCTTTTCTTTTCTTTTCTTTTCTTTCTTTCTTTCTTTCTTTCTTTCTTTCTTTCTTTCTTTCTTTCTTTCTTTCTTTCTTTCTTTCTTTCTTTCTTTCTTTCTTTCTTTCTTTCTTTCTTTCTTTCTTTCTTTCTTTCTTTCTTTCTTTCTTTGCATTTTAGCACATTCCATCTCCCCAATTCATGGAAGTGTTTTCTGAGCAAAAAAGTTATATTCTAGACAAAGAACCTGTATTTTGCACAACCTAAAATGTTGAGTGTTTGCTGTTTCTGTTTTGTTTTTGCAAAACACAGTATTTTTTGCATTAAATGCACGTTTTTTGTGCAACACCTACATTTCTTTCTTTGGCTAGTGCTGCTGTTGAAAAAGTTTCTTTGTTTGGCTGATGATGCTGTTGAAAAAGTTTTCACACACACACACACATCCCCCCCTTTGGTCACAGGGAGAATTTGTGAATATTCATTACATCCTTCCTTCAACTTGCTTGGTAGCCAGTTGGGCCCAAAGCTGAAAATATTACTGGGAATGAGATAACACTCATTTTGGAAACAAGTCCCGTGGAGGAGTCTGAGTGCTAGAGTTTTCATTTGTAGAGATGAGAGGGAGGAATTTGCCTGTGAGGAAACTAGCCCATTTAGCTGTCCAAGCACAAATATTCTTTACTTACTAACCAAACCCAGCTGACCTCCTGCTGCTGCAACTGGAGAAGCTCCAAAGAAAGTCTACCACAGAGTAGGGGAGTGTGGTGAACATCCCTTCCCACTTTCTCTCCAGCATTCCCTTGACCTCCCTTCCTGACAGCCTTTTCCAGTCAACAATCAAATGTGGTTCTGCTCACCTGTTTGCATTTTCTAATGTCTCCACTTTTTTCCACAGTTCATTATTCTCAGATGTATATGATTCAACCCTGGAGAATTAAAAACAATCCCAGATTACAGATAATCAGGTGCATAGTCTCATCTAACCATGTGCAGGCATTGCTTGGAAAAAAACTACCTTTTGGACTACAAGTTCCAGAATCCTCCAATCAGCTTGGCCACTAGTTGGACGGTTCCGGAACTTGTAGTCAAAAAATAACTTCTCAAAGCTTTGCCTCCCAAATGGAGTTAGTTCTTAAGAATCAAGTCAGACTTGATGAGTAAATGTGCACAACTGTATTCAGGAAACAGAAGCTGAAGAAGCCTTGGGACCATGAGGTGGGCATGGGAAAAGTCTACTATCCCTGCGACAGCTGTGACAAAAAAAATGGTCATTTGCAGTTAACTGAAAAGCCTCTTCTGTGGCATTTCCAACTCGACATCATCAAGCATGCTGAATTACAGCTCTTATCATCCTCATTCAGCAGTAGCTATGAGCATGGTAGTCCAAAATTTTTGCAGGGCACCAGGTTGGAGAGATCTGCTGTATTGTATTGATCTGAACAACAGTAAACCCCAGATTGATTGATTGATTGATTGATTGATTGATTGATTGATTGATTGATTGGTCGGTTGGTTTAGTTAAAGATATATACCGCCCTATAGTGCAATGCAGAATTAATAATACTGTAACTCACTGAAAAAACCCAGGGCATTAGGTTTGGATTGGAAAAGAAAGAGAGGAAGAGAGAGAGAGCATTTTAAAAAGTGTAATTTAAGTGAGAGTACTCCTGGGGTAAAGGTCCATGTAGACCCAGGACTACTCAGCACCCGGTGGATTACATATATAGGCCAAGCACCCCTACAAACGTCTTTTGCAAAATGAAAACATTGTTTCCAGACTACCCACACAGTCCACTCATCCTGAGTTCTCAGGATAGCTTCTTAAAGAGATACAATGTAACAGTTTACTTTGGCAGAACCTTCTTGAAAAATTTAAATAGCATTTTCTGTGGCACAATTTTTGGCAGGAAAAAAAAAAGAAACAATTTCTCTGTCCTTTGCAGTCCAGAAGCTGTTAAGTTTTTCCAAGACCATTCATAAAGTCATATTAAAACACAATAACAAAGCAAGCAAACAAATTCAGTATCACTGTCAATGTCAAGGTGTAGGTTTCTGGGTCTTGCACGATGCCCACTTGCAGAATACAAATAGAGTAACTCAGATTTCCTGATCATATCTCTTATACAGCATTTTCAGTGCACAAAGCTGTTTACAATTCTGGATGAATTTACTTCTCACCACAGACCTGTGGAGCAGGCTATGCTAAAAAGATTACACCTGGCCCAAAGTCAGCTTGTGAGCTGCATGGATAATCAAAGCTTCAGGCTCGCTTCACTGATGCACTCCCTCCAAGATGAGGGTCAGTCAGACCACAAGACATTCATGAAGAACAGTGTATTTGATAGTGACATATGGACAGTCACTTTACTTGTCAATAAATTCCATTCATAGAAGGGATATCTAAGTGATTTCTGTCCTGTAACAACTCCATGTTTACTAAACAATGTGCAAGGTTTGGGAAACCACTCTGTTAAGCTCAGCAGGTTTTGAACAGGCTGTGGAAAGCACAGCATCTCCTTTGTCAGATTTATGTTTCATTTACATTGGGTACATGGCTGCTTTTAAGTTATAAGCACACAGCACTCCCTGGAAAAGACCCTGATGTTGTGAAAGTGTGAAGGCAAGAGGAGAAGGGGATGACAGAGGACAAGATGGTTGGACAGTGTGAATTTGATCAAACTCCGGGAGGCAGTGGGGCCTGTTGTGCTCTGCTCCATGGGGTCATGAAGAGTCGGACACAATTTAATGACTAAACAATAAAAATTGTACCATGTCATGTTATGCTGCCAGATGAATGTCTATTCTCTCTGTATATATGTTAATAGACTAAGTTGGTATTTTACTCTCTCAGTGTTACAGTGTAACACTGAGAAAGTGTTACACTCTCTGCATATGTCCTGAGAATACATATTTAACCAAAATTCTCAACACCACCCACCAACCCACTCATTGATGGATCCATCCATCTGTCCATCTGTCCGTCCATCCGTCCGTCCATATATCATGTATGTTCCATGCTACATCTATATTGGTATCATGGCTATTTTACATTTCTACTCTACTTTACCCACATGCTCAAGGCAACCATAAATCTCCCCTTCCATGAGAAACCTGGAAAGTAGAGATCAGGCTGGCTGATTGACCAGGGACCCCCAATAAATTTTATGGCTCAGTTGTGACAGAAGACAAAGGGGGGCAGGGAGGAAGGAGGCAGAAAAGCAAAGGAAAGTTGGCAGGCCTCATGGATTTCAAACAATGTATTTTGAAACACTGACTGAAATCCTGTTGCTTAGTCTAGAGTAGGCCTATTGAATCCATGGGGATTTGGTGAGCAAATCCATTTATCCAATTCTGTAAGTTCCATTGCTTAGAGATTTCCTAAGCAACAAGATTTCATCTATGGTTTTTATTTTCATATGTAAACATAACTGTCTTTGTGTTTTAAAACTTCAGAATTCAGTTTTAACCACTTTAACAATCTCATTTGGAGCTTTTGTTATATTCTTCTATATAATATTACTCCGAGCTGCTACAACAAGGGGCATCTTTGATGGGCTGAGGGCTGTTTTTCAAATTGCCCAGCAATATGGGAAAGCACACTCCCCAGAGTGTGAAACTGAAGTGGGAGGGGGTGAGGCAAAACTTTTAAAATAATTCACCCATTAACTGGGTTACTCACTCACTCACTCACTCACTCACTCACTCAATCACTCAATCAATCAATCAATCAATCAATCAATCAATCAATCAATCAATCAATCAATCAAATAATTTATTTTAAAGGAATTGCCAATTTCCACATTTTCTCACCCCCAAACTATAAGAAAAATACAATATAAATCAAATTGAATTTAAAAAGTAGGTAAATAAATAATCAGTCTGAAGTGCAATGAGCCAAAAAGGAACAGAAACCCATGTTGGCTATGAGACAAAAGTGATGTGTGAATTGTGGAAGAGGTTTGTTGTCACACAGATCTAGTGATCTCCCCTGTTCAAAGGCAAAAGAAACTGGTAACTTTTCAAATGCAAAATTGACTTAGTGTGGCTGCTCAGGGAGCAGAACTGACTTACTTTTTCTCCAGACACTCTACATATTCTTTCTTCTTCCTCCGACTCTCTTGTGCAGAAATCTAAAGGAATGTAAATATTAATAGTAATGTGAAGCCTCCATGGTCATTCTAAGGTCAGTCTAAATATAGGAGACTGCAAACTGCATCCCCCTTTTCTTAGAGAAAGCTATTAGTAATGGTTACTATATGTTACCTCCAATATTGAAGGTAGAATGACTCTGAATACCAGTTAACAGCGTTGCACTTGTGTTCTGCTGCCTAGGCTCTTCACTGGCTGGTGGCTATGCAAAATGCAATGCTGGACTAGACAGGCCTGTGGTTTGCTCCAGCTCATCTCTTTTGATATGTAAACCGCACATGTCAGTGTGACTGTGTACATTCTTTACATACAGGGAGCTATGCAAATTAGTTCCTGACATCTCCAGTTCTAAAATTATACTTAGTAGCACAACTAGCAGAGTCGCACGGATAGCTGGGGTGGCCAATACTCTGATGCAATATAAGGCAGCTTCCTAAATTATGTATTAAACTGGATTGTCAACCCATAGTAAAGTTCTTCAGCTTGAGCCATCCTCCTTCCTTTAACAGAAATGTCCCCGAGTTCCTAAGCATTTGTATTAGAATATCTAAGAACGGCCAACTTGTTTTTAAATGTTTGTGCAAGGTACACTAAGAGACACCATCATTTAAGTTCTCACAACATCATCATAACATGATGGTTTGTGAAGATGGGCCAGCATTCAATCTCTTATGTGTTGACAAACCAAGCTAATGTCATGATCAGAATGGAAACCAAGTTTTAAACAGTAAGTGGATTGGTTGCTGTGGGTTTTTCGGGCTCTTTGGCCGTGTTCTGAAGGTTGTTCTTCAGTAAGTGGATTCTTTCTGGGTACGATCAATCATTCAGATTGGCCCATATATATACTGAACGCTTGGTTACACGGATCATTTGGAGTGGGCTGGTGCAGGCTACATAGGGTTGCTTAAGGTCGAGTAGTGATCCTGTATTACCTGTGGTGCAATCTTTACATCCACAAGGAATCCACACCTCAAGCAACCCTATTTTCACCTTTAAAGGTGGGGACAGGGGGAGAACAGCTGCCAGCCTTCATCCTTTGCCTTTGAGTTTTCTGAAAAGGGGAGAAACTGAGCTAATAAAAACAACACACCATTTTGAAAGAGCAGATTGCTTCTGTTTCTCTTCCTGACACACACACACACACAATCCCCACTCCACCCATGTGCCCCACTCCCATCAATCAGAATGCTGGTAGGGTAGTCTTGACCCATAGGGAAAGCACCAGGTTTGGAGAAGGCTGTCCTATGCATTGGGGTCACAGACCTTGTTCTTAATTTTCCGCCTAACTCTCTTCAGTGCTTTCTCCTCTGCTTTGGTAAGAGGCAGCTTGGTTGGGATGGGATAGCCTTCAGCAACTAGGGTTCGTTTCTCCTCTTCAGTTAGGAGTAGGGGTCCTGAAGTCCCTTGTAATTTCTGTAGGTATAAAAAAAGGAGAAATAATCAAACTTTGTAGAATATGCATCAACAGCAACAAACTTCTTTCTGCTAAGAAATCCTCCTGATGAAGTTTTTTCATTGCAACTATCAGAACACAGGAAGGGAGAAAATCAGATCAGTGCGTTCATCTGTATAGCATTATTTGCACATGCAAATTTCTTGGGAATTTTGTGCCTCTCCACTAAAGACAAATCACAGTCCTATGGTGCCTTAAAACAGAGGTTCCCAATCTCAGATAACCCAGATGTTCTCAGACTGCAATTCCCAGTTACCCAAGGCTGGGAACCACTGCCATTAAAGATTAGCAGATTTTTTTTCTAGTGCAAGCTTTCAAGGACCACAACCCACTACATCAGAAATGTAAACTATCATAGAATGGGTTTCACCCTGATAGGAAATGTGGATAGTCTTACCTTTGGTTAGCAGGATGAGGCTGTGGGTAGAGGGGTCGAGAGAGAATGTCAACAGTAGTTTGGACAGTGGCTGAAATCTAGTAGTAAGTTATAACTAAAGTAAGCCAATTTAATTAATGGAGCTTACATAGCTCACCAAATTCCCACATACTCAATGGACCTTCTCCAGTTGTCCTACTTGATTTCAGTCAATAAATCCAAGAGATGAAGTTACTATTCATCATAGCAGTAACTGCCTAAAATACCATTTCCCCCAGCATTTTTATGCTAGTGTAACAGACAGAAGCCTTAATAACTGGGCAGAAATTCGGCTAAGGCAAAAATTACCTCATAATGTCTAGTCGTCGATCTAGAATGGCCACATTAGCTAAGGTGACTGAAGCTGCAATGCAACCTACTTGGGGGGCACCAGGTTGGAGCATCTGCTATAAATAAATCTGGGTTCTGGAACTGGCTCTGACTGTGTTTAATATCACCGTGCTTAAGCTGCAGCAAACTGTGATTGTGTCAATATTGAGAACTGCAAAAGAAATTCTAGTATTTCAGCTGATTCAAGATGTAAAGAGCTACATAGACTTTAGTGCTCTTAGCAAGGAGGTGCCTTACTGTTATTATTGTCAAATGCTTACATGTGGCGCTGTGAGGAGAGGAGAAGAAGAGATTGCTGTGGAAGAGCGAGCAGTAGGGCGGGCTGGACTGGAGGGAGGCAGGGACCTTGGACTCTGAGACCCATCACTGTCACTGCCGTGGCTGCTGGGAGGAGTAGGTGGCATCTGCACCAAATCATCTAAAGCAGGAGAGACCAAAGGTTCAAGTTATCAAGAAACTAGTACAAACAGACAAAAGTTCTGACTTACAAAGCCCTGAATGACTTGAATCCAAGTCACTGCATTTCCCTTTATGAGTCTGGCTGGGTTTTAAAATCATCAGGGGAAGCTTCTCTTTTGTTCCTACAATCCTCATGGGTATGTTTGGTGAGGACACAAGAGAGGACCTTCTCGGTTGCTGCTTCTGAGCTGTGGGACTCCCTTGCATGCAAGGTCAGACTGGCCCCCTCTTTGCTGCCTTTCTGTGAGCAGTCAAAGATTTTTCTCTTCGGGTAGGCTTTTTCTCAGTCACTGAGTTGGGCTGATGTTTTTTGTTTTGTTCTGTTGTTTGCTTTCTTTCTGTTCCTCCCCTTCCAGTTGCTATTTTGTTTGTTTATAATGCTGTAAGCTGTCCTGGGCCATCTTCAGGAGAAAGGTATGGTATAAGTATTTTAAATAAATAATAATACATAAAAGCCAAAAATATCTATACAGCTGCTGCATTTTTTGAAATGCAGACCTGGTAATGCTAGTAAGTAGCAGTAACTTTACTGTAATACTACTTAAAAAGGTAAAGGTTCCCCTTGACATTTTCAATCCAGTCGTGTCCGACTATAGAGCCGTAGAGCCAGCGCTTGTCCGAAGACAGTTTCCATTATCATGTGGCCAGCGTGACTAGGGAATGCCGTTTTACCTTCCCACCGAGGTGGTACCTCTTTATCTACTCGCATTTGCATGCTTTTGAACTGCTAGGTTGGCAAGGAGCTGGGACAAAGCGACGGGAGCTCACTCCGTCACGTGGATTCAATCTTACGACTGTTGGTCTTCTGACCTTGCAGCACAGGCTTCTGTGGTTCAGCCCACAGTGCCACCACGTCCCTTACTACATACAGTAATGTAAATATTACTTTTGACTTGATCTGATTATTAGCTTCCTGGACTGCATAGAAGTATAATAGGTCTCCCCATCCTTTGGATTAGTATCCGCTAATTCACTTATCCAGAAACCCCAGAAATACTTATTTACATGTTTTTCTAGGGAGTGTTTACCAGAACTGGCCACAAGAGGTGGCCCAAGACCATGCAATGTATAGTGTCAGCATTTCCCAGCATCTGTGGGGGAGGGGCTTGGAACTAATCCCCGCAGATGCTGTGATCCTACTGTGTAGTATTTAAAAGGTTAGAAGATAATCCCGCAGATCCACAGCTAACAAATAGCCATCCTCACAATCCCCACTACCCATCAGTAACCTGTTTGAGAAGTACATGTTGTTGCTTTGGATTCTTAGACAAATGGAATGGCAGGAGATTCTGCAGTAGACAGTTCTTTGATAATGAGGAGGCTGAGGACGGTGGTACGGGGTGAGGGAGCCAGAGGAAACTAGTTGAAACTGTTGTCTTACCTGTGGGCACATTTAGAAACTGGTTCACCTCTCTGGGTTCAGCTTTAATTACAGGCTGGGGTGTCATTTCTTCGGGAGTCTGCCCAAAATACAGATATACAGTAATTCAGTTTTCAAAGGCAATTCTCACATGACTTTGCCCTCTCCTCCCCTGCAGGCTGACTATGTTCTTGAACAGGCTTGCATCATTCACAATTGGAACTTTGGTGATTTTATGCCAGAAAATAAGTATGCACAAGTTCATCTCTAGACACGATGACTCTACACATGTGGTGTGAATTTTTGTCGTGTTCTCCTGTCCTAGCTAGAACTAAACTGTTTTTATATTAGTGAAATGCTGTGCCACTAATAGACACAGAAGGCAGTGGATTTAGGTTTCTCATCTCTATGAAAGCCCCTCATTTATGAGTGATAGACTGGAATAGAAGACACATTATTGTTACATATTACATTTGTTCCCTGCCTTTCTGCTATCAGGCAGTGTGCCGAGTGTCAAAAACATTCATTTAGCCACACAGTTCTGCAGGTTAGACACAGATACTCTTCTCTGTGTGTCATGCAGGCCTTCAGACACAGTTTAAGACAATTCAGATAAAGAAATTAACAGCACTGACAAGAATATTTGGGCAATCAAGTGATATGGAAGAACCAGTCCACTGCTATTGCTACTTTCCCTCACAAGGATAACTTGGCAATTTGAAGAAAACCAAATGCTTTAAGGTAGCAAGATGTTACTTTTTCTGCTGTGACTTCCTGGCCTCCTTTGGAGATCTGATTAATGCTGATACACACTTCACATAGACAAATTAAAACTTCCTTCTTCATAAAAGTTCCCAGTGCCCAAGGATCATAGCTTCCTTGAGTATACACTCAAGTACAGTATAGTGTTTCACTTGGCTAATGTTGTTGTACTGTCTGTATTTCCTTTGAATATGAAGGAGGGAATGAACAGAGATGTACATAGAAATCCAACTTCATAGAGACATCTTCTATCAGAAGGCAGCCTCTCTCACTGAGGTCTGGTTTGAAAATAAGGACTGCAAGAAAGGTGAGCAGGGCCCCTGAAATTGCCAATCAACAACTAATACCTGGCTAGCAGAGTACCATCTGGTAACAGCCTTCTCCACAGTGATGAGTCATATAGCCTATTCACTACATATTTCTAAATTTGCATCTGAACCAAAATATGAAGACTATGCATATATCTATGTCTCTCTTTTTGGAAATGTAGAAGTGGTCACCCTATCAGTAGGGTGCGTGCTTGCATCTGTCCCTTCCTTGACTGCTGCCTCCCCTGCTTGGAGCATCTGCCACCTCTTCAGTCATGTTTGTGAGCACTCACACATTGTGCCCTGTGAGTGGTCTTGTCCAAGTGCATTTAGGGTGCAAAAGATCTTGGTTAACTGGTGCCTTACTTGACTCCAATTGGCATGGACTTTGAATACAGTGATGCCCCGCATAGCGATGTAATCCGTTCCAGGATTAACGTCGCTATCCGGATTTGTCGCTATTCGGGGGGGGGGAACCCATAGGAACGCATTAAACTCCGTTTAATGCGTTCCTATTGGGGAAAAACTCACCGCTATGCGGGGAATCCTCCATCTGGCCGCCATTTTCGCCGCCCGGTAAGTGAGGGCAGGGCGTGAAAATGCTGCGGGCGGCCATTATGTTGACCCGGCAGACATTTTGGAACCGCCGATCAGCTGTTTGTAAAACATAGCAATGCGATGTTTTCCCTATCTAAAACATGGCAATGCGATCGCATTAGCGATCGCAAAAAACCACGTCGCTATGAGGATTCATCGTTAAACGGTGCACTCGTTAAGCGAGGCACCACTGTACATCTTATTATGAGCAACAATGCGTCTTGTGATGGCAGCCACTACCTTTCTAGCTTTCCATTCCCTGTCCTTTTTGTGCTCAGGCAATTATCTCCCATCTTTCCTGTTCCACATTTTTCTCATACTGTCGCATGCCAGAGGACTAGAGCTCGAAAGCAAGCAAAAACTGCCAACAGCTTTAGTCCAAAACAAGAGTTGCCAAGGGAGAGTGATGATCATGCAGGTTTGCTGCAAGGGTGTACTGGACAAATGGCATTTCTACAGTGGACGTCATCTTTGCCATTGCCTCCTCTCCCCTCCAGTCCCTGAAAAGACCCACAATATTTCCTCCAGATTCAAATGGGAAGCCTTCTTTTGGTCTAATTCAAGCTGGTTTTGTTCACACAGCTTCTGTTCACTGGACTTTCTATAGTACCATACAGCAGCTGTTCCTGATCACATGAGGTGGAGAATTAACATGACGATCCCTTGGTTCCCAGCTGCACCAATGTGATCCGCTCTTACTCAAGCCCCTATCCCACAAAGGGCCATCACACGAAACACTGATATTTTACACTGCCCCAGATTGTAAACACACCACATGGGTCTGCATTTGTGGACACAGTGAGATCAAGCTGAATAAGCAAAGGAAGTTTGTGTGCATCTCTGGTTTGAGTTGCTGGCTTGTTCCATGCTGTTTCTTTTCCCTGCCATGAGTGAGAGGAAGACAACCCACTTTAGATTTTAATATATACTTTCATAATGGCACTGCAACTCCCATCAGGCTCAAACAATACCAACTGGCTGGTGATTATGGGAATTATAGATCAACATGGCTTAAGCATAATAGTTTGGAAGAAGGATGCCTTACTGTACATATGGCTCAGGGGAATTTCTCACTCCACAGGGAACACCAGGAAAGAATCAATGGGAGAAAGATTAAGCCTACATCTTTCTCAGGCCTACGTCATATCATTTGCATAACCATGTTGTACCTCTTGCCCTGCAGTGGACATGCTCTGGAGGTCCAGGGACAATTTCCCACCCTGGGATCCACCATGGGCCACAGTTGCCCCCAAAACAAAACCAGAAGTGGCTGAAAGTTCATGTCCACTTTTGTAAAAGCTGTTTTTGGAGGTATGGGGAGAAACAAGGGGAAGGGGATGGTAGATCTTGTTTTAAAGGAGAATTGTCAGTCCTGGAGGCAGTCCCTCTTCTCATCAGGTTAGGCTCTTAAAAGCAATCAGTCCCATAACCTCTTGTACCTCCCATGGAGCTTATTCATTCCCATCCACTTCCTTCTTCTTTCCAGCTAATGGCTGTTGCTCCAGAGAGAGACTGGCAGAGACACAAATGTGCAATTTGAAACTCCCCTGAGGACCTGGATTTTTGGGCTACAGCTACCAGAATTCTAGCTTGAGAAATTCCTGGTGAATTTTGGGTGCTGTAGTGAAAAAAAATCTGAAAGTCCCATGCCTAAAAGAACCCCATCTGGCTTGCAGATTTTAAGAAGAGCTTTCCAGAACCATTACTTTGTACCTATCATTAAACAAAATACTCCATCCAGAAACCTAGGGTGCAATCAGAAGGGGAAATAGCTTGCATTCTGAACTAGCCATGACACAGTCTGATGTGAGTTACTTCCTGGTGACCATAGGATGTACACAAAATCATGAACCAGCCCAACCTGATCTGTGTTCAATCTGGACCTTTTTGGCATAGCAGCGGAGCTATATAATTTTTGAGGGTTGGGCTGAGCAATTAATCCATGGATGAATGAGTCGCTTTAAGGGACATTGCTCACAGCAAAATGACTCTTCCCAGTGTGATTAGACACAATCCTTTCTCATCATCTGATTGCACCCATACCAAGTTCACATTGGGCTTTTTCTTTAAAGAACAGCTCATAATTAGTTCTAGCTTTTATTTTATGTCTTCTAATGGCTTTTTTATTCAGAATGAGGGGCCTGAAGAAGTCATAGTATCAAAATTAGAACTTTGGGCTGTTGCCAATATTCCAGCAACAATGGACTCACCTCTTCAGGGACTGGTAACCTTTGCACTGGGCTGAGGTTCAACATGGGCACTACATTAGGTGGCAGCTGGGTCTCAGGAAGTTCTGGCACCGTATTCTGCTCTTGCTTCACCATGATGGAGCACAGCTTATGCTGGAGAGACCACATACCATTTTCCAGTTCTGAGAAAAGAACCATATTGAAGTCAAATGACAAAGAGCTCTGTAGAAGTAAATCCTGTTATTTCCAAACGGAACATGTGCATATTCTGTTATGCTCTACAACAATTGGATGAACATAGAACATTATATATTGCTAACATGTGCTGGATTATGGAGAAAGCCAGAGAGTTCCAGAAAAACATCTACATTTGCTTCATTGACTACACAAAAGCCTTTGACTGTGTGGACCACAGCAAACTATGGCAAGTCCTTAAAGAAAGGGGAGTGCCTCACCAACTTATCTATCTCCTGAGAAATCTATATGTGGGACAGGAAGCAAAAGTTAGAACTGGATATAAAACAACTGAATACATCATGCGAAAGGCTAGACTGGAGGAATCCCAAACTGGAATTAAAATTGCTGGAAGAAATATCAACAACCTCAGATATGCAAATGATACTCTGCTCTGATGGCAGAAAGTGAAGAGGAATTAAAGAACCTCTTAATGAGGGTGAAAAATGAGAGCACAAAAATGGTCTGAAGCTCAACATCAAAAAAATCATGGCCACTGGTCACATCAACCTCCTGGCAAATAGATGGGGAAGAGATAAAGGCAGTGACAGATTTTACTTTCTTGGGCTCCATGATCACTGCAGATGGTGACAGCAGCCATGAAATTAAAAGACCCCTGCTTCTGGGGAGGAAAGTGATGACAAACCTAGACAGCATCATAAAAAGCAGAGACATCACCTTGCTGAGAAAGGTCCGCATAGTCAAAGCTATGGTTTTTCCAGTAGTGATGTATGGAAGTGAGAGCTGGACCATAAAGGACTACAGAGGATGAGATGGTTGGACAGTGTCATCGAAGCTACCAACATGAATTTGACCAAACTCTGGGAGGCAGTGGAAGACAGGAGGGCCTGGCGTGCTCTGGTCCATGGGGTCATGAAGAGTCAGACATGACTTAATGACTAAACAACAAGAACAACTACGATACTCAGAATCCTTCAGCCACAATGGGCACTGGCCAAAAAAGTAACTTTCCAAGTCATGACAACTAGATACAGTGGTGCCTCGCATAGCGAATGCCTCGCTTAGCGATGAATTCGCATAGCGATGGGGTTTTCCGGGGAAAATACTGCCTCGCATAGCGATGTTTCCTATGGAGGAAACTCGCATAGCGATGGTTGGGGCCATGCTTCACATAGCGAATGCTGTCAATGGTCCCGTTTCGCTTAGCGATGTTTGCAAAAAGAGCGGGAAAACTGGTTGTGTTGCAATGCTAATTTCTTAGCGATGTTTGCAAAAAGAGCGGGAAAACTGGCTGTGTTGCAATGCTAATTTCTTGTTTTCCTCAAATCCTAACTGCCAGTACCCAGGATGCTTTGTGCCTGTGCGGGGAAGGTATAAAACCCCTTGCCCATGCATCCTTGGTTCACTCTCCCATGTGCGCTTCCAAGGTTGGCATTTGTCACTTTGGACTGTGTTTTGGGGGTGTATCCTGTGCTTGAGCAAGAGAAGGTAAGCTTGCATTTCTGAAATGCTACATGTTTTTTGCAAGGGGGATTTTGGGTCTGCATTTGTGTGAGATTTTTCTGTTTTAAATGTTTTCTTTCTGCCATGTGGGGATGTTGGGTCTGGCTGGCTCTGGCTTTGGTTATGGGGGGGGTTAATTGGGGGAATTGCAGGGTTTTTTTGCTGGGGGTTTCTGTGCTGGGACTGCTGTTTCTGGTGGAGTTATGCTTGCCTGAGCCTGGCATTGGGGTCCTCAACTGAAAAGCCATTTTACAACTTTTTTTCTATGTGCCTGGCTGCCCATGGGGTGGGGGTGCTGGGGTCCAAGGGTGCTGGAGGCACACTGGGACTGCTGTTTCTGGTGGAGCTATGCTTGCCTGAGCCTGGCATTGGGATCCTCAACTGAAAAGCCATTTTACAACTTTTTTTCTATGTGCTTGGCTGCCCATGGGGTGGGGGTGCTGGGGTCCAAGGGTGCTGGAGGCACACTGGGACTGCTGTTTCTGGTGGAGTTATGCTTGCCTGAGCCTGGCATTGGGGTCCTCAACTGAAAAGCCATTTTACAACTTTTTTTCTATGTGCTTGGCTGCCCATGGGGTGGGGGTGCTGGGGTCCAAGGGTGCTGGAGGCACACTGGGACTGCTGTTTCTGGTGGAGTTATGCTTGCCTGAGCCTGGCATTGGGGTCCTCAACTGAAAAGCCTTCTTATTCCAATTTTGAATGTTTTTCCTGTAGGTGTGGTGTGGTGTGCTGTGGTGTGGTGTGGTGTGTTGTTGTGAGTCCTTTGGTGGCTGTTTGATCCTGAGGTAGGTAACGTTTCTTTTCCTTTGGGTTTTTTCTCCTTTGTTTGTGGTGGAGGGTGTTGTAAGGGTCAGTCTAATTGTTCTGAATTTTTCTTTGCTTAGGCCTTGCCTTCAGGTGTGCCTTCAGGCCTTGCCTTCCAGGCTTTTCCAAACGATCCGTTTGATCCTGAGGTAGGTAAGGGTTTATTTCTCCCCCCCCCCCAGGTTGTGGTGCATGTGTGTGTGCCAAAACTGCCACTTGCCTGTCCAGGGCAGTTTTGGCCAGGTGTGGGAAGGTGAGGCAGATGTACATCACTGATTGTTTTTTTTTCATTTAACGTAGCTACAGCATTGGACATGGGTCCAAAGAAGACTGCTTCTGCCCAGGTTGGCAAGCCGACCAGGGAGAAGGTCACGCTTGTAATGAAGAAGGAGATCATTTGTAAATACGATGAGGGGAGACGCATTGCGGACCTCGCCCGGGAGTACGGGCGCAATGCATCGACCATCGGCACCATCGTGGCCAAGCGTGACAAGATCCTTTCAATGGATGCCGCCAAGGGTGTCACAAGGATCGCCAGGAACCGTCCAGCTGTCCTGGAGGAGGTGGAGAAGCTCCTGGTGATCTGGATGGAGGAGAAGCAGCGTGGAGGGGACACGGTCACCGAGGCTGTGATCTGTGAAAAGGCCAGGTCCTTGTACGCCGACCTCATGGCAGAGCAGCCCGGAACATCAGCTGAGCCTGAGGAGTTCAAGGCCAGCAGAGGCTGGTTTGAACGATTCAAGGCAAGATCTGGCATCCACAGTGTGGTTAGACACGGAGAGGCAGCGAGCTCAGACACCACTGCTGCAGAGGACTTTGCTGTGGAGTTCCTCGAGGTCGTAACCACAGAGGGCTACCTTCCAGAGCAGGTTTTCAACTGTGATGAGACCGGCCTGTTCTGGAAGCGGATGCCCAAAAGGACCTTCCTCACCCAAGAGGAGAGCAAGCTGCCTGGCCACAAGCCGATGAAGGACCGCCTGACCCTCCTCTTCTGTGCCAACGCCAGCGGGGACCTGAAGATCAAGCCATTGCTTGTCTACCACTCTGAAAATCCACATGCTTTTAAGAAGCACAAGGTAGACAAAGCACGGCTGAAGGTGATGTGGCGTTCAAACTCCAAGGCTTGGGTGACACGGGTACTCTTTGTGGACTGGGTCAATCACGCTTTTGGCCCAGCTGTGAAGCGGTACCTGTTGGACCGTGACCTGCCTCTGAAGGCCCTGCTCCTAATGGACAACACTCCTGCCCATCCTCCAGGCCTTGAGGATGACTTGTTGGAGGAGTTCTCCTTCATCCGGATCATGTTTCTCCCTCCAAACACCACCCCACTACTCCAGCCCATGGATCAGCAGGTGATCGCAAACTTCAAGAAGCGCTACACCATGGAGCTGTTCCGGCGCTGTTTTGAGGTGACTGATACCACCAGCCTCACCCTCCGTGACTTCTGGCATGATGAGTTTGACATCGTCATCTGCCTGAAGATGATCGCCAGGGCCTGGGACGGTATCACCCAGCGGAACCTGAACTCTGCGTGGCGCCCGCTCTGGCCAGGCTGTGTGGCTCCTGGTCCTTCAGCACCTGCACCTGAGTCCACAGTGATGCAGGACATTGTGGACTTAGGGAGGGACATGGGCCTCGATGTCACTGAGGACGACATTGCAGAGCTGGTTGAGGGTCATGACCAGGAGCTGACCACACAGGAGCTGGTGGATCTTCAGGCGGAGGCGAGGGAGGAGCACGAGGAAGAACAGCAAGAGCATGCAGAGCTGTCGACCAGGGACCTTAAGAAGTTTTTGACCAGCTGGAATTATGTGCAGACTATAGCACAGTGGTATCACGAGGACACGAATCTGGCACAGAACTTATCGAATTCCTATGACGAAAGGATCGTGTCCCCTTTCCGAGGAATTCTGAAAAGGCGGCAAAGGCAGCTGACAATGGACAGGTTCCTCACAAAGAGACCAATGCAGGAGGAGGAACCTGCTCCTTCCACCAGTGCTGCTGAGTTTGCTTCAACGTGGAGCATTTCTTCTTCCTCCCCCTCATCAACCCCCTAAAAGAGTGCTGCATTGATTTGGGGTGGTTAGGGTGGTTTAGATGATTCCACCTCAATTGTTGATGTTAAAGTTGAAATGTTTACTGTAGTTTTTTGCTTCTTCACTGCAAGAAGGTTTTCTGTAGTGTACTGATGCACTTTCAAAAAAGTTTGTTGTGAAATGTTATGCTTCTTCACTGCAAGAAGGGTTTCTGTACTGATGCAGTTTCAAAAAAGTTTGTTGTGAAATGTTATGCTTCTTCACTGCAAGAAGGGTTTCTGTAGTGTACAGTACTGATGCACTTTCAAAAAAGTTTGTTGTGAAATGTTATGCTTCTTCACTGCAAGAAGGGTTTCTGTACTGATGCACTTTCAAAAAAGTTTGTTGTGAAATGTTATGCTTCTTCACTGCAAGAAGGGTTTCTGTAGTGTACAGTACTGATGCACTTTCAAAAAAGTTTGTTGTGAAATCTTATGCTTCTTCACTGCAAGAAGGGTTTCTGTAGTGTACAGTACTGATGCAGTTTCAAAAAAGTTTGTTGTGAAATGTTATGCTTCTTCACTGCAAGAAGGGTTTCTGTAGTGTACAGTACTGATGCACTTTCAAAAAAGTTTGTTGTGAAATCTTATGCTTCTTCACTGCAAGAAGGGTTTCTGTCCTGATGCAGTTTCAAAAAAGTTTGTTGTGAAATGTTATGCTTCTTCACTGCAAGAAGGGTTTCTGTAGTGTACAGTACTGATGCACTTTCAAAAAAGTTTGTTGTGAAATCTTATGCTTCTTCACTGCAAGAAGGGTTTCTGTCCTGATGCAGTTTCAAAAAAGTTTGTTGTGAAATGTTATGCTTCTTCACTGCAAGAAGAGTTTCTCTGCTGAAAGAGTTATGCAGATGTTCAATCACCTCGATTTCTGAGTCTAAAAAGTTGTCTTATGCTATAAAGTTTATGATGTTTAATGTGCACTTAATAAACCCTTTGTTATCCTGATTTGACTTTGTTCTGAGTCTTTTTTTAATTTGTTATAAGTTCTAAATGCTTGGGGTGGTCAGTGCAGGTTGTAAAACCTGTGCAGACTTAAACTTGGCTTGGTTGTGACTCTTAGTTAATTTTGGTTGAATTTTTCCCTCCCCCATAGAAATCCATGGAGCCCAAATTTTGACAGCCCCATTGTTTCCTATTGGGGAGAAAAAAAATCACCATAAATTAACGAAAAGTCACATCTAAGCCAAATTACATTTGCACCCGTTTTAGAAGGTGCAGAAACTATTCCAAGCATTTAAACCCATTTTTGCCCCTTGTATGACACATTTAAAATTGCAAAAATTGACTTCGCAAAGCCCTTGAAATGTATTGAGTCAGCTTCAATACATTCCAATGGAGGATACATTGTTTCGCTTAGTGATGTTTCCTATGGGTTTTTTCGCGTAACGATGGCAATCCATTCCAATTGGAACGGATTAACCGGTTTCCAATGCATTCCTATGGGAAATGGTGTTTCGCATAGCGATGGTTTCGCATAGCGATGTTTTTTTGGAACGAATTAACATCGCTATGCGAGGCACCACTGTATATTTCTGCTGAGGAGCAGAGCTGCTGCTGATGTTTAATTCCTCACATTACTGTGGAGAAAGGGAAACACTTGGCTTTCAATTGAATTTGTCTCTTCCATGTACCATAGGAATGAGATTTCTTGCATAACTTCTCTCTTGTGGATTTTGAAGGAAGCTGATTGTTACAAAGGCAATGTCCTCAGGAATGATGTTAAGCATGGCTCCGCTGGAAATAATAAGCTATAGTCTAGTTCCAATGGGCAGGTGAGCTGGAGAAACACTCATGGACTGAGGAAAATTATGACAGAAGGTAGGATGACCCATATAGTCCATATGTCACATCCTCTCAAAAATGATGAACAATGCTGTGTTCTTTTAAAGACTAGCATATATACTGTGGCCCAGTTTTCATAGTTCCTTAATGGATTAAGGTCTCTCCTCAGGGCTGGTGCAAGGCATTTTGTGCTTGAAGCAAAGAACAAGTTAATTCCCACTCATATGCCCCCACCCACACACCCCTTAACTGGAATTCAACTAAAAGCTAGTGATGAGACAATATGTTTCGTAATACCTGCTCCAGCTGCCTGGTTTAACGGAACAGGGGGGAGGCTGTGCAACACAAGTTTAGAAAGAATTTCTGGGAGGCAGACACTGCTGTCCCTCAGAATCTTAGGCTATTGTCTCAATTTACTTAATAACAGGGCCATTACCTTCTTGCCCACAAAATCCTAACTCCATTTTTTAAAAAAGGCAGAGTTTGACCTATTTTGCTGTCTCTACTAAACTTTTTTCTGAAGAGGAAGCTGAGGCAGGAGGTGAGCTGTGCTTGGGGGGACATTTTATTTGGTGAAGTGTTTTCTTCTAGGCTGACCTTTGTTCTCCCTGACTGCATGGTCTGAGGGGGCACGGTTTTAGCTTTAAATGAGTGCGAGCAGTAGTTCTAAGCCCTTTTCCTGAAGACGAAGCTGAGGCAGGAGGTGAGCTGTGCTTGGGGGGACATTTTATTTTCTTCTAAGCTGACCTTTGCTCTCCCTGACCACATGAACAGAGGGGGCAGGATTTTAGCTTTAAATGAGTGTGAGCAGAAGCGGGCACCTAATGGCGTGTGAAATTCTCTGGTTCTCTTTTTTACTCTAATCTGGTAAATAGGAAAGCCAAATAGCATTGTATACACCTGGGGGGGAAGGAAAGTTTTAGGGGTAGGATCATATGTCCGCTCTATTAGGGAGCAGGCTGCGTTGGTAGGGCTCATCAGCCTTGGAAGGCAGCCCATATAGGAGAAGGAAAACTCCAATTTCAAACCTCCACTGCCTTGTGGCTATATCCACTGATGGAAAAGGCTTCAGGAGTTAACCTCAAGGCAAAATCTGGAGCCGGAGTCCCGGAGGCAGTTCGTGTCATTCTGTCAACTCCTGCAACGTCGCTGGAACCAGTTGTATTGGCTCTTGCCTTTGCAATGGACTATTTCAGCAATGTGGAGAGGGGGGATTTGCTGCTTGGGTAACAGCCTATCCTCCATATTGTTTTACCCAGGCTTCGTGCTCTGGAGAGGACACTGCAGCTTCACATACAACATCGTAATAACACAGCAATTAGCAGTTACTGGTTATAAGTCTTTGCTCAATTGGCATAGAGCATGACACCAGGGACTACTTCCAATGGTGGGAGAGGTCATTGTACCTCACTAGGTAGCTACAGCCCACCTTAAGCTGGCCAGTCCCCAGCCAGTAAGGTGCTACCTCACCACAGTCTGTTAACCTCATGGGGTGCATGAGGTTTAGGGTGAAAGCCAACAAACAGATCGATAAGCATGCAACAATCATAAGAAAACTTCTGCCCTAAAATTGGGCACCTGGAATGTTTGGACAACGACCCCTGGCTTTTCTGATGACCTGGAGGAAATAGACAACATGCATAAGACAGCTGTCATCGACATGGAACTGAGTGGACTGCAGATGGACATTGTTGCCCTGCAAGAGATGAGATTGCCAGACACGGGATCTGTCAAAGAAAAAAATTTCTCATTCTTCTGGCAGGGAAAACCATTGAATGAGACTAGGGAATATGGTGTTGGCTTTGCAGTCAGAATACTCTGCTGAGATCCATTGTTTCACCTACTGTGGGGAGTGAAAGAATCCTGTCTCTGCAGCTCCACTCATCAGTGGGATCTGTCACCCTCATTAGTGCATATGCACCAACACTATCGTCCACAACAGAAGTCAAAGACAAATTCTATAACAATCTGGCAGCTACTATCAAAAAAGTCCCTGAGAGAGCGCCACTGTTCATTCTTAGATACTTTAACGCTAGAGTTGGTGCTGATCACAATTCTTGACCCACTTGTCTAGGCCGTTTTGGCATTGGGAAGATGAACAAAAATGGCCAACGCTTGCTGGAGTTTTGCCTTTATTATGGTCTTTGTGTCAGCAACACGTTCATTAATACGGCAACACAGAGTTTCCTGGAGACATCCAAGATCCAAGCATTGGCATCAGCTCGATCTGATCCTCTCTAGCCATTCTAGCCTTCCTAGTATTACGATCACACACAGTTACCAAAATGCTAATTGCGATACTGATCACTCCCTGGTGTGTAGTAAAGTGCGAACAAAGAGATTGTATCACATGAAAAAGGAAGGAAGACCACGTATTGACATCAGAAAGACTTGTGATCAAAGAAAAGTGGAGGAATTTGCCCAAGCACTTCAGGAAATTCTTCCAGGCCTGGCTGATGAAAATGCACCTGAATGATGGGAACATTTCAAGAACACTGTTTGTAACACCACCTTGTCCATATTTGGCAAGAAGACCAAAAAGATGGCAGACTGGTTTGAAGCCCATTCGGATGAGTTGATGCCAGCCATCGAGGATAAGAGGAGAGCTCTGTCCTAGTGAGTACAACTTGCAAGCTCTTCGAGCTGCTCACAGCCAAGTCCAACAGGCTGCCAGGAGATGTTCCAACAATTACAGTATTGGCTTCAGCTCTGCTCTCAGATACAGATAGCAGTGGACACAGGTAACATCAAGGGAATGTATGAGGGTATCAAGCAGGCTTTAGGTCCAGTCCATAAAAAATATGTTCCTTTGAAGTTTGCTACAGGCGTGATCATCCAGGACTGAGCACAGCAGATGGAACACTACTCTGAGCTATATTTCAGAGAGAATGTAGTAACCAAGGTAAAGGTAAAGGTTCCCCTTGACAATTTTTGTCCAGTCGTGTTTGACTCTAGGGCGCGGTGCTCATCCCCGTTTCCAAGCCATAGAGCCAGCGTTTGTCCGAAGACAATCTTCTGTGGTCACATGGCCAGTGCGACTTAGACACAGAACACTGTTACCTTCCCACCGAGGTGGTCCCTATTTATCTACTTGCATTTGCATGCTTTCGAACCGCTAGGTTGGCGGGAGCTGGGACAAGCGATGGGAGCTCACTCTGTCGCGTGGATTCGATCTTACGTCTGCTTGGTCTTCTGACCCTGCCGCACAGGCTTCTGCGGTTTAGCCCGCAGCGCCACCATGTCCCAAAGAGGCATTAAATAATATCGAGTGCCTGCCTGTCTTGGAAGAGTTGGACAGCGAACCAACTTTAGCAGAAATAAAAGTGGCCTTGGATTCCTTTGCCTCCGGCAAGGTACCTGGAAAGGATAACATCCCTGTTGAAGTGCTGAAGTGCTGTAAAGAGATAATCACCACCGAGCTGTATGAAGTCTTTTGTCTTTGCGGAGGGAAGGTGGAGTGCCACAGGACATGAAGGATGCAAACATCGTCACATTGTATAAGAACAAAGGAGACAGGGGCGATTGCAATAACTACCGTAACATCTCTCTTCTCAGCGTTGTAGGGAAGCTGCTTGCCTGTGTTGTGCTGAAGAGGCTCCAGGTACTTGCAGACAGAGTCTATCCAGAATCACAGTGTGGATTTCGAACTAATAGATCCACCACTGACATGGTATTCTCTCTCAGACAGTTGCAGGAGAAATGCAGGGAACAACAACAGCCACTCTTTGTGGCCTTCATAGATCTCACAAAGGCCTTTGATTTGGTTAGCAGGGATGGCCTTTTTAAAATCCTTCCCAAGATTGGATGTCCACCTCAACTCCTTAGCATCATCAGGTCCTTTCATGAGGAAATGAAAGGCACTGTAGTTTTTGATGGCTCAACGTCAGATCCCTTTGACATCCAAAGTGGAGTGAAACAGGGCTGTGTCCTCGTGTTGACCCTGTTTGGGATCTTTCTTTGCTGTCATGCTGAAGCACGCCCTTGGAACTGCAACAGAAGGTGTCTATCTCTGGACTAGATGAGATGGAAAGCTCTTTAATTTCTCTAGATTGAGAGCAAAGACCAAAGTCCAGCTGAAACGCATGTGGGACTTCCTCTTCGCTGATAATGGAGCTGTTGTTGCCCACTCTGCTGAAGACCTCCAACAACATATGAATCGTTTCAGCAAGGCCTGCCAAGACTTTGGATTAACAATCATCCTGAAGAAAACACAAGTCATGGGCCAGGGCATGGACTCAGCTCCCTCTGTTACCATTGCCACGCAAGAACTGGAGGTTGTTCATGACTTTGTGTACCTTGGCTCAACAATCTCTGACATTCTCTCCCCAGATGTCGAGCTCGATAAACGCATTGGCAAAGCAGGTACCATGTTCTCTAGACTCACAAAGAGAGTATGGCTTAAAAAGAAGCTGACAGCATATACCAAGATCCAGGTCTACAGAGCCTGTGTCCTGAGCACACTCCTGTACTGCAGCGAGTCCTGGACCCTTTGTGCATGGCAGGAGAGGAAGCTGAACACATTCCATATGCATTGTCTCCAATGCATCTTTGGTATCACCTGGAAGGACAAAGTTCCAAACAGTCCTACAATTTTTAGCATGTATACATTACTGAAACAACGATGTCTACATTGGCTTGGGCGTGTGAGAATGGCTGATGGTCAGATTCCAAAAGATCTCCTGTATGGAAAATTAGTGCAGGGAAATCGCCCCAGAGGGAGACCACAACTGCAATACAAGGACATCTGCAAGCAGGATCTGAAGGCCTTAGGAATGGACCTCAACAGATGGGGAACCTTGACATCTAAGTGTTCACCCTGGAGGCTGGGGTGCATCACAGCCTCTCCAAATTTGAAGGGACCCTTGTCCAGCAGGCTGAGGCGAAGAGGCAGTTCTGAAAGCAGCAAAATCAGGGAGCTGGACAGGGGACAGATTGTATTTGTCTTCAGTGTGGAAGGGATTGTCACTGTGGAATTGGCCTTCTCAGCCACACTAGATGCTGTTACAAGTCCTCCATACAGAGCAAGTTACCAGAATCGCTGGGATCATTGCTCTCTCACACAGATCTTCCATAGTTCAATCAACATTGCCAGAGGAGGCATTTAAAACTAATACTCCTGCCCTGACTTTGTAGCCCTCATTTTGAAACTGGCATAAGTGTGTGTGTGTGTGAGAGAGAGAGTGTTCTGTGTCATCAAGTCAGAACCAAGTTATAGCAACCCTAACAGGGCTTTCAAGGTAAGTGAGATATATAAGAATGTTTTTGCTAGTTCTATTCCCCCAGTGAGTGTCCATGGCTAAGTGGAGATTTGAACCCTATTCTCCATACTGGGAATTCATGTGGACATCTAGCCATGGTTTTTTGAATGGTTCTGTGTTTTTTTCTGCATTATCCACAGATAAGTTGAGCCCAACCTGACAAAGGTCCATAGGGGCTGAAACATCTAGTCAATGATGTCAGTAATGATGATGCTGCTGAATTACAAATATTACCCTTCCTTACGAGATCTTTAAACTACCAGCCGGGAAGTTCTTCTCTTTCTTTCTAGTGTGATCGTGAAGCAGAGAATCTTCTGAAAGAGTCCCCACTGAGACAACAGTCAACAACAAACAACAACAAAAGCCTCATGGTTTTGAGTAAACTCTGGACTATATATATGGACATACAAGGGATGTTGGTTTTGCTTTATTGCTACAATGGCTATTCAGAAATGCCTGCATGTGTTTGATTTGATAAGACCATGTTCAGGTAAGAAGCCCTGTTTGTTATTCTGCCTTTGCACTATCTTTTGTCTAAAGAATGTGTTGTATTCCTTTTTTTGTCTGACATGTAATAAAGCAAAACTCCTCCTCAGATAAAAGTCCAGCCTGCCCAGTGCCCTTTCTGTTCTGCATACATACCAGAGATATCTCCACTTAAGACAGGGGGAAACAAGACTTAAGAGCTTAGCTCTTGTTTCCTGACCCTCTGATCACAAGAAAGGAAACATATTTCCCACAACGAAAGAGCTCTTCTGCCTGTTGTATAAAGGAAAGAGGGGCCAGTGGTAGCTCCATTATGAAATATATGAGACCCACCATCTCTTCACATAGAGGAAGATGAGCAAAAAGCCTTCAGACTCACCCTTTAGAAATCAAGAGGATCCCTACTGGTGAGAGGGCTTTTTCTGTGGTGACACCCAATTTGTGAACAAAGGAGCATCAAGGCTCTTTATCAGCTAATTGGCCATTTGATTAGAATGCCACAAACAGTTCCCATCTAGAATGGGAAGTCCCACGTGGTGCTAGTTGTGTGAATGCATTTTGTTATTTAAATAGCAGCAGAGGGGAAGCTGGAGTAGTTTCAGAGCCATGGGAGAGGAAAAGGGGGGCAGATTAATTTGTTTATTTATTGATTTTAGACACTGCCTCTCTCCCACGTCTGGAACTCAGAATAGCTCAGAACAGAATTAAGAAACAGGCATACTAAGGATACAGCAGCTGCTGGGCTGTAATCTTGTTCTTTATTTATAGATATGAATGTTAAAATGCATAATTCACTGTGGCAAACTACCACTGACTAACAAGGCAGTGGTCACATACTAGATGCATACCCGTTGCACAGTCGGTTGCACATCTCATAATGCTACTAAGGCCTCATTCATTTATTTCTATTCACCTTGGTGAGTTACAGAATTTAACTAGTGTACACAACAGGATTCTGGCTGGCATGTTTTTATACATAACAACAGAACATAATGAATTTATCATATTAAAAAAAGCAGATGGTTTATTTTAAAAGCACACCAGTTTTAAAAAAGATAACAACACACATACACACACCACAAACACCAGTTAAAAGCCCTTTCCTTAGTGGCCCCTCAACTGCCGAAGGCCTGTCTGAATACAAAAGGACTTCATTCTCTGAGGCTGCAACCACATTAGCAAAAAATGTAGGAAATTGTTTGGGATTGGGGTGGGCTGGTTTGAATTTCTTTTTTGTTGATCACATGATGTAAAAGGAAATGTAAATCAGCCTGGAATTCTTCCCCCTCAATTGGTAGTTTTTGCCTCCATCTCTTGAAGCTTCTACTTTTTTTACATCACATCCATTAGCACTGGCTCAGGCAGTGTGATCGCTTGAACCAATACCTCCCTTTCAGAACTGATTTAGATAAGAAACAAAGACATATGGGTGAGCAGAGATATGTTTTTTTTTAAAGAAAAGAGAGAACAAAGCACAGAATCTCTATATCTCTTACTGCTCCTTGTTGTAGGTGCTGTTCAAAAGTAAAACCCATTACAATCAATGGCATTTACACCCAGGAAGTGTGGTGCTCCCTATCATTCACCTGGAGCTTGGCACACAAAAGGCACACAGTCAACTTGTCCCATTCATAGTTGCAGTTTGTCTCCTTACCCCTCTCCTCTGTTCCCCTTGTAGAAATAGGGCACCAACATGGGGTGTGTGTGTGTGTGGAGAAACACAGAATGAAAAAGGAAATGAGATGAGGAAAACTGCATTCTGCTTGCTAACAGCTTATTAAGAAGTTTGTTCGTAGCTGCTCTCATACTGGGATATAGAAAAGGTATGCTAATAGGTTGCTTAGCCACTTTCTTCCTCTCCCTGGGCAGCCAGTTAATTCACACAGACCCAGGAAAACCTGAACTCCCCGGTGCAAATTCACAGTGAGTGAATTCCAATTTCTCTTGCTGTGTTGTCGCACCCTGAGACACCACAAGGACGGAGCCAGTTGGGCTTCCCATGGAAGATAGTTCCACAACCTGGAAACATTTAACTTTTCCCCCCACCCCAGCAACTATTATGATCACTTTTTTGATGCTCCTAATCCACATTTCTCCACAGGTAGAAAACTAGGATGGTATAATAGTGGTTAGTGTTGGACTTGGACTGGAAAGGCTCAAGTTCAAATGCCCAAATTAGCCGTGCCTTTAAGCCAGTCTCCATCTGTCATCCTAACTCACCTCACAAGCTTGTTGTCAAGATAAAACAGGCAAGGAGGGCCTACTGTGTTGCCTGTAGATCCTTGGAAGAATGGCAGGGTTTAAAAGCAACAAATAAATAAATTTCCTATGGAATGGAAACAGTGTCAAACGGGAGTTTTGTTGTTGTTGGGATGGTAGAGGACAGAAAGTTAAAGCTTCATTTCTCCACTCCGGCCCTTCATCCCGAGGCAAGGGTTTCCCATGGCTGTTATTTTTCTTTCTTAAAAACATGCATTAATTACACATTAATGTCATGTCTAGCTTAATACGTACTAGACCATGAATCCATGCTTAGAGTAGGATCTCTGTGGAATCTGAGGTTGCATCTGCATCACTCTCAGAAAAGGAATGTAAAATATCTGGAACGTGATCATAACACTCTTAAGTACACAGAAATCTTATTATAGCCCTTTCAAGGGCTAAAGCCTGACATAGGAAATGGTTTGCAAGTGTTAGTACACAGGCAATGAAATACCTTAGCATGCAGTTCTCTGCTGCCAGAAGATCTATTGAGATTCTATGTCAAGAAGAGATCTCGTAGAAAAGAACCTCCCAATATCTCTCCTCATCTAAGCGTGAAGAGCTCTCCAAGAGTTTGTGGGTTAGCTTGCATGTCCTTCCCTGGGAAAGAAGTGTAGCTACATATTATGCATCCATCTTAACTGAGCCGTAATTCATTATTCTTTTTTAAATTGTGGTGAATAGGCAGTATTCTCAATTCTGCCTCACAAGCATCTTCTGTAGACAGCCGTGAGTCTCCCAGAATAAGTGACTTGTGACTAGAGGAGCAGCACCCCAACTTCAAATGGCAGCTTGAAAGCACACAACTCACCACGTTGGAGGCCGACCCACAGTGACTTTCATGACCTTAAAAAACCTAAGAACCTGACTTTAAGGGGTGGGGTGGGGAAATGCTGGACAAACGGTTTAGGGCCTCGATATCTGGCGGAATGCCTACTCCCAGCAAGTTCTACCCGTGTCACTCGTGCGAGCCAGGAGGTGAGGTTGAGGAGCCTAACGCCGAGGGAGGCCCGGAAGGAGAAGACAAGAAATCGGGCCTTCTCGGCGGTGGCTCCTCGCCTCTGGAACAATCTCCCTCCTGAGATTCGCGGGTCTCCCTCGCTGGGTATCTTTAAGAAACAATTGAAGACATGGATGTTTGGGCAGGCCTTTCCATCATATTCCTCTTGACCTCCTTCTTCCCTCTTTACTGTTTCTGTTTTGCACTCTATGTAATGTATTGTAGTGTTTTTACTAATTAGAATTGCTTATTTATATTGTTATTGTATTTTATTGTTGTTAGCCGCCTAGAGTGGTCCTCACCGACCAGATAGGCGGGGTATAAATTAAATAAATAAATAATAAAATAAATACAAGACTGTCCTAGAATAAGTGAACACAACGGATCAGGCAGGGAGAGAGTCTTTAGCAGTTGTGATCTATGGTGTAAGAGTATAAGTTAAACGTCTGTGGCAGGAGCCCAATTCTGGGAAGGCTTTTTCAGCAGATGCACCTTCATTCCTCAGGCTCAGCAGAGACTTCACAAAAAGATACAAGTTATGAACAGTGGAAAAAATGGCTGTTTCCTGCTATGCTGGGGATGCCAGCCATGACCCATTTCCCCTGGACACTCTATACAGTATATGGTGCCAGATACTTGGAATGTGTGTGGAGTAGATATGATAGATTCATCATCCATGTATATGAAAAAACCATTGATATTCAGAGCTGTGCAAGGACATGGAAGAGAGCAGCGTTTTCAGGGAAAGCTATTAAAAGTGCTGCCTGTCTTCTTTCTCATCCTGTTTTTCATGCCCACTCTTGCTAAACTTCTACCTCTCTAGCCTAGGGAACCGTAGTTCCTTAACTGTCACCCAGAGATACAAGCTGCCACAATGGCTCCACTATCGGGGAGGTCTTCTTCTACAGGAAATGCATTCCAGTATGAAGTGAATGCAGTGGAATCCAAGAGCTGTGAAAACAAGATTTCCATTGAGATCCAGAATTCCCACCCATCCAGTTTTACTGGTAGGCTCTACCTTCCTGCTCTTTGATCTTGGGAGAAGCAGGATTCAGGAAGGGTTGTACTGAGCAAAGGACTGTGGGGTACACAGATAAGCAAAGGGCTTACGCATTTAATTCTAGAACTCCTGTGCCGGGGTGAACAGAACACTCACAAGAACCATTGATTTATAATAAGAGTGCAATGTTATGTACTATAAGAGCAGTTTCAGTTCACTGAGTGCTGGTCCATATGTGTTGAATATGGCAGTGTGTGGTTGGGAAAGTAACTTTCCCAAGCTTGGCAAAATGGCACCACCCATGTAGAATGGTGAGGGTATCAACAGAATGGGGGGAAGCACAGTTGACAGAACTAAAAAAATTCTGAAAGAATGGTGACAGGGGGCAGACCAGTGAGGACTGAGTATGTCTGGTGGCCAAAGAATGCTTACTAATAATGAGTGGAAATGAACTGAATATTTTGGGAAAAGCCTAATTATGGACAGGCATTTCACATGTTCTGCACAGTGGAACAGCTTGTTGCAGGCTCTGGGGAGGAGGGCTGTCAATGGAGCACTTCTTGTCCTCCAGGTATGGCAGAATGCAATTCCTTTGAGCCTCGTGGTGCAGTGGTTAAACCGCTGTACTGCAGCCAAAACTGTGCTCACGACTTGGGGTTCAATCCCAGGTAGCTGGCTCAAGGTTGACTCAGCCTTCTATCCTTCCGAGATTGGTAAAATGAGTACTCAGCTCATGGGGGGGAGGGCAATGTGTAGCTGCATAATTAACTTGTAAACCGCCCAGAGAGTTGAAGTGATATGGGGCGGTATATAAGCAGCACGCTTTGCTTCGCTTTTCTGCTGCCTGAAATGGTACAGTCGAGAAAATATTTTGTCAAGTAGGAGCTATTTCTTTGCAGCAGCTCCAGTCTCTGCAAGGAAAAATGGATGGCCTACAAAAGCAGGTTCTTCCGTTGCTCCTTCTCTCCATATTTGGGATTGATCTTCCTGACTAATAACCCCTGACCACATCAGGGAAACCTATTCCCGCTTTAGCTCAAGGGAAGGTCTTTCTTGACTTGTGTATACTGAATCTGTGCCATCCCCTTTTCAGGCCGACTGTTGTCCTTCAACCGCTGGGACACCCACATGGTTCCACAAATTACAGGAACCTCTGCTGAGATTGCTCTAAAAATATCCTGTCATCATGAATTATCCTAAAATGAATTGTTTTAAAAATAGGCTTTGAAATGACTGTTCTTCTCCGTCTCCTGTGGAGAGATCTGCTGGTAAGAAAGAAAGCCACTTAGTCTTCCATGTGCACCCGTAAAAGCAGGGGCAGAGGCTTCCACTCTGTCAACGCCCAAGCCCAAAGTGCCAGGGAAAGCGGTGAATTCTATGCATCCACACCCAGTAACCTCAGAATCCCTCTCAGCCTGCTGCATAGAGCTTGCCAGAGGAGGGGGAAAGAGGGTAAGTCGACACCTTTTATTAGGACTTTTACTTGGAGTGGGAATGCATAAGTTTTGGAGATTTTTTCCAGGCAGGTAGCAGCAGGTTCAGCCTTCATGCAAGAAGAGTAGCTCTAATTACCAGAGCAGATTTCTACTCTGTTGCTCTGGAAAGCAGACCTGAATCTATCGGTTGAAACTGCAGAGAAGCGTATTTCCACAAAACATTAGGAGAAACTTTGAGTAAAACCTATTCAGCTAGTTCAACAGACTGCCATGTGAGACGATGGGCTCTTCACTGGGCAGCCATCTGTCAGGAACATTTGACTGTATCCTGCATTAAACTGGGAGTAAGATTAGATGACCTCTACAATTCCTTCCAAGTACAATTTTATAGTTCTGCTGCTATCATACTCAGCATCCTGTAGCCAGCAGCAGTGTGAATAATGTGATCCCACGTAAGCACTGAATATGCTTGATGAAGAATTCAACCTTTTCTTCTTTATTTTCTGTCAAAACAAATTTCCATGTCTTTGGGTTGCGAAGATGTGCTTGAAAGTAGGTGGGAAATGCCTGCTGAAGCGTCAGAAGCCAGAAGAGCATCTGAATCAAGTTTCCTGATACAGTACTGGGGGCAAGGCTTTAGTAACCTGTGGAGCTCTCTACTAGAGATGGTCCCGAACTGCTGGTTCGGTGGTTAAGTCCGGTTCGTTTCCCGGCCAAACAGCTGATCAGCACCCCACCCTCTACAGCAGGCACCCATTCAGCAGCAGCACCCGGTCCATAATTATTAGAATCAGAATAAATTATGCAAAGTAAGAAGAAACTACGCAAACATCCTTCCTTTGTATGACATACAGAGATCACAAAATTCTACTTTTCTTGGTAGAGCACTGTCCAGGGCAACCGCACAGATCACACACCTCTCTGCAACTGCCATCTGTCATTCACAATGCTCCAAGAATTCATTTGAAAAGAAACTTTCTACAAATTAATCCCATTTCCCATATGAAGAAAACTTGCTCAGCCAGAGAAGTGAAGAAATCTTGCTGTTGCCAAGATTCTAGTTAAGACTGGCTACCTTGGCAGAATAAGTCAGTTCCTCAAGGATTTACACCCACTCTCCCTTGGAAGATCTCCTTTCTGGCACGAGATAAAAGACCAAAGGGGTGAAACTGACACTGCTTCCACATTGTGTTGAAAATATATTTCATATAAACTTATTTGTTTCTGCAAAACTAGTCCCTTTTCCCTATGGGAAGCTAGTCAGGCACATGTGCACGCACACGGACACACACACACACACACACACACACACACACACACACACACACACACACACACACACACACACACAGAGGAAGCACAACAACAGGCTGATTAGTCTTGGGGCTACATATCAACCCATCCCTTGCAACTATTTTTTTTGGTAATCACATTTTCCCCAGTGTGGATTTTACACCCAAATGAAAAAACACTCACAAAAATGTGCCCATCTTCTTTGAGACCAAGCAGAGGGAAGCCTGCCATCTTGCGGTGGCTTGCTGCAAGGAGAAACTGTCTGAAGCTTTTTTGTTTACTACACAGCAGTAACTTTTCCCAGGGTTTTGTCTGAGCCATTTTGAGCATGCCAGGAGGGAGACTGGCAAGGAGAATAGCACTACTTCTGTGTAGGGATGGGCAGTCTTCCCCAACCTTCCACTAACTAGACTGACTCAGAAATAAACCTAAAGCATTGGAAATAGTTCAGCCTATTTCCCAAACCACCCAATTTAAGGATTCACTTCCCTCGTCCAATTACAGTATTACTTGGGAGAATGTAAGGGCTACCAGAACTCTTCATCCTGGAGTGCGAACGGAGGAGGGAAAACCATTTTCATTTCCTGTTTTCTAAGCCCCAAAGGAGCATTGCCATCATGCTGCTGTCTGGCAAAGGTGATATAATTGTAAAGGATATGGGGGAGAGCTTTGAGGGAGTCAGATGGACAAAAAGGGACTGGAGAGTGGCAAGTAACCCAACAGTTCTTCTCTAGCTAGAATGTGAATCCTTGGGAAGAAGTTGAGTCAGACCACGGGTACGTCTAGCTATCATCCGCACTGACTGGGAATGGCTCTTTCTACAGTGCCAGACAGTTCTCTTTCCTAGCCATGACTGGAGATGTCAAGGGCTTGACCTGGAGCCTTTGTCTGCAAAACTTATGCTCTCCCACTGTGTTACAAGCTTTTCTCACTAAATGCCTGACTCAAGGGAGGGCTCTATTCCTAACTATGCAAAGATTAAGTGTGTACATCTAGATGCATCAAGTTTTGTCCAAATATGTAAACAGAGAGCACTGAATCTGTGCAATCTGAACACCTTCGTCAAACCATGTTCAGCTGAATTCCAGTCCCTTTGAGGATCTTCCAGGCATATCTAAACTTTGCAGTATCTCAGATCTGACATCTTAACAATGATTCTAACACAAGATTACTGGGTTTCATGATTTTTTTCTCAATACAACTGGTCACTTTGTAATTACTAAGACATAGCAGATGGTTATAAAAAGTCTATCTGCTCAACAAACCCTAAAGAGAGCAACTTTCCCCCCTGTATACACCGCTTTTTAAATATCATTGTACCCATTATTGGCCACAGTACATGGAGATTTATCCAGGTTTGGACTAGTGGAGACAGACACTGTGCATATCAGAATATATCCCCCAAAAGATCTTACTCTTGCTGTATAGCTCAGAAAATACTGAGCAACCAGAATTGATTTAAGGTATAGAAACATGTGCAATAACCTTTAGAGAATACTATAAATGAGAGGTCAGTTTACTACACAAAATCTAGGATGGAAGGAAACAGCCAATTATCACATAAAGGGACTGTAAGAACAGTAAACATTTCCCCCTCTTAAAACTGTGGGTTGGTGATCTTTTAGTGAGTCATGAAGCCAGAATCCCTGTTTAGTCTGCAACTGTAGACCTTAATGAGAAAACAGAGGTCACTTACTGTTAAGTCTGATCTATTTTATGCTATATATACTGGAACTTTAGTAGAAGTGGACTGTTTCATTCCCTTCCGTTACTGCTGCTCTGAACAAAAGAGCAATAAGTAAGTAAGAGAGTAAACTGAAAGCTGAAATTGGTTTCCTTAAGAGTGCAACGACGTGGGCAAATACTTTCCTATAAAATGGATGAATTCAAAGTATTTTTAACTGACTGCATGATACAAAGACTGATTTGAATTAGTCTAGGCCTCCTTGCTCCCAAAGCAGCTTTGCTTCTGGAGGTGATTCTACTTTTCCAAGCCAAAACAATTTCCACAGGCTTTCCCTCATGTGGTTAGTTGTGATATATTCTTGTAAAGACAGGGGACGTGTCTGTGGGTGGTGCTTCAGTGGGCAACTGGGGTGTGATGTTGAGGTCTTGCCGGGAGAGAAAATGTAAAACCAAAGCACTATGATTTTAATGTGGGGGATCAGGTGGTAGTCTTCCAACCTGTCAGATCATGTGGGAAGGTCCTTTTGTTTTGAAGCAAAATCTTCATGATATTAATTACTTAATTGACAGGTCTTAAAGTGCCATTAAATCACGTTCCCCTTCCCATCCATTACTCCTTTACTTTACTTTCAAATAACACATGTAAGAATTTCCTCATCTCTGTTCACATATGATTTTGACCTATTGGTGTGATAAACTCTGGTCAGAGATGAGGCCAATTTCTGCATGTGCTACTTGAAAGTAAGGGGAAAGAGTAACGGATGGGAAGGGAAAGTTGGTCATTCCAACATGTGAAGTATGATGCATTTTGCAAAATTACTGCTCAAACATGTTGTTCTGTACTCTTGGATTGTTAAGGACCTTTCCATGTTATTTTTCTATAGAAACCTTTTTGGAAAATGTAGTAGTCTGAAGCTTTAAATGAGAAAGCAGATTCACAATGAATCATAAAAGATCAGCAGAGGCCGGATCAGAGGAAAGAAGGATCAGCAGAGGTGGGAACAGATGAAGAGAGGAAAGAAGCAGGGGCTGTGAGCTGGAATGCAACTCACATCGCAACCTGTATGAAGGCTGAACTCCCAAATCAACCCACTGCCTCTGGGTGAGCACTTATTGCAATTTCAAATGTAATACAGGCTGTGAATCAAAAGGAAGCAAAGCCAAATCATTTCACAACCTATTTTTCTGAAATATACTCCAGGCCAGTTGCATTTTCGGGGAAAAAAATCCTTTCTTGGGATCCTTCCTTTCTATGAGCAAATGCAAGAAAACTGCAGCTAACATTCAGATAATAGAAGGTGAGGCAAAAATGTTGCACCTTCAGATATTGTTGGACTGCAGCTTTCAGCATGGATTGTCATTAATTAGTCTGGTAAGAACTGATAGGAGTTATGGTCCAACGACACTTGGAATCCTGGTACTTAGATTCTCTTGTTTGGCTTATTAGTGGTACTGTCCCAGTTTGTGTCTGCTTTTCCTGAAATTTATAGCATGATCTTTACTCAAACACAATCCTCCACATGTTCCATTCAGCCTTACTCTTTAATACGTGTGCTTTGGACTGCACTCTTATTACTTTACCTAGCTCCATTTTCTGGCTTATCCTTCATATTACCGTAGTGCTCAACATCACCAAATCTCCTTTGAAGGAAATGGGCATCATAACCATTAGGTACATCAAAATAATAGAGGGGGAAGAGCCAGGAATGTATATCTTCCCAGTTCAATTTCACTAGGAATTTTGTCTTTGCAGTAGATAATTTAAAGGAACTACAGCAGCTCTGTTGTCATTCTTGTTGTTCTGTGTTGTCACGTCAGAACTGACTTATATCAAACCTAACAGGACTTTCAAAGTAAGTGAGGTATTTAAACAGTTGTTTGACCAGTTCCACTTCCCATTGAGTTTCCATGGCAGAGCCAGGTAATCAACATAGGTCTCCTGAGTCCTTGTCCATTACTCTGTCCACTACAACATACTAGATACCCTCTGTTATAATTAGAGGGATTCAAATCAGCTCACACTGGATCAAATTAAGACCCAAGTTTACTCAAACTCAATTGCTGTTGTTGTTGTTTAGTCGTTAAGTCATGTCCAACTCTTCGTGACCCCATGGACCAGAGCACGACAGGCCCTCCTGTCTTCCACTGCCTCCCGGAGTTGGGTCAAAGTCATGTTGGTCGCTTCGATGACACTGTCCAACCATCTCATCCTCTGTCATCCCCTTCTCCTCTTGCCTTCACTGGAGATGCCAAGGTTGTTTGGCAGCTTCACTGGAGATGCTAATCTCAACTGTACTGAAACTGAAAGGACGTGTAATTTCTCTTTGCTACCCAGAAAACTTCAGCTTCCAAGGGCAATGCCTCTTATGAAGAACATGCACACAGGTTGGAGAACTTATTTTTTGGAGCACAGCTCCCCAAATCCCAAGTAAGCATAGCTCTTACAAACTGTCCCTTCCAGAGTCAGCCCCCCTGTTCTTTTCACTGTACAATGGGACTTTATGACATTTGGAAACATGGTTTTCTGGTTCCAGCATGCATGATCCTTATGCTCACCACTGGCATTCTCTTCTGTCTTTACAGGCATGAGGGGGCTCTGCGGAGCTGAGTCTCCACTCAGGGAGTAGCTGTGCTCAGCCTGGATGCCAGGAGTAGGAGGGTCCAGATCCATGTCCAGCAAAGGGTTTCTTTCAACCAGCATGGGATCATCAAAGAAGCTGTTGAATAGTTCATTGGAAAAGTCCTCCATATTCTCTGAGAAATGGTCGAAGCTCTCGGAGAAATGCTGAGAAAGGAACAAGTGAAAGGAAAGTGTTAGCATCACCTCCATGGGAGACTAGAGGGCCTTGCACTGAAATGTATCCTAGCCCAGACACACTGGGTGCCAATTCATTTGGATGAGAAACAACTCAATATATCCATCTTTTATTTTTACTGTTTTCATAGCTACAGCACACCGTTGGGTTATTTAAAATGAGCAGGCCAAAATCCACAATGATATATCTGCCTCTCTGTCTTTCACACCTTAATTTAATTATCCTAAATTTGATGGACCCTTATTCACTTTACAGTCCTAACTGTCCCATCTGTGCAACTTCTACAACAATATTACATCTTAGGGGTATTGTCTACAGTGAACATCAGTATGTGCCATCTTCAAGCACGAGAGACTCATAATCTGAGCAGTAAAAAAAAGGGGGACTTCAACCCAAAAGTTGGAAGTAAGGCAGGCATGAATTCTGCTCAGACCACAGATCTTTTATATCTTTGGTGAAAGTATTTCAAGCTGTCACAGTCTCTGTCATGTGGTCTCTCAGGTAGTTACAAGCAGCAATGGTGTACATGCCTGCCTTTTCCCCACCACCACCTTATTACTGCCCCTCTGAATTAGTAGGTGGCAGACTTCAAGCTTATGGGATCAATTCTATTTTGTTGCTGCTGTTTTTAAATAGAAGTCCAAGATCCGCAAACTAGAGCCAAAAGCAATATGGCGGTTCAAGAGACGGAGCCAGCTACAGTATTTATGAATCTCATGAGCCATGCATTTGGATGCCCTCCATTAAAAAAAGTATAAACCTACATTTGGGTTACACCTGATCAAGGGTTCCATTCAGGTGGGGGGGGGGAAAGGCTATTATTAAATAACCAGGAGTTGGAGTTTTTGTTTGTTTGTTTTGTTTTGCTGATCTACTGTAAATCACACAGAGGTTCACCACTAGATCCTGACCCACTTTCTGCTCACTACTGCTCTAAAAATGTGCTGTAGGAAAATAGGCAATCATTCCCAGTGGGCCTTATGATGAAATGCAGAATGTGCCTCCTGGGACCTCATTCAATTACTCATACATGGATAGAGTCAAAATCATGTATCATAAGAACGAATAGGTGTATTTGGTGAGGACTGAACAAATACCACCAGTAGTGATTTTACTGGATGAGTATGAAGCATGCACGCTTTTCATATACAATGCATTATAATGTGTGTCCTGTATTATATCTCCATTAAGGATATTTGGACATATTACTATTGCTGTACGAAGCCCTAACTCTTGTTGGAGTTTTCTTTGCAATCTCACAAGCTGTCTGTGATTTGTATGATTGGGGGAGACTATTCTGGGTTGCCGTGATTATTGTATAGCATCTATTTATCCAGCACTAAACAATAGTTCCTTCCAGCCTTTGAATTAAAAAAGAGTCCTACCTCTCTCTCTTTCCTCTATTAGTGCCAGCTGTTTGTTTGTTCATCTGTTCATTTGGTAGCTAAGTACGTTTGCAGTAAAGAAAGCAGCATACACAAATCTGTAACTTCAAGTAAATGTAAGTAAAGAATTTTTAAAATATTTTTTCACCTACAAATGCCTCAGATTATTGAGCCTTTAAGTGAGAGTGAATGAGAAAGGGTGGACTATGGGAACTTGTATCTACAGTGGTGCCTCGCATAGCGAGGGTTAATCCGTTCCGGATTAACCTTCGCTATGCTGAAGCATCGTTGAACGGGGCAGGGATTTCCACTGGAACGCATTAAACATGGTTTAATGCGTTCCAAATGGGCCAAATACTCACCGTTCAGCGAAGCTTCTTAATGGCTGGCAGCCATTTTCGCGCCCTCGCCTCGCTTAACGAGGGCGCAAAAACGCTGCGCGCGGCCATTTTGGGCCATTTCCGGGCTTCCGGCGGCCATTTTGGCCGCCGAACAGCTGATCGTCGGGCTTTGTTTTGCGAAGATCGGTAAGCGAAACGCTTACCGGTCTTCGCAAAGCGAATTTAGCCCTATTTAAAAAACGTTAAGCGATCGCATTAGCGGTCCGAAAAAATGGATCGCTATGCAATTTCGTCGTTATGCGGTGCGCTCGTTAAGCGAGGCACCACTGTATTCTGCTTTGTGAGTCACTGTACCTCTACTGTATAGCAAATAGAAATTTACCAGAAATTCAAAACTCTGCAATCACGTTTTACTGTATAAAGAAAATCATTATCTGCAAAACTGTATACTTTTTTCTGTACCCATGGGCTGGTTTGCAGTTGTGAAATTTTGCCACAGACATATAAGATTCACCCATCTGTCTAACTAAACATGAAAAGTTAAATAGACAAGCCTCCAGGCAAAATTAAAGGGAGAAACAACAAAAAATTCTGTATTGCCTACTCTTACTTTGCAGTAGATTTCCACAATCACCAGCACTTTGTGATTCAGATCACAGGTTGTATCCAGTACTCATAAACAATTATAACCATGTGCTGCATATATTTTACTTTAGTGGTGGTGGTGATGGGGAACTTTCAACTGTAGCAAGCAATATAATGTTTCTTTCTGACAGCTAGAACAACAGGATACCTTTGCAGCCAATATTGTGATGTGAGACTAGATTTGGTGAGACATCTGTTGCATTACTTGTACAAAAGGACACAGAAAACATTACGATAAATAAAAGGAGAGCACTGCCTGATAACAAAAAAAAAAAAAAGATTGCCCTACGAGCACGAGAGGTTGAAAGCAGAATAGTGGAATATGAGAAAGAATGGAGAGATCAGTCTGAAAATATGAACCCAACAAGCAACAGCAAAGAAGTAGCCTTCATCTTCTAGCTGGAGGAAGAGATCAGCTGTAAGAATCTGCTAGGGCTGCAATCACACCCTATGCAAGCAAACGGACATAAGCCCAAAGGAACATACCTATAAACAAGCAGACTTCACATTTTCGTGCATCAGACTACTGTATTGACAGAAAAGGAGGAACAATACAAAAGACAGCAGCACACACACACACACACACACACACACGGTCAGTCTGAAAGCTTAAGGGTATTTCTCTAGTTGGATTACAGTTCTTTTGCAGAGCATCAGTGCATGGCTGAAAGGTAGCATTTGTGGGGCAGGGGATGAATATGAGAAAGTACTTAAGACAGCTCAGTGAGCTGCAGCACCTGGGAGTTTGATTCCCCACTGTGCTTTGCAGGAGAAAAACCAGCCTGTGTGGCCTTGGGCAAGCTGCACAGTCCTGGGCACCCCCCCTCCCCAGAAGACAGGAGTGTTAAACCCCTTCTGAGTATTTGTACCTAGAAAACCCTGGAAAGGGTCATCACAAGTTCAAAATGACTAATGGTGTGCCATTAACTAATTACAATGATTTAGATGGCTATGAACAGGTGTTTGAACACACTGTCTTAAACAAAACATCAGCAGGAGAAGATGCTCCATGCTTTTAAAACTCCATTCCATGGCACAGGGTTTGCTTTTTATTACAGGGATTGGAAAGAAAGGGCAATTGTTCTTGTCCCGCAGGCTGACAAAATCCCTGCCAGCAGAAAGTCTGAGGGAGGAGTTGACCTGTGCACCCCGGATACTACAAAATGCAAGTTCCTATTCCAGTAGAAAGGTGTGTTTGTTTTACTCTACCTGCTAGGGTTTTAGCAATATGGTTGTACAAACAGACATTGTTAAGCAAATGAGACGACTGCAAGGGAGTTGGTTAGTCAGGCCTCACTTAGGAAGTTTCCAGTCTTGTTCATAAAAGAGTGGGGACTCCTGAGTACAGCTGAAAAACGGACTTGTCCATTAAATATCGGAGCTTGGACAAATGATCACTGGCCACTCTGCTTGGGGAGACATGGAGAGCTAGTGCAAAACAAAGCAAAATTTCCAAGCTCTTTTGAATAAATACTTAACCACAAGATGGGTGGGAATATCATTCTTTTTTATTTTTTTAGGAGAAATTTGCAAAATTCACAGATTTCTTCCCAATTCCAATGCGAATAACCAAACATCTATTTTTCCAAAATGGTGTATAAGAAGCAGCAAAACTAGAAGATTCACTTTTGTGGGTACCATTCTGAGCAACTGTCTCTTAAAAGTCTGGCACCTTTAACACATGCAGTACTATACTTTAACAATTATATGCCTGGAGGAGCCATGGAGCTGCCCAAGTTTAAAAATCATGGGGGGGGGGTTGTCTCAGTCCCAGCCCCTCTCACTGGTGTGTTTGTTGGGGACACAGAAGATGGCCTTCTCAGTCTCTGTATACAGACTTTGGAACTCTCTCCCACAGGAGACCAAGCTAACCCTATCTTTGCTGTGTCCTTCAGCAAGTGGATGGCGACCTTTGTCTTCAGGCAGGCTGTTTCTCAATGACTGACTGTCTAAGAGAGTTTTATTTTTAATGGGACGGTCGTGTTTTCATTCTTGTAATTTCAAATGTATTACTGATTCTATCTACTAGTTTTAATATTATGTTTGTTTAATTTTTTTAAAAAAATACTATAATAATATATTGTTTCAGTATTTAATAGTGTTTATTTTAATACTGTAAGCCACCTTGGATCCTTTTTTTTGGAAAAAGGCAGCATACAAATATTTTAAATTAATAAATAATAAATCAATAATTTATTTTTAATTTTAAAAATACCTGACTGGAATCAGGTTGAACAAAGGAGAAGGCAAAACCAACAGTATTTGTCCGTACATTCACTTTTGTGTTTTCTAAACATTTTATTAGTTTTTCACTATGGCTACATTCAATTTGTGCTTGTTAAACATTGTGTTACACGATAATTATTTGTTTTTTGCATCTTGGTGTCTTGGTTGTCTCTTCAAAATCTATACAGTTTTTAAACATTTAAACTGTTCATGTGTGCATTTTAGTATACAATATTGGCTACTATCATAATATTGCTCTCAGAGTATACAATGTTCTCAAAATCTTCTAGAAACATACCTGTCACACACCCCGAGTTCCACTGTTTGTTTTTCCACACAACCCAGGTTCACTTTCGGGCATGACATTTATTTCTCAACCCTCTTCCGTTGCCACCAGAGGAGATATTCCTCACTCTATTAAATATGACTCTTAAATCAGTATTATTCAATAAAACAATGTTTATTTAAGTGTTTATAAGTGAATCATGTAAAGTGAATCACGGTTGGTCTTATTTTATTCATTCAAGAAATTATGCTTTGGTAACATTCATATTTGTTTAGGTAGAATCATTTAAATCAAGCTATTTATTCATTTCTTTTCACTTCTAATTCTTTCCAATCATAACCATAAACCATACAATATCTGTACTTTCTCTTATTCTCTATCTCTCCATTACTCTTCTCTAACACAAGGCTGGTCCTAAATGCCTAAACTGCTTTTCTCTAACATCAGTCCCTAACTCATCCCTAACTCTTCCCTAACTGCTACCTAACTGAAACTCTGTCTTTCATTCTCTGATATATCCTTAGTTACACCTTTTCTGTACAACCATTGGCTCCTGAATCAGGGTTACATTGTGATGGACAGGAGTGGTTACTGACCTGTCCGTCACAATACCTAATAAAAGTAATTCCGGTTACAAATCTATATAATTTTGAGGTGATTTAAATGATGAACTTTGTATTTTATACCAATAATAACTGAATAGGTTCCTAACACATAACAGATGTTATCTAAAGCATTTTATATACAGTGGGGTCTTGACTTGAGAACTTAATCCGTATTGGAAGGCGGTTCTCAAGTCAAAAAGTTCTCAGGTCAAATCTGCATTTCCCATAGGAATGCATTGAAAACCATTTGATCCGTATCTACTCTTTTCCGTCCATAGAAACTAATGGGAGGCTGCTATTCCGCCTTCGACCACTAGGGGGGGGATATTTTGTTTCTTTTTTTCTTAGGTCAAGAAAGGTTCAGGGAAGGCAGGGAAAATACAGTCCAGGCAGTACAGTACCAGGCAGTCAGAAGACTGTCTCCCAATCCACTCTCTAAACGCTGGGAGGAGTGAGGAAGCAGACAGGCACCCCTTTCACTGGCCAACAGTTAACTGAAAGTTCAAATTTTGCACTTTCCCTGCCTCCCACATGGTTTTTTTTTCAGTTCTTAACTCAAATCTAAGTATGTAAGTCAAGTCAATATTTTCCTATGAGAGCGGTTCTTAAGTCAAAATGTTCTTAACTCGAGCCGTTCTTAAGTCAAGACCCCATTGTAGTTTTTCTTTATATAATTGTTTAGCCATTTCTATCTCCACATTTTCTATCATGTCTATATCAATATCATATCTAATGTATATTCATTAAGTACTATTTATTTTGCCCCATCCTTATATCTAGCTTCAACTTACCTTAAAAACCACCATGTTAAGCCTTTACTCTGCGTAATAATCCCTTGTTTCAGTTTAATTCCCTTCTTTAATATATAAGATACACCCCTTTACAATTCCAGAAGTTAAGTATATACATGCTTTCACTGTTGAGGGCCACCTTAATATTTTTCCCTTTTTCATCTTTCTAAGTAACTCCTTCTCTTATTTGTCTTCTCCCAATTCTTGTTTCTATCTCTCTAAACATTTTGTTGTCCCCTGTGTCATCTGAAAACATTTTATACACTTGATCTATCTCCAATAGATCTTTATGCACTTGATCTATCTCCAATAGATCAACCAGAATATTTTTAATTAATTCTGCTGATTTTCTCTCCTTATCTTCCCTTAACACAGCTAAAATTCTCCTCGGCTCTAGGCTTAGATTTAAATCTCCTAAATTTTTCCCTCTGATTTCCTCCAGCCCTTCTTTTGGTTGGCATACGTCGTCCACCACCCTCACATTTCTTTGTTCATTATTCCCTGTCTCCTGTTGAATATAGTCCTTCTTTAGTTGCTCCTTGAATGATTTCACCTCTCGGTTATGGGATCTCACTATTTCTAAGATTGCTTGACAGGGAGATTTTGTTTCATCCCAAAATTTCCCTTGTTGTAGCATTATGTACCAAGATGCCAAGGTACTTGTATTTCAAGTAAAAGATGTCCAGTAGCTTAGAGCAGGCAGTCAAATTCCATCAATAATTGCTTCAGTAAGTCCACTTTAGTTAATTGATCACCTTTAGGGTTAATTTGAATACAGTCTCCGATGTTAAGTTAACAGCCCCATTCACTTGATGTTTGTATTAGACTTTCCAAAGTTAATTGTCTATGTTTTAGTCAGTTCTCAGGAAAAAAAGGAAAGTCAAAGCAGAGTTCCAAGTTTGAGTATTCAAGGTCATGTTCTGGGTTTTTTTGCCAACACTGTAGATAGCCATAACAGTTTAACTCCCAGTGTTATTTGGCTAAAATAATTTTAAGAGGAAAATTTCTTAAGTTTAACACCAAAGTAATACCAGACTTCCTTCCTTGAAGTATAATTAAGTATTTAATTAATGTCCAATTTCTTTTCTTTTCTTTCTTTTTTTGTCTCATAAATGTTTACTCATCATATAAAGTTACATTGTGTATCTTTATCATTGATCATACATGTGCACACTAGACCTGTAGAATGGGGATGTGAAGAATTATAGCAGAATCAATCATTCTTGGTGAAATGGTTTTTCAAGAAAATTACTGATTGCTCTGTGAGATTTTTCATCTCCACCATATGTTTGAGACAAGTATTGTTCCTGTTCAAATTTGATCAATTTGAACAGTCTGCATAAATGTAGTATCTTTGCTCTCTTTTTTTAATTTTTGTTATTATTTTCCAGAACAAATACATCAATACAAAACAGTACAAAATACTGACTAACAATCTAAAACCCAGTGCACCCCCATACCCACGGGACCCTTTGGAGTAATTCTTTTATTACAAACCTCTTTTCCAAAATTGTATTGATTGTTGCTTAGATGCTTTCCCCTTTCCTTTCACTAATACAAATTCAATAAATCTATCCCCAAATAGCACAAAAAATATTCAAACGTATTTCCCCTCTTTTCATCTTTAGTTCAGTAGTCAATTTGTCATTTAACGCAATGTCCCATACTTCGTTATGCCAATCTTCTAATTTGATATCATGTTTGTCATTCCAGTATCTAGCTATTAATAATCTAGCACTTGTCATAAAATTAGAAATCAATTCCTTTGAGTAATAATCAAGTTCTATCTTATCAAAAATTGACAGTAAAGGAAATTTTGAGTTAAATTCAATATCTTTCCCAAATATATAACATATTTCCTTAAAAATCAATTTCCAAAATTTCTGAATCAATTTACACTCCCACCATATATGATAATACGTTTTATTTATTTTCTTTGCATCTCTTTCCCCTTCTCCAGATCTACCGCTGCTCAATTTATTGGTGGGGCTAAGAGATGCTTTTTTTGTCTGCTGAAAGGATTATTTTGTCCAAGGATAGTCATGGAGCAGTATTGTATAGTTAAGATTTTGTATCTCACCCAGTGGTAATGCCGATGTTAAATTGGCTGATTTATTGCTTCTTCTTTTGCCAGTTGCTGACAACTTACAAGCAAGCTAATTCAACTGCTTCTTTCCACCCGCTGGTTGTTTGGGGAGTTTCCTGGATCAATCATGGGTAACCACCGTCCCCCCTCCATGTTCAACAGGCTTCTTCCCCATTTTCCAACCTCTTCGGAGTGGTTTTAACGCCCTAAGGGGTCCCAAACAGGTTGGAATTCAGCCCAGGAGATGGAGCTCAGTCCTCCCCCGTGGCATAATGGTCTGATTCCCTTCCAAATTCAAAAGCTTCCTCATCAATGCCTGCCCTTTTTATCTCTGGATAAGTCTTTATCAGATAAGGAAGAGCAACCACAGTATATCTGAGAATAGTATCCCTCCCCCAGAGGTATGTACTTTCTGCACTTAAGGTTGCTTGTGTTTTTTGAGATCAGGGATAATTATGGTTATTACCAAAGATTGCATGAGAAACAGTTATCCCTAAAGGGGAAAAGCGCTCCTAGCACACTGGATTTTAAAAAATGCTATTTGAGACATAAGATTCCAGGGGTGAATCATAGTTTACACATTTGGGGGTGGGGTTGAATCAAAGGTTGAATAAAACTGAAAGGTAGTCAACAAGACCAGACTTGTCTTTCTGTCAAACTGTTATCTCTGGAGGAAAAAGCTTGCAGTTTCCTACAAAAAAAATTAGTAAGCCACAATAATCTGCAAGAATGGGAGGCCGAAGATAGCTTCCCAATTGGGTGTCCTCCATATGCATTTGATCATGACGTTTCATCACCCTGAGCCAACATGGGCAATGGAACTCAGCTAATCTTGATGTCATCAGGTAGAACTGGATGATACAAGCCTGATGAACTCCTGTTAATAAAGTATATTTTATATATTTTAAACAAATGAGATTTATATCCTGTATTTCCGCCAAAAACTGGTACTCAAAGTGGCTAACAGCAAACAAATGTAGATAAAAACCAAATGTAACTAAAACTTCACATACAGGTTAGAAACAAATCCATAAAAAGAAACAACCGCCTCCTTCACTTCTAGCCCGGTTAAAATGTGAAGGCCTGTTTACATTTTTACACTACAACTCCTAGCATTCCCCAGCGATCTTGGCTACTGACCGTACCGCTTGGGAGATTCTGGGCTCACTAAGTAACATTTCCTAGCCCGAATAATCATAGTTATTGTCTAGGGCAGGCCATCCATTTTCAGCTAGGTCCATGTGCCCCTCCCCAGGGGCACTGGCATATTTGAAGGGGGTCACAGACTGAAAAATGCGAGAAGAGGATTTGCAGTTCATCTGTTTGTGTTGTACCCTTGTTCGACAGGGAGCCCTGGAACTTGAGAAGAGCTCCTAAAAGGGGTGTGGCCAAAAAAAAAAGGGTTGAGAATAGCTGGTCTAGGCTACACTAAAGGGACTGTTCATGTGTGACGTCAAGTCATTATTTCAAATTTGGGGCTAACATGGAAGAGCTTTGATTATATTTTCTTGCACTGAGGTCTTAATGAAATCCATAAAAATAAATGATTACAGATCTTAACAAGAATATTCACAAAATCCTTGATGATGACACGGGTGTTTAGTGAAAGCACAAAAGACAGAAGAAGCAGGGCAAAATTCTACAGCCTCCTCAGATCCAACGTTGCCTCTTATGAAACACACAGGCAACCTTGGATATTCATTGTGTTACTTTGAAGCTGATGAAGAGGGATCTGCTGCAAGGTTATTCTGACTGTATTGCAAGAACCTCAAAATAACTTTTTTTGTGTTTGCCTACAGGTACGCCTATATCTGCTTGAGGCAAGCCACCTGGGAAAATGGGACTGGCGTCTTCCGGAGAGAAAGCTGAGTCCAAAGGGGGCCCCAAGTTGAAAGTAACAGTCTCTTCTGTTATCCCTTTCTCACTCTCATCTATCTTTGCTTTTTCTTCCCCCCCCCGCCACCCCTCTCCAATGAACAGGCAGGATGGGGGCAGCCAAAGTTCATCCGCCCTCCATTCCACACACCAGAGTTACTAGTTGCTCTTTCTGCCTTTTCCCTCCACTCTTCCCTGCGCTCTTGGAGATAGGAGGAGGCCTCCGTCCTAATATTGGATGCAGAAATCTTTCTCCAGGCGATCTTTTAATTCCGCAAGAAAATGTGCTCATATTTAAACCACTGCATTCCTGAGGCAAGCATATGAGGCCGTTAAGCCATTGGCTGTGTGGCAGCTCCCACTCTCCTGGTGACAGACACATGACTGAGGGAGCCTTCCAGACATATTTCCACCACATGTTCTCACCATCACAACCTCAAAGGGAAGGCTGCCTGAGCAACACCATCAGTCCCCTTTGTGGACCTCTGCTTTCTAATATACAAGTTTATCTTTAAGGGCTCCACGGGAAATACACAAGTACATATGCCTCTCCTGGATTATCATCCGATACTTCAGTTGACCTCTTCCTTCAGCAGGCATGGATGTTTCCTTCTTTTGCATTCTCAGTTTGTTGTCTTCCTCCTCCATACATTTCTGTATTTTGGGAAGTTCCCTCCCTCCCACCTTCAGATTCAAACAAGTCCTCCCAGTCCCAACATTCATCCCCTGAACTTTACTCCAAAAAGAAACCAGCAAAAGGCCAGTACTACTGGACATAAGACCAAACCCTGAAGATTAAGCCTGCTTGTAAGTCAGAGGTTCTCCTGATGCCGGCCAACTGTGCCAAACTAGGAGGGGGTTCTTACAAGTTTTCTCTTTTTACTTTTTTTTGTTAAAAAAAGATTTTCCCTTTCTGCTTGCCAAGATAAATCTCTAGTTCCAGCTGTGACATCTGCATTTCTCTCCTTTCCTTTCAGTTAAGGAATGACCCTCTTCCCGGCACACTCCAGCTTCACAGCTGAGGTTTCTTTTTCAGTCCAAAGAAGAAGCTTCCATCCATTCTTCGTACTCTTAAAAAAAAGGGTGAGTTTTAGTACTTGTGAAACTGACGGTCAACACTGCTTACAAGAGGAAGGCAGCTTGTTGAACTATTGCTCAACATGCTTTGGTCTTCCAGGCTGGTTCATATACCTCAGGTCTGATCCTCTCTTTTACTGGAATCTTGTTCCCATCTTTGGCCCTTCTTTGTCCTATAACACTTTACTGTTCTTTGCACTTAGCCTCTTAATTAATTCACTCCTGGACTTTCATGCCTGCCACTGTCTGATGACCAGTGTAATGCTAGGTAGGATTGATTCTGGGAGCTGCATTCACATTAAATGATTTTTCCAAATTAGAGATGGCTGTTTCATATGATACACTTTCAGTGGGTAGTGCAGTGACAAAGTTATGATTTTGAACACAAGAACATAATAAAAGCCCTCTTTCTTTATGCAGCTTGTTGTTAGTCTGTGGAACTCCTTGCCACAGGATGTGGTGATGGTATCTGGCCTAGATGCCTTTAAAACAGGATTGGACAGATTTCTGAAGTCCATCACAGGTTACAAATCATGATGGGGATGTACAATCTCCAGGCTTAGAAGGAAGGTACCTCAAAATGCCAGATGCAGGGGAGGGGTATCAGGAGACAGGTATCTAGTTGTCTCGTGTGCCCCCAGAGGCATCTGGTGGGGCCACTGTGAGAGACAGGAAAGTGATGAGCCCTTGGCCTGATCCAATAGGGCTCTTATGTTCTTATGTAACATTCCCTAGTGCCTAATGAATCTAAACCCCATCCCTATGACACTACCGTCTCATCCACGTATTGAGACCCCTGAGCTCCGCCTGCCAAGCTGGCCCTGCACATGGAACATGTAGCACTTCTGAGGACCTGGCTTTGAGCTTCCTCCCTAACAACCTAAATTTGGCTTCCAGGACCTCACAGTTACATTTCCCCACGTTGCTGGTTCCAACATGCACCACCACTGCTACCTTATTTCCATCACTCTCTACCAGCATATCCAGATGAGACATGATTTCCGGAACCTTTGTAACAGGCAGGCAAGTCACCATGTGATGCTTACAACCATCACAGACCCCTCGCTCTATGTTCCTGACAATCAAATCACCCACTACCAGAAGTCCCCTTCCGCCTCCCCACAAGGAGCATCCTCAGTGTAACTGGAAATGGGCCCGTCACCTGTAGAAGGGGTCCCCTCCAGGGGATGGTTTCCCTCTTGTCCAGACTGGCGTCCTCCAGCCTGGAGACTTCCAGTCTCAGCAGCTGAAGAGCTGCTTGCCTGTGGGTGGGACGATGCCTGAAGGTCCCTAGAAGTTTCACCCAAGGTCCCTCTCTCCCTGTCTCTGTTCTTCCCAGTCTGCAACCAAGACCTCAAGGGAGCGAACCCGTTCCCTGAGTTCTTTGAGCTCCTTGCCATGAAGACACACCCATGACTTTGCTGAAGAGGCATATAGTTATGCATATGACACTTGATGCAAAACACAGGATAGCCCCAAACCCACTGCTGTCTGTCTGACTGCATGCTGATATCTGTTTAGAGCCTGCCAAACCTTTTCTCAGGGGACGTGACAGGCAGTATCTGGGGCCCTGGCTTCCTCGTCCAGCTGCTGAACTCATGCAGCTGCTAAACTCGCCTTGTCTTCTTACCCTGCACTTTCTTGCACTGCAGCACTTTGTTTCAGGAGGCATTCACACTTGCCACATTCATGCTGTTTTAAAGCATTTACTGTATAGATTATTCAGCTTCAAACTAAACATTTTTTAAAAGAAAGAGAGCATGTTTTCATATTTTGACATCACAGGCATGTAAAATGCTACTATATAATTCCCTTAAAAATAGTTTGGGAATTTTCCATATTTCCTCTCATTTTTCAATTTACTGAAACTGCTAAATGACTTTTTAAAAAATAGTCTTTACATTTGCTTGATGGCATTTTCATCATTAAAATACATGAAGAAATGTTTCCATTTCATAAACAAAGTGCCAAGCATTTCCAATAAAGAGGGAAATGTACCTGTACTTTCAGCATTACAAGGCCATAGCTTTACATGTGACTCATAATGAAAACTTATAAAAAGTGTGCTTTCTGGAAGAAAATAAAATAAAATAAAAGTAAACAACTAAGACTTGCTGGATTTGTACATGCTGACAAATGGATATGTAAGGATTCACACCAGAAGTGGCAAACATTCAGATTAAACCATAACAAGTCTCTTTTGCTTTAAGTTGAACAAATACTTTGAATAAAGAAACATAACAGGTTGTACCCTAAGCTTTGAAAAGTTACTTTTGTAGAAGACAACTCCCAAATCACCAAGCCAGCTTGCCCTGGGGGCTGAGGGGTCCCTACAATTGTCAGAGGTGATTGGAGATGGGACAGTTGACAACTGTGTGAGACCATTCACGCCTAGTCCCACATTGTCATTGAGACCATTAGGGGAAACTTCTTGGGGAGCTACACAGGGGGCTGCAGAAGAGAGAAGGATGTGGCCAATTCCTGAAAGCAAACTTTCCTCAGACTTGTGCCAGGCAGGACCCACCCTCGTTATTTCTGCTTTGTGGTTATCAACCACAAAGAGCTTGAACAAAACACTTCATATCTAACTGATACTGTCTGGGCAAATGACGACAATGAATTATACACACATATAGGAGGAAAACTGCATTTTTAACAGTAAAAAAGACATGGTTCAAGTAACAGGCAGAGGGAACTCTATTCAATTGTGAGTTTGCCCTCAGAGAAGCAAATGTTGGGATCTCCACTCAGGGTTGGAACAGTTCCCCTGCCAGATAAAATGTAAAAACTGACTGAAGTAGTTGTAATGATGAAAGACAATGGATCTGACCAGAAAATGCAGAAGATAGGTGGAGCGGGCAACAGATGCCCTGCAAGAAATGAAATCTAACACTTACTAATTATATCCAGTATTTTTAAGCAGCCTTCCTAGTGGTGCAATCCCATTATGTTGAATTATAAGTAACTCCCACTATGCTCAATGGGTGTGTGTGTGTGTGTGTTTAGTCGTTTAGTCGTGTCCGACTCTTCGTGACCCCATGGACCAGAGCACGCCAGGCCCTCCTGTCTTCTACTGCCTCCCGGAGTTGTGTCAGGTTCATGTTGGTTGCTTCGCAGACACTGTCCAGCCATCTCATCCTCGGTCGTCCCCTTCTCCTCTTGCCATCACACCTTCCTAACATCAAGGTTTTTTCCAAGGACTCTTTTCTTCTCATGAGATGGCCAAAGTACTGGAGCCTCAGCTTCAGGATCTGTCCTTCCAGTGAGCACTCAGGGTTGATTTCCTTTAGAACTGATAGGTTTGTTCTCCTTGCAGTCCAGGGGATTCTCAAGAGCCTCCTCCAGCACCACAATTCAAAGGCATCAATTCTTCGGCGGTCAGCTTTCTTTATGGTCCAGCTCTCACTTCCATACATCACAACAGGAAAAACCATAGCTTTGACTATTCGGACTTTTGTTGGCAAGGTGATGTCTCTGCTTTTCAAGATGCTGTCAAGATTTGTCATCGCTTTCCTCCCAAGAAGAAGGCGTCTTTTAATTTCAGGGCTGCTGTCTCCATCTGCAGTGATCATGGAGCCCAGGAAGATAAAATTTGACACTGCCTCCATATCTTCCCCTTCTATTTGCCAGGAGGTGATGGGACCAGTGGCCATGATCTTAGTTTTTTTGATGTTGAGTTTCAGACCGTTTTTTGCACTCTCCTCTTTCACTCTCATTACAAGGTTCTTTAATTCCTCCTCACTTTCTGCCATCAGAGTGGTATCATCTGCATATCGGAGGTTGTTGATATTTCTTCCGGCAATCTTAATTCCGGCTTGGGTTTCTTCCAGTCCAGCCTTCTGCATGATGTATTCTGCATATAAGTTAAATAAGCTGGGGGACAATATACAGCCTTGCCGTACTCCTTTCCCAGTTTTGAACCACTCAGTTGTTCCATGACCAGTTCTAACTGTTGCTTCCTGTCCCGCATATAGGTTTCTCAGGAGACAGATAAAGTGGTCATTTCTTTAAGAACTTGCCATAGTTTGCTGTGGTCCACACAGTCAAAGGCTTTCGCATAGTCAATGAAGCAGAAGTAGATATTTTTCTGGAACTCTCTGGCTTTCTCCATAATCCAGCGCAAGTTAGCAATTTGGTCTCGAGTTCCTCTGCCTCTTCGGAATCCAGCTTGTACTTCTGGGAGTTCTCGGTCCACATATTGCTGAAGCCTACCTTGCAGGATTTTGAGCATAACCTTGCTAGCGTGTGAAATGAGTGCAATTGTACGGTAGTTGGAGCATTCTTTGGCACTGCCTTTCTTTGGGATTGGGATGTAGACTGATCTTTTCCAATCCTCTGGCCACTGTTGAGTTTTCCAAACTTGCTGGCATATTGAATGTAGCACCTTAACAGCATCATCTTTCAAGATTTTAAATAGTTCAACTGGAATGCCATCACCTCCACTGGCCTTGTTGTTAGCCAGGCTTTCTAAGGCCCACTTGACTTCACTCTCCAGGATGTCTGGCTCAAGCTCAGCAACTACATTGTCTGCGTTGTCCGGGATATCCAAATCTTTCCGATATAATTCCTCTGTGTATTCTTGCCACCTCTTCTTGACGTCTTCTGCTTCTGTTAGGTCCCTCCCATTTTTGTCTTTTATCATGTTCATCTTTGCGCAAAATGTTCCTCTAATATCTCCAATTTTCCTGAACAGATCTCTGGTCTTTCCTTTTCTGTTATCTTCCTCTATTTCTTTGCATTGTTCATTTAAGAAGGCCCTCTTGTCTCTCCTTGCTATTCTTTGGAAGTCTGCATTCAATTTTCTGTAGCTTTCCCTATCTCCCTTGCATTTTGCTTCCCTTCTCCTCTCTGCTATTTCTAAGGCCTCGTTGGACAGCCAGTTTGCTTTCTTGCATTTCCTTTTCTTTGGGATGGTTTTCGTTGCTGCCTCCTGGACAATGTTACGAGCCTCTATCCAAAGTTCTTCAGGCACTCTGTCCACCAAATCTAGTTCCTTAAATCTGTTCTTTACTTCCACTGTGTATTCATAAGGGATTTGGTTTAGATTATACCTGAGTGGCCCAGTGGTTTTTCCTAATCTCTTCAGTCTAAGCTTGAATTTTGCTATGAGAAGCTGATGATCAGAACCGCAGTCAGCTCCAGGTCTTGTTTTTGCTGACTGTATAGAGCTTCTCCATCTTTGGCTGCAGAGAATATAATCAATCTGATTTCGATATTGCCCATCTGGTGATTTCCATGTATAGAGTCGCCTCTTGTGTTGTTGGAAAAGAGTGTTTGTGATGACCAGCTTATTCTCTTGACAAAACTCTATTAGCCTTTGTCCTGCTTCGTTCTGAACTCCAAGGCCAAACTTCCCTGTTGTTCCTTTTATCTCTTGGCTCCCTACTTTAGCATTCCAGTCCCCTAGAATGAGAAGAACATCTTTCTTTGGTGTCAGTTCTAGAAGGTGTTGTAAATCTTCATAGAATTGTTCAATTTCAGTCTCCTCAGCAAAGCTGGTTGGTGCATAAATTTGGATTATTGTGATGTTGAATGGTCTGCCTTGGATTCGTATTGACATCATTCTATCATTTTTGAGATTGTATCCCATTACAGCTTTTCCCACTCTTTTGTTGACTATGAGGGCTACTCCATTCCTTCTACGGGATTCTTGCCCACAGTAGTAGATATGATAATCATCTGAGCTGAATTCGCCCATTCCTGTCCATCAATGGGGCTTACTCTCAAGTATGTATGCATGACAGGAGTGATCAACATGTGGTTCTCAGGCCAAGAGCCCAAGAGTGATCTACATTTCCATTACACCCTTCTGGACAAGGAAGAATCTTAACACTAATAAATTATTTCCAAGCTCTCCAAGGAGGGTTTTGCTGTGTCCCCAATGGGGCACACCTATTATTATTGCTTATTGCTGCCTGGTTGTTACTTCAGATTAATCCAACCACAGGTCCAGCTGAGAGGAAGAGCTCTCTCTCACACACAAAGAATCCTGTCCAGTTCCTAAAATTCTGGAATTCTTGAGAAACCTAAAAGCTATCCCACAGCCATTCTTGCATTTCTGCCAAAAATCAAAATAAAGGGTGAGAAGGGGGGCACTTTTACATAATCAAAACCAATGAGAGAAAAAATAAACTAGACGCTAGTGAAAAATATTTTCTCCCTATCTGTTACAGTTTTTGAGACCCAGTCGTGGAAGGTGATCTGTAAAATATATAGGTTCTCTTTGGCTGTGATCTTTAATCCTTATAAAGAAGCCACAATGAAAGTTCACATTCATTTCTTTTATGCTGTGGGTCCACACACAGCAACTGCTTCAATATATGGTGCTTTATTCCAAAGATGACACGACATAAACAAGACACACTGTGATTGGGTTCCTTGTCTAGAGTAGGTGGGCCAAGGGATTCGGCGGGAATGACAGCCAGAGTCGACGTTGCAGTTATAAAAGGATTTGTTTTATTAACTTTAACATTAAACAACTCAGGACCAAACGGGTCCGGTAACTCTTCATTGGTCAACACATTATACTTCTTGGGTTTGGCTCCAGGTCCCACATCTTTAACTTTCACTGTTTCTTCACCCCAAAGCGGTAAATTACACTCTGGTTCATGACTGGCACACTCAGCACCGAGCAGGTTGTCCTGCAACATGGATGGAATGGGCTGACACCACCATGGGTCCCGCTGTCCGCTAAGGGGGGAGTAGCCAAACCCGTTTCCAGTCTCCATTCCCTTTTCTTCTCACCTGCTCCAAACTTATCTATTTCTTTGGGTAGAGGCAGCAACCCATCTTCTTTTATCAAATTTGGGAAACTTCATGAGGGTCGCGATCCTCTCCCTTTCAGCTCCCGTTTCCACTGTCTGTGTCTCTCTGTTCACTCTCCCCGAACTGCCCCTCCTTTTCTCCTTCTCTTCTTTTATACTGTCATCCCATCTCCACGTCTCTAACTCCTCCCCCCAGTCTCTAGACCTCTCTGCTAGAAACACCTCTATCGCCTTATTAGTCACGCTTTCGTCCAACTTGATCAATTCCCCTACAGCACATCCTTCACACTCTTCTTTCCTGGGCGTCTGTGAGGACGGCTCACTTCTATTCCTCCACTCACACACACATTCAACAAATTCCCATAACTCCACCCCCAATCAAACCCCCTAGGCATCACCTCATTACAAGGTCCACCTGTCTCCTACAGCTGTCAAAACCAGCCTTTAAAGTGCCAGATACACCACAATTTTAGTGAAAATCGCCTTCCAAAAAAAAAGCTGCCTCTCATATTGGAAGATGGACTGAAAGTTACAACAAAAACATCTGAAGTATTTGTCAGGGCCCACATCCCAGCAAAGGGTGCCTAGCTCACCCCTAAATCCCCCAAAACTAGATAGGTAGCTACTTTATTGTTTAAGACTTAGATCATTTCAAATTCAAATCTAATAAATACAAACTAATAACAAAACCAACATTAAAAAAAACTAAGATCATGGTCACTAGCCCTTTCACCTCCTGGCAAATAGAAGCGGAAGATATGGAGGCAGTGACAGATTTTACTTTCTTGAGCTCCATGATCACTGCAGATGGTGACAGCAGCCATCAAATTAAGATGCCTGCTTCTTGGGAGGAAAGCGATGAGAAACCTAGACAGTATCTTAAAAAGCAGAGACATCACCTTGCCAACAAAGGTCCGACTAGTCAAAGCTATGGTTTTTCCAGTAGTGATGTATGGAAGTGAGAGCTGGACCATAAAGAAGGCTGACCGCTGAAGAATTGATGCTTTTGAACTGTGGTGCTGGAGGAGACTCTTGAGAGTCCCCTGGACTACAAAGAGAACAAACCTATCCATTTTGAAGGAAATCAACTCTGAGTGCTCACTGGAAGGACAGATCCTGAAGCTGAGGCTCCAATACTTTGGCCATCTCATGAGAAGACTCCCTGGAAAAGACCCTGATGTTGGGAAAGTGTGAAGGCAAGAGGAGAAGGAGACGTCAGAGGACGAGATGGTTGGACAGTGTCATTGAAGCTACCAACATGAATTTGACCAAACTCCGGGAGGCAGTGGAAGACAGGAGGGCCTGGCATGCTCTGGTCCATGGGGTCACAAAGAGTCGGACATGACTTAATGACTAAACAACAAATAACAAAACCAACAGCAAACATTCCACTCAGAAAGGGTTAAAATTACATATAAAATTTAGTCAGTCAATGAGTCATTATAAAATAAACCATTATAATTCCTGTAAAACTTGATTAGAGAAGAAACATTACATGGCTTATTTAAACAAACATTTTTTATTATTTTTTCCAGAGAGCAGCTGATTAACAGCAGAGAGAGCAACTGTCTGTGTCCGAAATTTTGATTGAACCCTTGCAATAAGAAGCCCTGAACTATTTATTGCCCCTTCTTCCTTTTTTTGCAAAGCTGACTCAAAATATTTTGCGACTTGAAGGGGAGGAAGCAAATCAAGCCCTCCTTCTCCTTCCTGTCAGCAAAAATGCAACCATGATAAAATAACCAACAATTGGCAATAGTTTCAACGTGTCTGAAGTGGCTTGCCTTACTTTATCTAATGGTAGGGCCAGTCTTGACTACCTGTTTATCTCCATGCTGGGGATGGGCATTACTCTCAGTTTCTTCCTCTTCCAGTCCTATATAAATTCCTCCATTATATTTGATGGTTTGTTTTTAAGTCTGCATGAAAATTCTAGGCATTTGTGTGAACTATGCTTCTAATATATGCAGTTTTATGCAGTTTTGTCCAGGACATTTTTTTTGCAAATAATTTTCCAATATATTTTAATCGTTTTTTCAGTAATGTACATATTTTACATGTACATATTTTTAAACAAGAAAATTCCACTGGAAAAATTTTAAAAGGGCAAGTTTCAAAGGATGAATTCGTTTCAGTTTCTTATACAGTATTGGTTTGAAACAGTGTAATTGGTTAGGTTTCCACGAGAAAGAGCAGCAGCCTGTGCTGCCTTTCCTTCTCTCCACTGCATGGAAATATTAATGATAAAACCAATGCACTAATGTTTATTTGAAAATTAAGCTACTAATATTAATTGGTTTTGTGGTAAACCAGTATAATAATAATTTACTGTATTCATCATTAGTAACATTTTGGTGTCCATGTACAAGACCATGATACTCAGTGGTATAAATGAAACTAACAGACAAATAAAAGCAATGTCCAGTTGCTATCACACCAGAGAGGTACCATATAACAGATACACAACTACTCTTAGCGGGGGGGGGGGGTAGGTAGCAAAATGCGCTTGGAAGCGGGAATTGACATCAATAACATTCAGTTTCTTCTGCCTTGGGGGAGGGGGAGAAAGACCTTTCTCCTCCAAACTGTACTTCAACTCATTATCATAAGGAGAAATGCAGATAACCAATCTGGGTATAGATAGGTTACAAGTACATATGGATTTTCCTGTCCTGCTTTCTTGTCCCTGGCTTTTGTCAAAGCAATTTGGGCACTGTGGTTTTGATCAGAATCTTGACAATTCTGTCAGAGGTCCTTATTCCTTCTTGCAACACAGAATTACAGTTCCCAAGATTTGGTGGGTAGATGACAAGGATATTGATGTAATTTAATCTGGGATGTAATCATACTAATGTACTGTATTTGCCGGCGTATAAGACGACTGGGCGTATAAGATGACCCCCAACATTTCCACTCAAAATATAGAGTTTGTTATATACTTGCCGTATAAGGCTACCCCTTCTTCCGCACACCTTCCACACACCAAATAAAAGGTGCTATTCATTGTCACCATTGTATGGCCGCAGCGCAACCACAGTGCCTCCGCCCCACCCCTGCATCTCCCTGTGACCGGCACTAGTGCGCAAGTGCGCATGCGTGAGCTCTGCATAGAAAAGGGGCAGGCTGGAGTGCTGCTGCTTCCCGCCGAGCAGAATGGGCCGGTCACGCCGAAAAAGCTGGCACCCCTGTCTCGCTGCTGATGCTCGCCGCGGCCGCACTGAATACCGCACGATACTGGATTGTATATAGAATGAGGTGGGCAGGCATCAGGAAGCTACTATGGGCACCGGGCGAGCATCAGAAGGCCACTATGGGCAGCTATGTCTATCCCAACTGAAGTGCACCCAGCGTATAAGACAACCCCTCCCACTTGGAGGCATGCTTTTCAGGGCAAAAAAGTAGTCTTATATGCCAGCAAATACAGTATATGAAGAATTGCTTACACCTGACCTCCACATATTCCTGATAATGCCTGAAGTAAGGCTTTGCTTCCTGCACATGATGTGGAATCTTGGGGAAAAAACCACAGGTGCTCTTTCAGAATTTATAATAATAAAAAAGTGGAATGTGGGTGTACACAATCCTACCTCTATATGTGATGAGGGCTTCTGAAAAGGGCTAATGAACATGAAGTGCTTCGCAAGGTAACATAAGCGAAGAATGGTCTATACCCCAAAGATCTTATAATCTAAATAACACCTTTGTTCACAGAAAAGGTCCTCCCATGATGACCTGCAATGGTAATAGTGCTTGATCTTAGAGAGAACAGAACCTGCTGTGACAACAGGTTCTTCCAGACAGAAGGTTCCAGTGCTGTCAACTGGAAACCCATTCGGTAGGAAATGGGTGGGTTACAAATGGAGGACAACATTTTGCGGTCGCTCATGTTATTCCATGAACGAACACAGCAGTTGCACAATAAAAACCTTCTTTAGAATTATCTGAATACATTTCACATTACTTAATTTAGAATCTGAATGTAAACCCGAGGATCGACTTTATATTTGGACCAACATGGGACATAAACAGACACTCCTTGCACCCAAAATGTTATATTAGAGAAACATGAACTTTATATTTAAAAACTAAAATGGCTGGGGAGTGTTTTGTGGGGTGGGTGGGTGTTGTTCTTAGCATTTAAAAGGAGCCTGGGAAAAGTCTTGTTTTGGCTGCTCCGAATGTGTGCTGAGGTGAGGAGGGGGTCTGCTTTATGTGTGTCTAGACAGCATACAGGATGCAGCATTCAAGATAAAGGTTGCGTGAGGATCCAAAGGAAATACTGTAGTATATAATGGAGTAAAGGGAAGAGAAAGAAAAAAACTATGGGGAAGACAGCCAAAGGGGAAGGGAGAGCTGGGGAAAACAAGAAGGAAGCAGTGAACTCCCTTAGAAGCCAGCCAATTGAAAGGCCTGCAAAGGGTTAAACTACTCCCTGAAGAGGACTCCTAAAGAAACAATAAGAAACCTATCAGCCTATTGGACGGCTCCTAGCGACCCAGGGCCAATGGGAAGAGCCTGCCAGCTGAGAAGGCTTTTTGGTGAACAGATCAAGAGGAGTGCAGGGTTAGAATGGAGCAGGCAGTCGCTCTTTCTCATTATGCCTTTGTCAGGCCTCAGCCAGCGTGCTTTGAAGAAACTTGCTCAGTCACTGCACAGCCGGCAGATAAGAGAAATCCTGCACAATTTTCATAAGGGCAATGTAGCTGTTTTGTGGAAAAAGGGTATGAAGGCATTGCTGAGCAACTCAGCTGCGCCTTTTGCCAATCCTGTACGAGTGCCATTACCACAATCTGTTGTTTCGTTAAAGATGCCATGTTATCATCGGAGCATCCCCTTGAAAACTGAGTCAAAACATGCCTTTGCGCTACAGAATGCCAGAGTTTGGAAAAGTTGGGAACAATTGTTTCCCAAGATTCCCGACCTAGCATACCTGCTGGATATGCTGGCTGGGCACGTTTCACAGTTTTCCCACCTCTGAGGAATACACCAGTGAGCCACTGATAAGCTCTGCTGCCATATGCAGATAGGATAAAGGCAGGTCCTATTTAACACCAAAGTAGGAATATCAAAATTAATGCCAAACTTTGGTTTCATGAGCATTGCTTTGCTTTTTTTAGTCTCCGTCCCACATTTCTTCCACTGATTCCTACAAAGCAGCCATAACTATTTTAGTCGGGTTGCTTCTGGATGGACTTTCTCCTTCATGCCTCTCCCTCCCATGTGGTTCACATTTGAATGATATCTGAGTTATGTATTTTCCAGAAATAGGAAAGAAATAAGTCCTGTAGATCTTTATGTTCTGGATGTAGGGCCAGGAGAAATCAATATGCGGCCTGGATTCAGAGGCCTACAAGAAAGGTTGTGGTTGATAAAAATTGTCTTTGTACCAAAGCTGAATTACTTACTGGTTTAAAAAAATTAAATAAAACAAAACCACACCAACCCTTGGTCCCTGCAAGGTCCATGAGCTGGTCCCCTTTGAGTCATACGCTGTGTGTGGGAGTGGGAATCAAGCCCACAGATGATGTGGATCTATTAATCAGCTACAAGATGCTGAAGTTATCTCTTGAAGAATTCCAGTCTTCCTCTCCAGCCCAGGAGATGATTTACTGAGTGCAACAATTTCCCAGGCTGCAAAGCACATGCAGCAACATCCCAAATCAGACAGGAAAAGTAGAAACATCCTGCCTCTCTTCACAGTTCTACACAAATCAGTCTAACTATTGCAATTTATGATTCTGAGGCTTTAAACAAGAAGGCAGTTCACTTCATCTGGTTGTAGACATGAACAGGACTGTGCTATTAAGCAAACACCTAAATACCAAACTATATGATCATATCACTTATTCCTTTCAAAGACATAAGAAGCTATAGGTATTTAGGAAGCAGGGAGTTTGCCCTAGGAGGGACACACCTACCACATCTGTATGATTTTCGTTTCCAGGCAGACAGAATACTTATGAGGAGACATTCAGATGTGTTAAAAGGTTGTCCCTGCTCCCACAGCCCTGTTATCTCAATACTGTTTGGGGGGGGTACTTTTGTGGCTTCTTTTACTTGAGGGGTGAGGGTGATGGATGGACTGATCACAGATCTTCTAAACCACATTATGTTTGCCTTTCAGGACACAGTAGATAAAACACTGTTTTCATTTTCTGACTCCAGGGACTAAATAAAAGTGTGCATTTATGCCTTATCTGGATGTGGCCATTAAGCATTTTTTTATAACAACACCTAACTGCACAACCATTGCTTCATAGCATAGCCAAAGTGAGAGAAGTATGACTCTACATCGCTATTGCAGAAGCTTTGGGTCAGTATGCCAGGTAGAGAAGGTCTCTTCCACACCGGTTGACTAGGCTTCAATCTAGATCTTGCCCCTTCCATAATAACCCTCCCCAAGGCCAGAGGACAAGCCAGGCAGAAGGTTCGTGGAGTCCATTTGGACTCGATCTGGATCAAGGCAAAGCTTAAAGCAGGAAGACTCCTGTCCCTACATAGGAAAGTAAACAACTTCAAAGTCCAGAGGGCATTATTCTCCAGAACTTGCCATGGGCTGCAAGCCTCCATCACTGTGCTGCAGAAATCTGGTAGCAAATTTAAAAAGCCAATTTCCAAGGAACCATTAAAAAATCCCTTTCATGAGCATCTTCTGCTTCACTTGGCTTCAGATTTTAACCAATTTACTTCAGAAGGCCCAGGGCTGCAACAATGTCAGCTGGTGCATAGAAACCATCAGCCATATGTGAGGCACCCCCACGATATAGGCTGTCTCTCAAGACATGGCCAGATGGGCAAACATATTACAGCAAATTAACACAGGAAAGCATGATTTGTGCCACTGAGACCAGGACTTAACAATATTAGTTGTGTACATTGCCCTGCAAAAGCCAGGAAGCAGTTTATCTGTCAATGTGCACCAACAACCCATATTTGTTCTTGGCCACCAAAAGCTCAAGAATGTTGCCAGATCTAACCTGGTTATTTCTTTTTTTGAACCAATTAAAAATCACCTTGAAACAGATGGTCCTGAAATATCTTACTGCTACAGAGAGGACTAGCTTATTGCATTGGAAACACAGCTGGGTTTAGTTAGTTAACTGTGACTGACTAATCTGCCACCAAGTAAAGATTATCAGGGTGAATTTACTTCAATCATTCCTCTTTGAAGAGATTTCATATTAGATCTGTGTGATAACACTGTTCCACTTCTTTCTGGCTCCTCCAATGAAGGGGGGAAAAACTTTACCATCCCTGTAGTTCTTGTACTTTACATTACAACAGACATCAACAAATCCATGCAAAGGTGGATATAAAGGAAGTAATTCAGATTCCTCTGTTGGTGTTCTTTCAAATATTATTATTCACAGGCTTTTGCTTTCAAACAAGGATGGGGAATGTGTGGCCCTCCAGATGTTGTTGGACTGCAAATCTCATCTGATATTGTCAATTATGTGGGGTCATGGGAAGTCCACCAGCATCTAAAAACCTGCCCATTACCCTTGTTTTGGCCTATTACAGTTAAATGATTCAGAAACTAATGGTTATAGACTTCCTGCTTCTCTCTAAGACATGCACATCACTAGCTAGGGGAGATGACTGATCCTTCTTCCCAGACCACAGCTCCAGCTAAGGGATAGGACCTGATCCATGTTCCCTGTGTTAAAGAGACTTCTCTTTGCTTTCTAGGTAGATGTGCAAAAATGAGTTGAAGTCTGAAACACTCCTGGAGTATCTCTCTGGGAATCCAATCCAGGCCAGTGAATTTATTGCTTGTAGGAGTGTTATGTTGTTTGCCTCCTCTGCCTATTTTCTGCTCATGTTATAAATAAATCCCAAATGCATGGTGTTGTCTTCTCTCATAGGAAATCCAGGTAAGTACTGCTCCTGGCACTTCTCCCCATGCATAAAAGTGAAGACCATTTAACAATTATCCTGCTTTACAGTATATGGTTGATAACAAGGATAATTAAGGAGGTAATGCTATTATCAATCATATACAGTATAATAAAAATAAGTGGTTTGGCCAATCAGCAACAGTATGAACCAAACTGCTGTGATCGCCTAAGGCTTGCATTCTTTTCTCTAAACCAGTGGTTCTTAACATTGGGTTACTCAGGTGTTTTTGAACTGCAACTCCCAGAAACTCCAGACAGCACAGCTAGTGGTGAAGGCTTCTGGGAGTTGCAGTCAAAAACACCAGAATAACTCAAGGTTAAGAACCACTGCTCTAAACTACTCCTGCTGCCCAGAGATGATGGTGTTTATAGCCCAATTCATCTTGTTACAGAAGGTTGCCCTAAACAATCTGAAATGTATATACGTGTACAGAAATAGAAACCTAGATCCAGATCTAATCTCAACTAGAATAAATCTACAGAATGAATAGGATTTGGGAAGGCAACACTTGGGCTAATCCCACTGATTCAGTGGATCTACCCTATTTGGGATTAGCAACTGCATTTAGCCCTAGATATGGTTCTTTTATATTATCCCTGTCTCAGACAAAAAACTATTCTCCTTCATATAACCTGGAACATAGTCTTAAAAAATACATTATTTTATGTTTCTGACAGATTGCATAGCTCCTACTCTAAATGACAGTTGGACCAAGAGATTTCACCAATCCTTCTGAAAGGTGAAGTCCAAATTCCATGTGAAATGTAAACAAACTGTATCAAATTTTGGATAGACTGTTGTTAGCTTGAAAACCCACATGAAGAGAGCGAAACTGAAGGGAGTGTGTATTTTCTCATGTCATTTCTTTGTTCCATCCCCTCCCAGTTTTCCCTGGGGAACAATCTGGAGCAGAGAAGTAGTAACCAAAAAAAAGGGTTATCTTTGGTATTTCTCAGTAGGGCTCTCTTAAATCAGTTTTGTAAGTTTACAACAAGAAAAAAAACTGCTAGGATCTAATTACACACACTTTTGCATGCAACATACAGTTTGTCCCTCAGAGGCTAAGGAAACAGCTCATTTAGGTTTCCCAGCTCGTTCTGTGGCAGACGCAGAAGACAATCCTGGGTCCACACTGAAAAGAGAAACTGAGTGAATTCATGATGATGTCAAAATCTTCCAGACACACCATGTCAACCACATTAGAACTTTGTGGTCAGAATAACCTAGTCATGAAAAATGGCAGAAACACTTCGTCCTTGCCATTCACTGAAAAGGAATGTCAAAAGACCCCAATAGTTTATTTAAAACCGTTTTGGAAAGGGCAGGGAGTTTGTGTTGTGTGTTTTGCTTTTGTCTTTCTTCATTTAAAAAAAAAAACCAACCTACTTAAGAAAATTGTATCTAATCTTTCCCTTAGTGGAACTTCTAAGCTCATAGAGATATAGAGAACATGCCTGTTGGGAAAGCCCCACAGACTTGGCTGTATTGCAACATCCTGCTCCTTCTCACTCATTACATTTTCCTTAACTATACCTAGACTATGGACATTCTGGCCATACTAGAGGTCCTTTTATAGCTAGGAAAAGATTGTAGGGAAGGCAAGGAGATCAGATATCCAAAAGTAGTCTGGCCCTACTAGGGAAGACACATAGAATGAGAAATACATAGAGAGGCTACATAACAACCTGTTCACCAGCTGGAACCTGAGTGGAATCAGCAGTAAGAGGGACAAAGATGCAACATTCATTAGTTACAGAAATGCCATTAAAGCACTGGATTTTTGTAATATAAACAGCAGCTAGAGAGGATGGCTAACAATATCATCTTGCAATGCCCCTTTCCCTAAGCTGCTTTTTTCACCAGAAAAAAAATGATTCTATCGACAGCCTCTTCTGCTGAAAGTAATACAGTGGTGCCTCGACTTACAAACTTAATTGGTTTCGGAACTCTGGTCATAACTCGAAATGGTTGTAAGTCAAAGCACCATTTCCCATAGGAATGCACTGAAATGCAATTAATCCGTTCTGGCCGAAGGAAAAAAAGTCACAAACAAAACAAAACAAAAAACACTGCAAGACCCGTTGGAAACACGATTAATCCATTCCGCAAGACCCTTCGGAAATGCAAAAAAAGCAAAGCTGAAAGCAAACAAACCATGCAAGACCCACTGGAAATACAAAAAAAAGCAAACAAACTGCAAGTCCCATCAGAAATGGGGGGAACCCCAAAAAGCAAACAAACCCCACAAGACCCATCAGAAATGGGGAAAAAACCACCAAAAACAAACAAACCCTGCACGACCCACACAGCATAGAACCATAATCCCACCACCCAGCCCAAAACCACGCTGTGAAACCCACCCAGAACAGTTTTTAAAAAGCAGAAAGCAGCACCTTACCTTACCAGGCGATCCAAAGCCTCCTCCGATTGCACTCACTCTAACTGCTGGGGCGAAAGAGCTACAAAGAAGCAGTCTCTTTACCACCAACAGTTAGCAATTTGAATTCCCCGTCTTTTTCCCCCTGCCTTTTTCTGTTCATAACTGGAAGCTCCAGCCGCAAGTCGAAGCAAAATGTTGCAGACGGAGCTGGTTATAACTTGAAATTGTCGTATGTCAGGACGTTCATAAGTCGAGGCACTGCTGTAGTTTGGTGATGGGTGGGGGTTGTTAACATAGACTTTTGTTACGATTATAACAGAAGAAGGATGGTTAACTTCTCTCTCTCTACATTATTCTGGAGACTGATTAAACAATATGAGCCAGGTATTCTGTAACTGCTTTGAGCTAGAACACTCATTTGCCCATGATGGTTTGGGTTAGTGGGAAATGTAGCCATACATCTAAAAGGCACCAGGTGGGGAAAGGATATCGCATATTAAACTATGCACTTTTGCTTCACAGTTTGAACCAAACAAATGGAGAGGAATACTGTGGGAATCCAGGCACCACTTTTCCTTAACATCATGTTTCATTTTGCACTTCCTTGTATAGTAATTTGCTTCCAAACTGATCAACTCTGACTTATTTGCTTCTCCTTAAGCTGCACTTCAAAACAGAAATGAAAACACTGAAGAGGAAATCCACTCAGGACTGAATAAAAGGTCAGAAGAAATAAGAAAAACAGGTGCCAATGTCTTAACTTGCAGCGATTTGTCACCACAATTCTGTCACTGGAGTTATGCTGGCATAAGAATGTAACAGGATTTCAGCCAAAATGTCTGCCCCCATTTTACAACCATCTCAGATAGTGACCTGCTCTGTATCTTGTGGCAATGAATTTTGTTGAGTTAACTATGTATAGTGTAAAGCAGTACTTTATTTTGTGTGCTCTAAATACACTGCAAAACACACATACCCCAGTCCCACTTCTGGAAAAAAAAAGAGTGGAGTATGTTTTGCAGTGTATTCAAAACAGACAAAAAAAGAATACTACCTTACAGAATACATGGTTAAAAATTTATAGTCATTCCACATATGGAAGGTGTTTCAAAGATTTTGTGGTCTTTTCTTTCATCTTTTCAAGTATGATGGCATTGAAATCTAAAATGCTGAGGGTCCACAAGTTGAGAACTATTGCTCAAAAGAGAGGAGAACCAGCATTATGATGCATACAAAGTTTTTACTACAATAGCCATATAGTTTTTGATCACCTAAAAATCCCTAACATTACATGCTACAACAAATGGATAAAGCAATCCTAACCTGGCCCATATAAATGGGAGAACATTTTGCCTAGCCATTGCTACATCCAGATTCTACACACACACAAACACACACACACACACACACACACACACACACACACACCTGTGAGCTGAGAAACAAATTCTTGCAATTTCTCATCCTCACTTGCAAAGACAAGCAAGGCTTTACATCCCCATCATAAAATGCAAACATAAAGACTCCTAATAAAATTATGTTTATGGACTATGACTGCAATTCCATGCACAGATTCCTGAGAAGATGCCCCAATGAATTCAGGGATACGTACAGTACTGAATTCTGATTATGTAGGTGCAACTTGTAAAATACACAGAGTGTTAATGAAACATCTTTGGACAGCTGAAACACAGCTTTGAATTTTTACTTTAAAAATGCAGTCTCACAAAGAACTGGGACAATTTGAAGTGCAATCTGTTTGATTGTTTTCCTGATTTTCTTATTTTTTTTTTCTTCCCTATTCTGTCACAAACAAGTAGAAAACTTGAAAGCCTCCTTACTTCATCTTCCTGCCAGAGAAATTTCCCAGGCAGCATTCTTATAAATGACATCATCATTCTTGCTCTGTAAAGATGCTGCACTTGTCCCCACTGTACCATCACAATTTGCTGGAAGTGTGTGTGTGTGTGTGTGTGTGTGTGTGTATATGTGTGTGTGTGTGTGTGTGTGTGTGTGTGTGTGTGTGTGTGTGTGTGTGTGTTTAATAATTACATACCATCAAGTCAATTATGGTGACCCTTCTCAGGGCTTCATAGGAATTCAGTACTAAGAAATTGTTTACTATTCCCTTCTTGTGGGGGTGCTCTGTGGCTGTGCAGCTTGCCCAAGGTTATCCAAGTTGGCTGTCCTCCTGGAGGCACAGTGGGAAATCATACCCTGGATCCACACCAGGTACCTAACTCACTAAGCTATCCTGCCAACTACGTATACTACTGCCAGCAACTTTTGATTTATTATTTGTTCATTAGCCTAAACTTAATCTTTGTATGAGATATTTCTTTGTTCTCCTTAGAAAAAGCCTAGTAGTGCAACATCCTCTGATACAAAGACTTGAGCAAAATAATAAATATTCAAAAATCATTAAGCTTTCCAACTACCATCACTGTCTCTTCCATCAAGATTCCTTCCTTCCTTCCTTCCTTCCTTCCTTCCTTCCTTCCTTCCTTCCTTCCTTCCTTCCTTCCTTTCTATTTGTTTTAATTTTTAAACACTTTAACATTTAAGCTCTCCTCCTGAAAATTCATGGTGCATTTGTCTTATTCTCAGTTTACTTTTGTTTTGCCAGAACTGTTCAATTTTTTTTATTTTCTTCATTTGAGAAGGCACCCAGAGTTTAAAGAAAGAACCCCCTTTCATTTTGCCTGTTAAATATGCAGTCATTCTCCTGGATGATACATTTTAACTGAACCACTACTAGAGTGGTTTTAAATAACATCCAAGTATCCTAAAGATATTTGCACATTGTGAGCTAGCTATTCAAACAGAGTTGGGTTGTGAATATATGAGTAAATCCGTAGTATGAGATTTGCTACAGATGTAAAATGGATGCATTAGGTGTTTTTTTTTAACTGATCACACAGTTCAAAGGCCAATGCGAATCAGTCTGGTTCTTTTTGATTCTGAAGTGGAGTTTTTCTTCCCTGCCACTGGGGGATTCGACTTTTTTCAAACTGGAATGATTCAGATAGTGTTTTTCTAGTGTGATCAGTTGTTCCATTCTCCAAGAGGTTGAGGGGAGGTATGATTGAGGGTGGTATTCTAATGACATATTAAGCTGTGTGTGGTATTTTGGACAGTAGGAACACTCACCCCCCACTAACACCCCAGTATCTCCATCCATAATTGTCCCAAGATGTGGTTTTTATTTTTTTATTTTAAAATATACAACTGAGTGTAGTGCTAGATCACCTTGTCACTGTATTGATACATTGGCGTATTCCTAGATCAGCTTTGCATGGAGAAAAAAAAAGATAAAAATTGATATGAAATAGAAACATCAACAAACTATAGCAGACTGCTGTGTTTCTGCATTATATACTGTATGTCTATGTGTTTGTATGTTATGGAGACTTTCGGATAATTCTCTCTTTTCCCTACCACCATGCAACATTTTCAACAGTCCACCAGCCTTACGATGAATCATAAAGGGAGACTGGCAGAGGTTGGCATCAAAGGAAAGGGGACTGTGGCATGGGTCAAACTGCATGGGATTGACATGGCATTGTGTATACTGGGACTGAAACAATCCACTGTCTCCGCATGACCACCTAATTCAAACAGAACCATAAAATAGACTGCAAATCTAGCCACAGCAAAGCCAAATTGCCAGTGTAATCTCAGCCTGAGGTTTAAAAAAACAATGCAGAGGTGGGGGAGCAGCCTTTCCATTAAATTTGACGGTGGTGGATTGCCCTTGTGTTCACAATACATCTTTGCTTCTGAATTCCTTTTAACTGATACCGCTGTCACCGTATTTTAGACATAGTCTCTATTGGAATTAAATGTGAATATGGTGAACCTTCTAAAAAACTTTCTCCTTTTCTGTATATTGAACTGATACTATAGTGTTCACTCTTTCTGACTGGTTCAACATTATTTACATCTCAGATCTGGGTAACATTCAAGAGGGGTGCCTCTGGGCCCAGAGGTGGAAAATGCAAGAAACTCCAAAGGAAGAGGATTTACTTAAAAAGTTATTAGATATTCCTGAAATGGATAGCTTATCAGAGACATTACGTGAGAACTCGAGAACATATATTAAGGAAAGTTGGAAAATGTTTTATGACTGGGCCCAGAAACAGATATGAGTAGAGAATGTATTAAAGATTATCACATCACAGTCATGAAGTCAAGAGCTTTTAAAATATTGTACGAAAGCTAATACACCCGTGTATATGTTTTGCGTTTGTTAATCCCGTTGTTTCCCTCTCCCTGTTGTTGTACTGTATAGTTGTTTGGTGATATATATATATATATAGAGAGAGAGAGAGAGAGAGGGAGGGTGCTGCCTCTCTGGTCAGCAGAATAATTGGAACATTTCCTCCATGGACTGCTTTTCCAATCTCAAGAGCTCCACCAAAGTTTGAGACAGCACTGCAACAACATACCTCCAGATTAGTGTTAAGTTGCTCTTGGAACTTGGTATTCATATTTACAATGATTGTGTACAAGACTTTGTTTTTGTTAATCATGCCTTGCTTAGCAAATGCACATGCACATATATTCTTACAGAGTATATAAAAACAATGGTGCTTTTCTATGTCCTCTAATAACTACATTCCACTGATTGGCTTGATTCCACCAGTTGCCAGGCCCTGCCACATTTCCTTTGTCTTTCAGTCTTAAGCATTTGAAATGTCCTCTTCATTTGCAGTTTTCCATATAACTATTCTGTCTCTTTAAATGTGTGCCATTTGTTTGTACATATTCATTGCCAAGTTTTAATCTATTCACATTCTGATGACCTGGAACATTTATATCACCATCCTAAAAGGATGAGTCATCTTGAACCAGATGCTCCCCAGCGTTTATTGCATTTTGTCTAGATGTTAGTTTATAAAATTCTCTGTGACATGCTTTCCTTTGTTTTGATATTAAATGTGAGCAGTTTTGTTCAATCTCTAGTCAATGGAAGCAGTTTTTCTTCTGCAGGAATTACCTAACCAGTACCTGCTGTTGTTATGTGCGAATCAGAACCAACATATAGTGACCCTAATGGGGCTTTCAAGGTAAGTGAGATATTTAAGAAGCATTGTCTGTCTCATGGGCCGTGTGCATGGAACAGCTAGTATTTCAGAAAATATGGCACTGGAAGTCTTGCACTCTGGCAGTCCACCTACCAACCTAGATCTTACCTTTCAGCATTCGCCAACTGCATTTTCCACTGTAAACAGTGCCAGTATGGAACACAGCTATTGATTGCTTCCCTCTGCTGTCTTCTCTAGATAGCATGGAATGATCACAATGTTTGTGCCAAGACAATTAAGGAAAAGTCACCAAGCAAAGCATCACCATACAGATGTCCATTATGAACTTACCTCTCTGTCCTCACTATCTTCCTTCTCCCTCTCCTCCTCCCCCCACTCTCTCAGTTAGTGTTTTGTGAATTAAAAGAAATAGGAGCAATCAATGATTGCTCCTGGGATTGTTTTTAAAAACCGTTTACACAGACACCAACATAACAATGTTATACCTTGCCCAATGGTAACTTACAAGAAAAAGTAATAAGACTAACACAGTTTCCAGGACAGCACTTTGGCCCTCCTGGAATTTTGGTCTTCTGCACCCAGAAGCCCTTGCAAGCATGGCTGATGGTAAGGAATGCTGGGAGCCTAAGTCCACAACACTTAGAGTGTGAAAGGCTGAGACTCACTGCTCTTGAGAAGCCATATTCAACTTTTTTTTTTTTTTGGATGGGGGTCATGGTCATAAACACAATACGAAAGAAATATAGGCTGTATCCGGATTGTATAAGTAGTATACTAAAACTTATAAGGTGGTATATAAAGAATTGGTTCAAGTCTGTGGTCCCTTTCAAACATACCAGTGCTGCCCCCCGCCCCTCCCCAGGTGAGAAGCCCTCACACTGAAGCCAGCATTTCATATTGCCACTGAAATCTGTACCTGAGACATGACCCTTCTGGCTGAATTTGAGTTGAAGACAAAGTTTTAAGACAGTGCCAGAATCACTTTGGTATTTATTTAAGGTTTGCGTAACTTGCTATGGCCAGTTGCAGAGAATGGGTGAGATGCTGGACACATCTCGATAGTACAGTTTGCATGGGAGGTAGGCATGCGATGGAGACATGTCCTGCCACCTCGTTAATTCACTGCAATTCCCTACGCAAACCTCATGCAAACATTAATAGGATTCTGATCAGAATTTAAGAACACTGTCTTAAATTCATCACTGTCCTTTCCTAAAGTTTATTTTCCTTCGGCATTTTTGTTGATTTTCTTCTTCAGCAACCTCTCAGTTGCTTTCCTCTTCCAAACCTTCCTTCTTTCACTATCTACAGTGGTCATGTTGAGGATACCATGGCCCAATAGCCCAATCAGGCATACTGATTTCCTCTCTCCCACATCCTAGATGTCCCCATGTTAAACTTAAGATTCTAAAACACTCCAGCTATCCACATTAATAAATTACCTCATAGCAAGAGTCACACTACCTCATAGGCCCAATTTCTTCTCCACTTCTTCCCTTAATCACTCTCCCTTTATCAGTACCCCTCAGACTAGTTATGATGTCTACCAGCCATCAGGGCTTCAAGTGTATATACTGGGAAGAATTAATACCCGTTTTCCATATGACAGTGGCAATTTTTGTGTTTCCACATAGTGAAGAGGTATAACATTCATATCTTTGTAGTGTACTACTCGGACACTCTCTTTTTCTTTTTTCTTCTGAAGTGACATAGCACTACACTGATTTTAACAGCTGCATTTTCTAGTGAAATGGAGTAGTTTTTTCTATTTCAGCTGGCTCCCAAGGAAGCTCTCAGAGAGGGGGATGGAGCCTAACCAGTGCAGTGTTAATCTTCTACAGCATTATACTTGACAGGCATATTTAAAATATAGTATAAAAATGTTCATAGGAGAGATGGTAGGCACTCATCCGAAGGGGAATATCCTACTGTAATGTCATACCTATCACAATGGAGATGTCAACAGGAATATCCTACTGTACAGTAATGTCATACCTATCACAATGGAGATGTCAACATCAACATAACCATAGGACATGTCCCCAACTTCCCCTCTGGACCAATGTAAGCAATTGCACACACCAGAAAGGGGGGGAGGGAAGCAATGTCTGCTAAATACACACAAATAAACAAGCCTTGACAGCTGAATATCACTTTAAGAAATGCAGGCATCCGTGCAATTAGATTTACATTGTGCAACTGCAGAAAAATGAGTTGATTTAAAATGCTTCACTTCAACACAAATTGCATGGTATTTTGCAATCTAGTCAAGGCCTTACGCTAAGATTCCCTCTTTTCATCCTAGAATATGGAAATAAACAGGTAACATAATTATCTGTAATGATTTGCTCTTTGTTCTTGTAACAGGGTATAAAGAAGTCATATTTCGAAAGTAATGATGATCTTCCAAAATGGCCTAAGATAGAGGAAAAACTAAGATCAACCCAAAGATAAAGGTTTATTTTACTGAAGTCCTCCTGAAGCCAATATGGATATACAGTGGTGCCTCGCTAGACAATGATAATCCGTTCCACTGAAATTGCTGTTTAGTGAAATCATTGTCTAGCGAAAAGCATTTCCCTATTGGAATGCATTGAAACCTGTTTAATGTGTTCCAATGGGGAAGAATCGTCGTTGTCTAGCGAAGTTCAGCCATAGGAAAGCCGCTTTGCAAACTGCCGATCAGCTGTTTAAATAGCTGTCTTGCGAAGCTTAGGTCCCCAAAACATCTGTTTTGCGAGCGCGGAGGGAGCTGTCAAAATAATTGTCTAGCAAAAATTGGTTTGCGAAGCAGGGACCAAACATTGTCCAGGGAAATTCCCCCCATAGGAATCACTGTTTTGCGAATCGCTATAGCGATCGCAAAAAGTCAATGGCTAGCGAAAAAATTGTCATGCGGGGTAACTGTCTAGCGAGGCACCACTGTATCTTCAGGACTGCGCTTTCAGGGGGATGGTGATGTAATTATCCAACAGAACAAGCTCTCACCAGCTGGTAGACTGCTTATGGATTAAGTGGTATGATATGTCTAGGCAACATAGCATCCAAGGAGTTCTCTGAAAGTTGGTTGCCAGGAGGTGTCTGTCTATAAAGGCACTTGCAGGCATAAAGAGGCTTTTCCAGGTGCTTTGGATTACAATCTAGAATTCTCACCCAGTGGAAAAACTGCACTCTGCAACCACTGAGGTTATTAACATTTAACTCTTAGCTTTAAAAAATACTAATACTTTTCACTATTACATTAATGTTGGAGGAGAATAAAAATGGGACAAATTGGAACACAGTGCTGGTCCTTTGTTGTGCCACAAAAGGCTTCGATCTTGCAGCCTTTCGTTATGTGCTCTTCCATCACCAGGACTTTAATTCAGAGTAGAACTCAAAATTTCAGAAACTATTGGTGTGCAAAATACATTTCTAGAAACATGCAAGCTACTTAAACACATACAGATTAAAACACTGTACTTTTTGTTACATAATGCAACTGTTCTGGAACTGGTCAGCTGCAGAATTTTCCTATTATGCTGTTAAAAACTGTGCTGAGTATTTTAATTTTACATATTTCCTAATTAAATTTTTTTTAAAAAATCCCACAGGTGCATAAATAGTAGCAGAACTGTTTGCTTTTAAAAAATTATAGTGGGAGCACATCCATTTAGCTTATTAATGATATTCTGAAATTGCCAATTCTTGCTGCAATTCAAACAGAGCAGAACCCAAGGGATATGAGAAGAGCAGAATAACCGAGTATGATATGTTCTTCTAAGTGAAAGTCTATTTGCTTTCAGTCCTAAGCCATTTTCCTCCATTCTGTGTTGGCATGCAGGCATTTTTAAATAAACAACCTCTAAAGGCTGCTGCTGAACTGGCAGCTGACTGCTCCTTCCGGATTAGTAATAGAAGGTCCTCAACTACACAACCAAGGAGAAGCACGATAGAGCTGGGGAAGGAGAAACAAAGTAGGCTGCGTGACACATGTAGCACTCTGTCAGCATCTCGCCATCATTTGCTCACGGGTGTGCCTGAAATCTGCTCACAACCTACACCAATAACTAAAGTGAAGCAGAAAAGCAAGAAACTGTGGGCCATGCTTACTCTAAAACTGTGCTTTCTCTGCGTTAAAAAAGAAAGAAAGAAAAGAAAGTATGGGTGAGGGCACAGAAATGCTTCTTTGCTCCAGCAAGACCCTGTATCTGCTTTAGTGGAAAATCATCATTTCTGTAGACAAACTTCAAGTGAAGATTGCTTGTGTGTTTAAGATAGAAAGATCCAGGGGGCTTACAGTCTTCATACAAGGTATATGCATGCTGGAATACATGGCCTCTGTAGTCTTTCTACCTGCTTAAATGGCTAAATGCTATTTCTGATGCTGCTGCGCATCATGCACTGACAAACTGTGCAGCTGATAGCCAGCCATCCCACAACATCTCACAGCACTGCTGTGGCTCTCTTTCAAATGGTTAACAGAGGGTCTCAGAAGGAGTGCCTGTGGGGGTTCTTGGCCTCTGCACTCAGCAACAGAAATGTGAGGGGTGTGCCTTAGTTATTCACTCTTTGATTTTTATTCCCCTTAGAACCCAAGGCAGATTTTAAGGAGAAAAGCAGGATAAAATATTTGAAAGGAAGGAAGGCAATAAAGGTTTGAGATTGTAATTCCTGCATGTACATTCTGAAGTTGTGAAGTTTCACATCACAGAAAACTAGAACCATTTTTTCTCTTAAATCTCTGCATCTGATCTTGAGACCTAATCTCAACATTCCTTATAGACTAAATATCAAATGTTGGGAGGGGAGGAGAAACCAAATGGGTATTCAGACACACTGTACTATGTTCGCAAATGGTACATAAAAATGAGATATACAGCTAAATGTTTCACCACCTTATCCTGAGAGAGCAGCCATTAAATTCCATGATTAAATAATTTTTTCCATGCCATGGGGAAAAGATCCATAGATAAAAGATGATCACTACAGTACTCAACTTTCTTGAAATGTTTTGCTTTCCATCCCAGAATGTTGCAGGGTAGCAGCTGGTATGTTTTATTTTGTGACCAAAACAAAATGCAAAAGGATAAAGCAAGAAATGTGCAGATAATGTAACACATTTCTATGTATTGAAGTACAACAAAGAGAGCTGTCTGGATTCTTTCCCTATTCTGCTATTAGTCTTTGACTTTTCATTACATGGGGAGAAAGGCAGGATAAAATACGGAAAGCCTTGTAAAACAATCACGGTTGTGAAGAGCTGCTTTTTTATACACTATCTATAAAAAAGATAATTTTAACAATGTTTGGTGCATGAAATAGTCCGATAAATGACATTGTACTTGTAAGAATGATTATTATTGATCCTGAAAACACTTTAAAACAGTGAGTGCACTACAAAGTATATTACAGAACCACAATAACCTGTGTATAAAGATAACAGTTGATTACACCATCAACTACATTTTATTTAGTTCTTGCAGTATTTGTTCACAGGTACTACAAAAACACTTTTCTGATCTTTTTATGTGCATAAAGAAAACTCCTTCACTGTGTTGGCAGACATCTGTTCACAACAAGACTTAAAACAGTGCTCAATTAACTTGCAAGATGTGTCTCACAAGGAAATGCAGTAACTTGTAATCAATAGCACACAGTGCCAGCTTATCAGACACTCTCCTTTTATGTCATGTTGACACAGAACCTTCAAAATGTCAACTGGTGGTAAATTGTGAGTTCAATGACTTTTGTAAATGTTCTGCTTTTCTAGGCAAGTCTTCCCTCACTTTTTGGCACCGTACCGCTAGTGAAAGCACACACTTATTCACTTACACTGCCTTCACTAACATTAGTCTGGAGCCACCACTGTTACCCATCCAGTGTGCAATCCCTGAATGAGGCAATTCATTGACATACTGGCCCAAGGAGGAGGAAGAAGAAACAGCCAGGCAGTACTTTATTTGCATTTTTTTTAAAAGTAAGTTCAGAAGGAACATAGAAAGAACAATTACGCTGCATTATAATTTTTAAACATTCCATACTTTTATTTCTAACTAGGTTGCCTGGGAAAGGGAAGGAAGGTTTCACCACTAAAACTGCTTGTTTCTAGCCACACATAAAAAGTGGAGGATAGCATCCAACTTTTAGGCAAATCGTCAGCACACCAAAACTGTAATGTTTCAGTTGAGGCAGTCATTTGCCACAGAATGCAGATAGCTGAATTATCTTCACTAACGTGTCTTACACAGTGTCTTCTTTAAGCTTGTAATAAAACATTAGTCTGAATGGTTTCTATTGCTTTATTTTCCCTACTGCTAAGATAATACTGCTAACTGCATTTGAAGTGCATTTTTCTTTACTATTTTAATACATCGGTTTTTTAGAAGTCAATATTATTCACTCTAAAAATAATTATGAATGAACAAGTGGACTATAAATAAATAAATACAATTTTGAACTGACGTGTTTACCTTGAATTATTACATATTCTATATTCCAATCACCAACTTTGCTTTCGCAACTGTCTCTTCTAGAATTCTGATCTACTCTTGCTTCTTCAGCCATACCTCTAAAATGATTTATTGTTTATTGCAATTCTCAATGTCTTGATGTTTTCATTTATTATTGATCTTAAAAGTAGTAACATGGTGGTGTCTCCTCCTAGACCATTTGTCTGGTCTATAATGAACAATCAAAGGACTCAGTTGATAGGCATCTGCTCCAGAACATTACAGTCAACTGCGCAGTAGAGGTTATTTCAAAATCTGAAAGAGCTTCCAAAATTTGTGGCAACAGTCTACTGTATGTGATGTCATTCTAGCTGATGACATTTCAAGATGCCAGGACATGCTCTTACTGACTTTAAGATGGTCATTCTGGAGAAAAGGTACTTCAAAGTGGAACTCCAGAATATTGAACTTCTTTATCAATACTGTACACCTGCCACCAGAACCAGGGGCGCGAATTCAATACCAAAGGCAATGAAATGGTCTACTCACCCACAACAACAACATTTCTAATTCATCCTCTAGATCAGGGAGTCATAAGAACCTTTAAGGCTCATTACACAAGTATGAAAAGGATTCTCAATCCTACAGAAGAGAATCCTGATAGAGAGAGTTGATCTCTCTCTCTCTCTCTCTCTCTCTCTCTGTCTCTGTGTGTTAATCAGATGTTTATGCTTTACAGTTACATTTTTGTAAGCATAAGAGTTAAACATGGCTATTGAACATTGAGGGCCGGCACCCCTAAACTCAGTGTTATTAAAGGTGGAAGTGTATGTTTGTCTATGTCTACTTTTATACAGCTTATCTGCCAACTCAGGAGAACATTCCATGCATTTGAGAAAGTACAGTTTACAAAAGCATACTGCAGCATAGGTTTGCTTAGACAGAATAACACTGGGAATTCTTCGTACAGTATGAATTGTTTCTGACATGATACAGTCCTTTTACACTGTAACGTATGAGAGTGGTTCCTTCAAATTGCCCTCAAACTGGGATCTTGTTATATTGGTAGCTTAAAACTTAGGAAGGAGACTTCTCTGATTCGTAGCATGTTAAAGTTTTCCCACGTGAGCCTATTTTGACATAAGAATGCTTGTTTGGAAACAAGTCCTTTATGATGGTTTAGACTTAGAGGACTATCATTTTGAATAGTATGTCTCAATAAAATCTAATTGCTGCTTGAGAATCACTTAAACACACTGGGCTGCAGTACCCCTTTAAGTAGAAAGATGGCACAGAAATCCAATAAAATAAAATAAATGCAATTGCTAATGCCAAAAAGCCATTGAATCAATGGGACTTTTTAAACCAGCTATGTATGTCCCACTCTAGACTGGATTAATCACTGGATTTATCCCACAGTTTTTAAATTCCCCACCCCCAATACACATCAAATTGCCCAACAAGTGAAACTTTTAAAATGCATTCACAGAAATTTAGCCACCAGAATAATACTAGCTGTTTCCATGCCAACAATACTTAAATTACAAGCACTACAAACTATGCTAGATAATGAGATGCTCTCCTTTATGAACACACGTTTCCTCATTATACACAGAGCACAAATAGCCAAGATTTCCACAGAATGCAGCAGGGAGCTAATCTGACCATGGAGTATCTGGCCAGCGGCAGGTCCCTGCATGTGTCACAAGGAGCTGGACTGCTTGTGGAGCATCTGGCTGATAAAGGGTCTTCAGATGTATGGTTGATGCTAGCATAGCCATGACCTGCTCAGCTAGCAGTGAGGCTCTCAGTTAAGGTAGCTGTATTCGTCACCGTTGGGTGGGGCAGCAAGGGCCTCTCCACTGTAGTGTGGTAGCCATGTAATGATGTAATGCAAGATATGGGGTATGGAGGGCATGCTCATTTCAACCCTCCCATTCACTACCAGAGGCAAGAGGCTCGGTGTGCCTTATGGCAGAGCTGGCCATACCTATGCAACACACAAATCCTGTACTTGCTGAAACAATTTCCCTCTCAACTCCATAAGTCTTGGCCGTTCTCACTCAATATGCAGAAGCTCCAGCCTCGTGTAGATCTGCCCAGGCTGTGAAGAGCTCTATTGTTCCCCACTGAATACCAGATACTGTATATGTTAGTTCTCTCTGTGCCTTACCATAAAATTGAGCAAAACAGAGATTGCACAAAAAGAGACTGTTATTGTGTGTTTATCTTAATATCTAAAGCAGGGGTCATCAACCCTCGGTCCGATGCTGGTCCGTGGGCTTGCCGGGACTGGGCCATGGATACGGTCATGTCACGCTCGCGCTAGGGGCGTGTTACATCCACAGCTGGTCAGGTGCAGAAAGGCCCATAATTGGTAACTCGCCCCATAAGAGAAGGCTATAACACAGTACATAATTCTCTGTTCTAGAACCAATTCCTGGCGTCTCAATAAAAAAGCAAAACAAATTCTGCAGGGCTAAAGATCAGTGGTCTCATAATCTACTCCCTGACTAAGGCAAATATTTACATGCATAATTTACCCTGGACATACAAGAGAAGGTAGTCTGGTGGGCATACAAGATAAGGCCTCTCTGTGAATGCACCATAGCTAAGACTGCCTTGTCTTTCTTTGATTCTATGGGGCGATGAATACATTTTTCTTCTGAGTTCTGGACTACAACTTCCAGAATTGTACTGGCCATACTAGCTGAGGGAATTCTGGGAATTTTTACAGTCTCCACTGGCCAACAACATTAATCACAAAGTACACAGAGGTGGCGTCACACAGAAACAGAAATGAAAGATACATCTTTTCCTTTTCCTTCCAGAAGTGAAGTAGATACTCTATCCTAGGCACTGGTAATACTCCATTGACACAGAAGCATACATTGGCACACTAGGCCATATTTGGGTGGCACCAGAGTAACAATAACAGCTTCAGCAGCAGCAATGGCAACTCTCTGCCTTTTGGAAGCTTTCTGCCCTTGTTTAAGGAGTTTTTAAATTTTGCTTTCTGAGGATTTTAATGATATTTCTACTGTTAAACTAGTTTGTTATTTTAAATGTGAATTAATGTCCTTTTTCTTCTCATACGTTTCTTAGAAAAAGTAACTCAAGCTGTGAGCAATTATCAAATAACTGCAGGATTTGCTGCAGTTGTAGTACAGATCACTTTGAAGTATTCCCCCCCCCCCAAGTCATACAACCCAAAGGCTGAGGCAGATTGGTTTGGCCCTTTTTCTTCCCAACATCTCTTTTTCATCTGCTGCTGAGGTCTTCTACTTTTTTCAAGCTGGAACAATATGAACAGACTTTTTTTTCTGTGTGATTAGTTGATTTATTCTTGTAAAGATGATCTGTATGTAGGGGTGAGTAGTATTCCAATGATATAGGCAGTTACACATTGAGTGTGAACACTGGAACCCCCCAATCAATCTGCATCCCCCGTCTTGATTTCAAATGTAATACAGACTGCAAGTCCAATTGCCAGTGTAGTTACTAGGGGTGCGGAACTGGTAAAATCACTCATTAAATATGTTACCCATTTTGAAAGTCCTATTAGGGTCACTCTAAGTCAGGATGCGACTGTGGTGTCCATTTGTGATATAACTAAATTTATAGCTACTTTTATAGGTACAGAGATATAGAATCTATCTATCTCTTTATCTCTCTCTCTCTACATCTCTCTCTCTCTCTCTCTCTCTCTATTTCACAGTACAAAGCACAGGCAAGTGACATGTGTTTAAAAAGTAATAGAAAGTAGCTATTTTTGAGGAATAACTATAACAATAGCTAATTACTTTTGCAGGCTTGGAACAATAATTAATTACTTTTTATATTAATAGTTGCTAAACTATTAATATTGTTTATTGTACTTCATTTAAAAATGTATTTTTACTCACCCAGGATTTGAACAGAAGGCAAGAAGTGTATACAATCAATTAAACTAATAAATGCAGGGTACATAAAACCAGAAGGTAGGATGGATTTGATTTAAATCATAATTTAAATTTTAAAAATCAGATATTTTTGATTATTTAAATTTTTTAAAAATCATTCAAATTGTGATTTAAATCAATTTGATTTTTTTTAAAAAAATAATTAGTTTTTATCCATCCTGGAAACAGGGATGAAGAACCTTTGGACCTCCTTTGTTTTTGTCTTCCGTTCCCATAAGCCTTGCCCAGCACTGCCAATAGAAACATACAGTCAAAAACATTCCTACCATAATCCCTGGTAAAGACAGAATCACCTCACTGGTCTTTTATTACAATTAAACTTTACAACCTTTGAGTGAAGTGCAAAAAATTACAATGCAATCTGAAACCTATCTGCTCAGAAATAAATGCAACTTGGTTCAATAGAAGTTACTCCCTGGTAAGTGTGTGCAGGATCATCACCTTAAACTGTTCGACCCCATTGTTTCCCTGCTTTGAAGAGTGTCCCACCAGTTCTCCTAAATCTTTCCTTCCTTCTATTGCTTCAAAAGATATATATATATTGCCCTTCATTCTTCTGACGTTTTGCTTCAATTAACTGTACATCTTGGTTTCATTTTCTATAGTCTTTGAATGACATTTTGGAAAGGGTCCTTCTCAGACAATAGGAACAACTGCTTTGATCTAGACCCGGATGGAAAAGTGCCTCCAATGTGTCAATATTGTGGGATTTGTCTCATTGACACTATCCCAACCCCTCCACCTTTCTGACTAGCCTTTCTGCTCTGAATTTCCTCAGACTGTCTTTCTGGAGTCCAAAACTAAAATTTATTATCATTACTATTTCTGACTCTCTTACTGCCAGGTCTCTCTCCCCCTCTCCATTCTTTTTCTTAGCTAAAAAGGACCAGGGTGTGTACCTGCCTCTGTCAATACCAACCAAAGCAATGACTCAAAACCTTTGGCTCATGTTCAGAAAAAAGTACTATTTAGCCAGAAGGATTTTAAGGAGGCCTCTCTAAGGGTTTATTGGCTTATAACGGAGTGTGTACTGGAGGATAACAAGCCCCAGTCTTTTCAGGAAGTCTTCCACCTTGTCATGTAGGGAATCTAAGGAGAAGGGTAAAACCACAGAAATCATGTTTTTATTTTTTATTTTTATTTTCACCCCTCCCCCACCCACTCCAATCTCCAATCAGTCTATTAAAAAGTGTACTTTTCTGCACCACATTCATCAGACCAGGGAGAAATGTGGGTTAAACAAACAAGAGCTAGGATCGGATTTACCATGTAATGAATACAAGACTAACGTACAGAAATCACACTGCCAACAACATTTTTAGCAAAATGCTAATGGGTGTCCATTTGGTCAATTAAGGTTTAGTTTTGGTAGCTGTGCTTGCAGTAGACTTCAAGGACAAAATTGTTCTCTGATGAACAGGTCAATTAAAACCCAAAAGTCAGGAACCCTAATAAGGGATTGTAAGGTCTCTGTCTGGAAAGGGAGACACGAATGCGCCTCCCCTGCCTGCATCCTCCCTCTATATCTGATCTCTTCATACTGACAGAGAAGGTCTACAATGGAGCTCTGCTCTTATCCAGAGCTCCACACCACTGGACGTGAGATGTGGAGCTTCCACTTGACATGAAGACGTCAGGAGTGGAAGGGAAAAGCCCAGGAGGATGTATGTCCCCTCTTTCCTCCCCACACGAATACTTTACAGTGCCTAAATGGTGTCAGGGTATTACCCGAATATAAGAATTAGATTATTTAGGAAAGAAAAACACATAGCAAATGCCATAAAAATGGGCATGGCAAAGTCACACTTCCGTTAAATAGAAGCAGGGTACATCTGCTGAGCAGGCACACGTTTTAGAATAAAAAGTAGTGCTCTCGCTGTACAAGGGGCTGGCTCAAAGCCTGACATGCCCAGCTGCTCCATATTCTGGCTGGAGAGGATCCTGAAGCAACATAAAACATAAGCAGCTACTGAGGAGCAGCCAGCAAATCTCCACAGATATCAGCACAACATCCGAACACCAGTTCTCAACATGCACCAGAGGCAGGGCCATCCACATCAAAGGGGGGAGGGGATGAGAGTTGGACCGTGATGATTACATCACGCTATGGATAAAGCCACACACTTGTCCAGCTGAGGCTATGCCAAGAGGCCTGATGACTCAGGAATGGGCTGAATATATCTCCAGCTATTTTCACTCTTTCTTCTCCAATTGCTCTCTTATTGTGACAGTCTCCTTTCCTTGCTTATGCTTCCTCCATGAACACAAATCTTCTGAATAAAAATGCATAGCCAATATATATATATTTAGCTTGGCACGCTGAATAAAACATCATCTTGGGCATAAGAAGACCTTGGTCCTAGGGGCAAGAGTCATACGGAGGATCATTCCTTATCAGCCATTGCACTGATGCCTTTATAGTACAGAAATTGCTATCAACATGTACAAAGGACATCTAAAACCACAGAAAGCAAGACAGACCTCAGGCCATTGCCAGCTCCAGGAGTAAGTGTAAAAACAGTATCAGACAAAATGTAACAAAGGCTACTTTCTGATATACTGTATGTGTATGTAGGTCATAAGGCTGAACATTTTCCAAACTTTGGCATCCAGGAAAAAACAAGCAAGTAAACAATCTGTTTATTATTGAGAATCTGCTTAGGTATCTTACAATACTAAGATCCACATCTTGGTTCTCATTGTATACTCATTGTTTTCAGCTTTAAATATTGTCTTGCATTCTTGTAAGCCTCCTTGGGTCCTTTTCAAGGAGAAAGGCAGGGTAAAATATTTTAAATAAATAAAAATAAATTCCTTGCCTTTGTTTATTTTTTTAAAATTTGGTTTTAATTAAAAATATTTAAACTAGGAGACTTACGTGCTGAAAGCAAAGCACCAGCCTTCAGTACAATCTTTAGTTCCAACAGTGGTGTTGAAAAGTATGGTTAGAAAATAAAAATGATATTTCCAAGCCACTATCAAGAAAAAGGGAGGGGAGCACAGAGAAGGGGGAATAATGACAGAGGGTATCTTGGTGAAAAGTGAAAGGTGTGTTTTGCTTGTGCCTTGTCTATGTATGCTGCCTATTTTGTTGTTTTAATGTGGATGTGTGTATTAGTTCGTTGGCTTGTTCTGCTGTATATTCTGCTTCCTCATTTTATCACCATGTCCACGCATATGTGCGTGTTTCTCTGAGCATTATCAGTTTGCTTTGAAATGGTTTTGTTTTTGTGCTTTGCAAAGTTAAATATGTGATTTGGCATTTGGGGTTCAGACCTCACCTCTGATTTGTGCTCAATTTATCAGCCAAGTTCCTTGCTTGTGAGCCTTATCAGTTTGTCTTCTATGAAATGGTGCTGGAGCAGAGAGCTAAGGGTTGAAGTTCATAATTCATGCTATTTCTGTGTTTTGAAGTTCATACTAAACTCTGCTTCATACTTCAATTCTTCATACATAGGTCAAATTACTTTTCTTTTAGCCTCACAATACTGTATTAATTTCCAAAACATGGGTGGTTCATTACTACCTGTGCCTGTGTAAGGATGGGCAAAACTTATCTTAATGACAGCCATTTTGTGAGAGCACTCATGATACTCCCTCAGAATTCCAAAAGTACTCTTTAAAATAGAGTATCCAAGAGTCCTGATTGAATAAAGAAGAGACTATTAGAGAAAATTAAGAAAATCAAGCAGTGTTGTACTCAATAATGTGTGTAATTCCCACTCCACAGAAGCAGAGCTGCAATGGAATACTGAGAAGACAAGAGTCATGACTATGGAAGAATTACATAAATGTAATGTTGACAATGAGGCAAAGGGAATTGTTAAATATTTTCTGTACCTTCATCCAAATGAAGTATGCAGCCAAGAAATCAGAAGACTGAAATTTGGAAGAGTGACTATGAAGGAATTAGAAAAGATTCTCAAGAGCAAAGATACCAAGGTGGTGATAATCTACAGCACTGGTTCTTAACCTTGGGTTACTCAGGAGTTTTGGACTGCAACTCCCAGAAGCCTTCACCACCAACTGTGCTGGCTGGGGTTTCTGGGAGTTGCAGTTCAAAAACATCAGAGTAACAAAGGTTAAGAACCACTGCAATATTCCTGCTTACTGTGTATGGATGTGAAATCTGGTCTGTAAAGAAAGGAGGCCAGGAAAAAAAAGATTCATTTCAAATGTGGTGTTGGAGAACAGCTTTGCATATATAGTGATGCCTCGCATGATGATGATAATCCATTCCAGGAAAACCACTGTTAAGTCGTCATGAGAAAAGCCTTTCCCCATTGGAATGCATTGAAACCCAGTTTAATGCATTCCAATGGGGAAATTACCTCGTCGTCCAGCGAAGATCCTCCATAGGGAAGCCATTTTGAGAGCACCAATCAGCTGTTAAAATGGCTGTCCTGCGAAGCATGGGTCTGGAAAACGCAGGGCAGCCATTTTAGGAACCCGACGATCAGCTGTGAAAATCGTCGTCTTGCAAACAAACAGTTTGCGAAGCATGGACCTAATCATTGTCAAACGAAAATCCCCCATAGGAAACATCATTTTGCAATTGTTATAGTGATTGCAAAAAAGTCAGTGTCCTGCGGATTCGTCGTTTAGCGGGGTCATTGTCATGTGGGGCACCACGATACCGTGAACTATCAGAAAGACAAAAAAGTGGGTGTCAGATCAAATCACTCTGACAGCCTACCTCGAAGCAAAAATTACTAATCTGAGGTTATAGTACTTTGGGCACTGCACAAAAAGACAAAACAACTGCATTTTTCCATATTTAAGACTATACTTTTGTCTAAAATCTTTAGACTAAAATTGAGGGTCATCTTATATACAGAAGTAAGCTGAGGAGCAGAAAAAACCAAGTGGAGAGGAAAAGGGATCAAAATGATCCTGCAGCTGCGGGATTGCTTTGATCCTTTCCCTCCTCATTTTGCTAAGCCCGGTGGGGTTAAGCATGAAGGGAGAAAGCAGGGATCAAAGTGATTGTGCAGCGCTTTGATCCCTTTCCCCTTCCGCTTGCTAAGCCTCGCTTAGATTTCTTAATTTTGGGTTAGAAAAGTGGGGGGTGTCATACATGGGGCCATCTTATACACAGAAAAATACAGTAACTGGGGAAAAAACAGTGCTGGAAACTTTGGAGGTAACAGGAAAAGAGAAAGGCCAAATAAGAATGGATTGACTCACTAAAGGAAGCCACTGGAGTGCTCACTGGAAGGACAGATCCTGAAGCTGAGGCTCCAGTACTTTGGCCATCTAATGAGAAGAAAAGACTCCCTGGAAAAGACCCTGATGTTGGGAAAGTGTGATGGCAAGAGGAGAAGGGGACGACCGAGGATGAGATGGTTGGACAGTGTCTGCGAAGCAACCAACATGAACCTGACACAACTCCGGGAGGCAGTAGAAGACAGGAGGGCCTGGCGTGCTCTGGTCCATGGGGTCACGAAGAGTCGGACACGACTAAACGACTAAACACACAAAGGAAGCCACAACTCTGAGTTGGAAAGAGCAGACCTGTTGGTTCCCAGACTCTTTGGCGAATCACTAATTCAAAGAGTTGCTATTAGCAATTCAATGGCACATAATAACGGTTATGAAGAATGTTGTCTGAGTAAATTTACTTACGAGAGATGTTCATTCGGGATTGACAAAGAACCAAAGGATTTTTCAAGTCACCTGTTTGGACTTGCAGTCAAGACTGTGTTTTCAGGAGTTAAGTTGTTTTGATAATCATTTATTTATTTATTTATTTATTTAGTTGATTTATACCCCACCTATCTGGTCTACCCGACCAATCACTAATTGACCCATCTGTTAGTAACATTATGAGCATAAAATCATTCTTTCAGGCTTTTTCTCTTGCAATGCAGTATAGTGTGGATAATGTAGAAATAGAAATGTACTTTTCACATAAGTTCTAAGCAAACCTACTTTTATTTACTTACTTAGGAAACCATGCAGGAAATTATCCATAAAGCTGCTTCAAAAAGACTAAAAACAAAACAAAAACATGGCTGATGCCTACCACACTCATTTCAGCAGATGAGGATGCATAGTTTTCTCACTTCAGTAACAAAGGAACATTTGCTAAAGCAAGATATTTCCCCTTACTATTATGCTGGTTGGACCAATCTCATAGTTGCAGTTCAATACCCCCCCATCATATCTGCCTGTTCTTTTCAGTATCAGTTTTACCTGGTTACCGTTCTAACCCATCCTAAAAACTCAGCTGATTTTAAATACAGTGGATGTTTCTCCAGCAGATTTTAATATGCTTAATACCCGTGGTAAATCTATTGGTACTGCAAATACGGTACTGTATCATACTGCAAACTGAAACTCTTGCTTCAAATTTATTTTTTTAACTGCAAGTCCCAGAATCACCCAGACTGTCAACAAATGATTTTTCCAAGCCCTGGTCCATATAATTTAGGGAAGACATTGTAAGATATTGGGTCAAAATCCTAGGCATTTTTCCATTCTCATAACACAATTGACATAATCATTACTGGTGACTTCCCATAGCTAAAAACATTAGCTGATAGCCCGTGTGGTACGGTGAAGAGAGTGAAAGACTAGGACTCAGGAGACCTGGGCTGAAATCCTGGTTCAACCAAGGAAACTCACAGAGTGATGGTGGGGAGCAGCGGTGCTAGTAAAGCAATCCTTAAATATCTCACACACCTTGAAACGTTCTATGAGGGTTAATACAAGTGAGATAACATAAGCCACACTAGCAAATGCCTACACTAATATCTTAACTTGCAAGAATTAACCAACAAGATTTATCCCAATCATGTTACATGCGTGGACATTAATAGGAAAAGGCCACATTGAGTTACCAGCTTAGTACATGATAAGCTGAGCTGAGTTTTGAGAACTTCTGTTTATTAAATGTAATTGCATGAATCGGACTCTAGCTTCCTATTTGAGCAACCAGCAGTCAAGCACAACCTGTAAGCAAAATTGCAATTCCCTCACAAAGGCTGTACGTCTTCTTCTTCACTTTAGACCTTCTTTCTATATAACATGCAACTAAATTAGAGAACTTTCTATATCTAGGTATCTGGCTGCAGAGCCAAAGTTTGGGCGTTTGATTCCCCACTGAGCCTCCCTGGTTGGCTGGACTCAATGATCCATGGAGCCTTGACCCTTACAGCTCTGCACCTGTAAGATTATTGTTAAGATTATTATTAGAGATGGCCATGAACCGGCAGTTAATCTGGTTCGTCCTTCGGCTGAACAGGTGTTTGATACTTCCAAGCTCTGCCTCCTCCAGCAGGCGCCCACTGAGAGGCAGCACCATGGCTTCTCTGCCCTGGCTCCTCTGGGCAACGTATACAAGGGGACTGATATGATCAAGGGTCGCTAGTCATGATGGTCATATGCAACCCTCCAAGACCACAGACAGTATGTTAGTGATTGCCAGCTGCTGGGCAGCAACAATGGCAGCAACACCATTTGCCTGAGATGGTGTGTTTTCAACAAATGTTGTGCTTTCAACATTTGTCTGAAAATTGTTGAAAACACAATATTTGGCCTCTGGTCACAGTGCAACTGAGCAAGACAACCCAAAGGTCTGCACCAAGGAAAGCATGGTTTGCCCACCATCTATTTTCATCCCCCCAAATGAAAAAAAAAGGAAAAAGAGATTGAAGAAAGAAAATAAGCTTCCCAAGCTAAATTCTTCTTGCCCACTCAGAACTACCAAATACAACCCCCTGCCTTCCAGAGATGACCAAACAAACAAACAAACAAACGTCCTTACAAAGTCACCCATCTTGTCACTGTTCAAACCAAAACAAGTATTACATCATGGAGACAGAAAAACACCTATTACCACCAGTGATGGATAAAATACATTTTGCAGATCAAATCCTCTGTCTGGGAGAGCCCTCAATGAAATAAGAATAAAATCTAACAGTCATTTCAAGGGGCTTCACTGCTCCCTGCTAGACTAAGTAGATTAGACTAACCTGTCCTAATTTCAAAAATGTTGGATCCACTAACTGTTTGCATCTTATAAAATAGGGAAAAAAACCCTTTCTATTTAGGCCACAGCGCTGGGCTGGCATCAGATCCGAAGACATCTGTGTACCTCTCACAGCAGCTGGGAAAACTTCCCACTGAGCTATGGAATCCAGCAGAACTGGAAATTGGTAAGAATTCCTGGCTAGCCTTTAGTTTCAGCTTGGGGTGGGGGTGGGGGGGACATTCAAGCAGAATTAAATGCACATGGCCCTTTTCAGTCAAGTGAGCTTTGCATCCACTGTGAACGGAATATTTGCTTCTCTTTTTAAAAAATAAATACACAAAAACTAGGTATTGTTTGCCAAAGCTTTGCATACACTATTATACTAATTCAAGAATAATGTTAATATCCTCAAATAACCTTCCTGTGACAACTATTTTCCCTTCTTTTCTTTTATATATACACGTATATATATAAGATTGTTAAAGACGCCCCAAACCGGACTTCCCTGGGACCTTTTAATGGCTTTCCTTTTTAATATTGTTTGTCTTATATGCAGAAACTCATCCCCAGCCATAACTGACTACTGTAACTAAAAGAATATTTTATTTAAAATAGCAATATTTGAGAATCGCTTTTATTTTTAAATCTAGGTTGCATATTGAATAGGCTCCTCAAAGAATCTGAGCGTCTCTTGGTCTGATGCTATTTATGCTAGAGCTGGGCATAGGACAACCCTCCAGATGTTTCTTAGACTGCTACTCCCAGCATTCCTCAATACTTGCTCTGCTGATTGGAGCTGGAAAGGAGTTACAGTCCAATCACATTTGGAGGACTGCATTTTGCCCACACATTTTAAACCAACCAATAGCTGATATTCTGTCCACAGACACCTACTTCATACCAAAGACATTGGCATTCAAATGCAGGCTAAAACATTTTTGTCCACTGGTGTTTTAGGTATTTCTTTAAAAAACCCATTTATCTAATCCTTGTCAAGCAAAATCTCAATACTGTATTTTTAATGTGGATTTCTGTAAATTTTCTTGGAATCTATCTTGATGATATAATGTATATAAACATACTGAATAGAATTTGCCCCACCCCCCAAAAAAGAGAGAATTTAACAGCTGTTAAATGATAACAGAAACACTATTTTAAGTTCAAGGATTTTTCAAAATTACAAAATGTTTGAATTTTTTTCCTTACTTTCACCCCCCACCCACACACACACACCTTTTCCTTTGAAAAATGTGCATTCCCCACTACATAAAACGCAATTCCATTTTAATCAAAGGGAATGGACATTTTTAGTAGTTCATATTTTTGTTTGAATGTGCTCACAAGGGGAAAACATACCCGCCTTTACTTCCAGGGAATGGGTAGAAAATCCAAAAGAGCTTATATCAATAGTTGGCGAAGTTTACACTGTAGATCATAACTTTCCAAATCCATCTGGTTAGGGAATTCTGGGGTTTATCATCACAAACAGTCAACATTTTGAAGATCTGGTGTATATGGACACAAATCTATATTTCCTCCTCACAATCACAGATTACACCTTAACTTACGGTACAGTACCACTGGCAATAAAAAAACACAGTTAAATCAATTTTAGTGCTATTTATATTGATTTATAAACTCCTAGGCACACAATGCACAGGTGGAATCCATTTATTTGGACTGCAAAGTCTTTTTTTTAAAAAAACTGGTTGGTAGGGGCTTTTTAAAATACTGTACTTCTCTTGTAAATCAATTTATTTCCATTCAGGTTGGTGGTTATGAATGTTACTGTCGATTTACTTTGTGTCTTTCTGATTTTGAGTGCTACTGGCACCATGGTTTTGCCACTCCATTGTTTTTAAAAAATCATTTTTAAATGTTTAGCAATGCATCACTTAAGTGCATTTTGACCGCAAATGATAACTGGCAACATGGGCAACCACCCCACGTGGTGTCTTTGTGAAACATAGCAACTTGACACCACTGAAAACTATAGAGGCGACAACAGCCCCAAAATTAAAAGACGCCTGCTTCTTGGAGGAAAGCAATGACAAACCTACACAGCATCTTAAAAAGCAGAGACATCACCTTGCCAACAAAAGTCCGAATAGTCAAAGCTATGTTTTTTCCTGTAGTGATGTAGGGAAGTGAGAGCTGGACCATAAAGAAAGATGACCACTGAAGAATTTATGCTTTTGAATTGTGGTGCTGGAGTAGACTCCTGAGAGTCCCCTGGATTGCAAGGAGAACAAAGCTATCCATTTTGAAGGAAATCAACCCTGAGTGCTCAGTGGAAGGACAGATCCTGAAGCTGAGGCTCTAATACTTTGGCCATCTCATGAGAAGAGAAACTCCCTGGAAAAGACCCTGATGTTAGGAAGGTGTGAAGGCAAGAGGAGAAGGGGACGACAGAGGATGAGATGGTTGGACAGTGTCATCGAAGTGACCAACATGAATTTGACCCAACTCTGGGAGGCAGTGCAAGACAGGAGGGCCTGGCGTGTTCTGGTCCATGGGGTCATGAAGAGTCGGACACGACTAAACGACTAAACAACAACTACTTTCACCCTCATTAAGAGGCTCTTTAAGTCCTCGTCACTTTATGCCATCAGAGTGGTATTATCTACATATCTGAAGTTGTTGATATTTCTTCCGGCAATCTTAATTCTGGCTTGGGATTCATCCCGTTCAGCCTTTCGCATAATGTATTCTGCATAGAAGTTAAATAAGCCGGGGGACAATATACAGCCTTGTCGTACTCCTTTCCCAATTTTGGACCAATCAGTTGTTCCATATCCAGTTCTAACTGTTGCTTCCTGTCCCACATATAAATTTCTCAGGAAATAGATAAGGTGGTCAGGCACTCCCATTTCTTTAAGAACGTGCCATAGTTTGTTGTGGTCCACACAGTCAAAGGCATTTGCGTAGTCAATGAAGCAGAAGTATATGTTTTTCTGGAACTCTCTGGCTTTCTCCATAATCCAGCGCATGTTAGCAATTTAGTCTCTAGTTCCTCTGCCCCTTCGAAATCCAGCTTGTACTTCTGGGAGTTCTTGGTCCACCTACTGCTGAAGCCTACCTTGATAAACTTTGCTAATCAGACCCTATTTTCTGGGTTTCTCCATTCACAGAGGTGTGAAGGATAATTCCCCATGCTAGGACTAGGTCATGATAATTCCAACATAGGGACTGTGGTCACATATAACAAAAAAAACACTCACTTCCATATTCTGACACATTTCATCAACATTTATTAACACCCTTTGGGAGTGAGTGCTAAAGGGTTTTTACCGCAATTCCCATATATATTAATTCTTACCCAGCAGCTAGGCCAGGGACAGGACTGAATGAAATAGTACAACCATCCCCCCACTTCACCTTTCAGACACAGCTGGAAAGCATTTGTAAAGTTTATTTTAAAAAAGGGATAAGGGAAAATAAGTAAATAAAAGGATATTGCAAACAATAGTAAAATAGTTCCAAATTCCAGCAAGTGTGGGTACAAGCATACAAGATACAAACAGCAAACACCAAAAACATAAGAAATTTTGAACTACCCTATTCTTATTGTTATCTAAACAGAGGGAAAGGCATAGGATCACCAAAGCTCTCCTTTCAAGTGAAGAGGTAGCCTGGCATGGAAATACTTCCTTCCTGAAGGTTCTGAGTGAGACACGATTGATAGCTACCTTGAGTAGCCCTTAATTCACTTTGATGACTCAAGGGAACAAAGACAACCTGGCGAAGAAGAAGAAGAAGAAGAAGAAGAAGAAGAAGAAGAAGAAGAAGAAGAAGAAGAAGAAGAAGAAGAAGAAGAAGAAGAAGAAGAAGAAGAAGAAATTTGACAATGAACTATCTCTCCGACTTGTTCCCCCAATCTGCATAACCTCCAGCTGTAAGGCACAGCCATTTATTTGGTCAATACACAGAATGAAGAAATGAGCAAGGATAGAGTTCAGGGAATGAGTTCCTCTGGATTTCGAACTCTTTGAAGTGATGTACTGCAGGAACACAGGAGATGGAGGTGGGTTGTATAGGAGATTTTTGTTGCTTATTTATTTATTTATTTATTTATTTATTTATTTATTTGATTTGATTTGATTTGATTTGATTTGATTTATAACTTGCCCATCTGGTCTATTCGACCACTCTGAGCGGCTTATCATCCATGACATCATGGGCATTGTCCATAGGTGGCTGAAACATAAAACTACTTTTCATGCCATGATTGCCCTCTTTGGGGAGAAAGAAGGTACTGTATATCCTCCTGCTCTCTCTTTTCAAGTCACAACGAAATATTGCTGTTTGAGTGCTGAGAAAAATGCCTTTTCTCTGCAACTGTTGGAGAGGAACTCCTCACAATAATTGTGTAACTATCAGTGGCATGTTTATTGCTCAAAAATATAAGCTGGAGAGGCCCAAAGTTAATATGAACTCACCATTTCCAGGCAGTGCTATGCCAGTTTCATCTAAAGTAAGCAGCACTCCCAGAAATCAGGGTTTATTTTAGGAATTAGAAGTTACTGAATGTACCTCTTTTGAAACACCTAATCCAAGCTAGTTCAGTGGCCATGATAGCAGCCCTAGCTGGCTCAAGACACTTTGCATATCTAACCAAACTGCGCTGTACACCCTCACTTACAAAATTTACTCCCCACTCAACACAATTTCTTTTCCTCCTTAGTCCTTTTACAGACCTGAAAATAGGAATCACCTAGCACAATATGATGTCCAAGTAATTTGCTCTTTAATAGCAACTAGCATGTAAATCTCTTCTTCCTTCCAGATGCAGAAAACTAGTGCACAAAAGCACAAATCTTAGGAGGCACAAAAGCATGGTCAGAGGGCATTCATAGAGTTAAGATGTTGCCAGATCACCAGTATAGTTATACCACATTCCCAGCAGTGTCCCATTAGTAAAATGCCATTTCTGCAATTGCCTAGTCTTTTTACCCACATTTGGAATTATTTTAATCTTATATATATATATCACTCAGGATGAAGATATCAGACCACCATTCACACTGTCTCCAGAAATCTAGCAGGTGCACAGAAAGTTTAAACATTCAAAAACAGAAAAATGTAGCGGCTCACTGATGTCAATGGCATAAAGCCAGCCCGAAGACTGGAGACTGTGGGCTAAGAACAAATACAAGGTGAAAAGATGACTGTGTCTGAAGCAACACCTCAAAGGTGCTATCAAAGTCACAACGTTAATAAAAACAATGAATGAATAGAGGCATTCTGGCATGATTAAAAAACACACTGGCCAAATCTCATGCTCACGATAGAAAGGTTAGCCCAGGAAGTACAACATTATGATGAGAAAGGTCATTGCAATCTGTAGGTAAACATGAAATGTAAAGAAGATTAAGCTTGCTTCTGAAGACTCCTTTCACACATATGTGATTTAAACACAAGTCTCCCAAGGTTAAAAGGGGGGCAGGGGCGGCAGCAGCTGGATGTGAGACTAGAAGAAAACTTGACTCTCTTTTAAAGGTATTTGAAGACCTGTTAGTAACAGGCTAGTATAAGAAATAAGTCAGACACCTCTGTACCAAAATGTCACTGCATGGAAGGTGTTAGCCAGCTAGCCATGACCTTTTCTTGAATGCTCCATACCATTCCTCCTCTCCAGACCATATCTTTTGGTTCTTGCACAACAGCCAGTCCACATTTGTTACCACCAAGCATGTTCAGTCCTCACTGAGTTGCCTTGGGGCCCAGCCCTCTTTAACTTGCAGACTTTCTTAGACTTTTTGCAATTCTGCAAACATGTGGATTTCTTCCAACCTGTGAGTTGGTGATGCAGTTTGGCTAAAAGTGGATATATACATAAAAGAAGGAATAGTGTGTGGACAATAACTTTGGTACTTCCACCACCTTCAGATCATACATGCCTCAATTTTTAAAAGCTTTGAGCTTTCATTAAAAGGAAAAAGAAAATCTCATCAGAAGGCTCATGTACATGGTTTAAATTCATCACTAGCCGCAGTCTAATGCACGATGTTGGGCTACTGCATTTAAGCAAAGCAGATTATTTTGGCTTCAGTTTCTCATCTGTAAAGCAGAGTTAATAGTGCCCAGGTTACAGGCCTGATGTGAGAATGGTAACTGTTTTTGCTTATAGGGAGTCCAACCCTATCACCAGTAATGATCACACATTTCAATCAAGCCACTTTACATTTACCAGGTAATATTAATCCAAGAGAAGAATAACTATGTGTATCCAGCCAACAAAGATTTAAATATTCAAAACAATACAGATAAACTAGCTCCTCTTGTATGTGGAGAATCCCCATTTTGTGGGATGAACAGATGCTGCAGCGAGAACAAAATGTAGAACAGGTGAAGCTGGATCTCCCCTTTTATAAAATACTAAATTAAATTAATCCTCCTCATGCCCTTTTAACATTTGATTTAAATGGTAAATTAAATTAAGTCTCTACGTCATTTTAATTGTTGAAATAGGCCCCAAGGCTATTTTTTTGTCTCATGAGTACATTATAATCCTCCGTTCTTTCAAATAATATTTTTAGTTTACATTCTCAGAAGGCATTTTAACCAGACTGATAATGTGGAATCTAGTCAAACCATTCAGCAATTGCTAAGAGAAAAGAGGAGAAACCAGAGTTTAGAAATGTTACTTTAAAAAAAAGACCCTCCTAGAATCCCTCACACAGCAGGACCAGCATGCTAATCTACAAGCATAAGTCCAGCTAATATAATTAATCATACTAATAGCTATTGTAATAAATGAATTTTTAAAAAATCTTGAAATACTTGCAATGGATAAGAGAGAAGAAACCATTCTGTACAATTGCCAGAGCTCAAACAGTTACTTTTTGGACTACAACTCCCAGAAGCCTCCAGTCAGCATGGTTTCCATGCTGGCTGGAAGAATTTAGGAACTGTAATCCAAGAAAATGGATTTGGTCCACAAGAGGTCATACTACAATAAGTCTTTGGAAAGCAACAAGTCCCTGACATTTTCACTGCAAAAGTCTTACGCTAACACAGTCTGCCTTCAGGCACATTTGTCTTTTATCTCCTCACTTATGGCTTTTCAAACCGGAAATCTGTATGAAGACTAACAATCTTAAATCCTAATTAAATCTCATATCTTTTTTTTTCACCTGGTTTACAAGCTTTTCGGAAGGTTGTGCTCAACATATGGTTGAACACATCTATCCAGCCATTCACAATTCTTGGATCCCGTTGTAACCCTCAACGTGCAACAAGAACAAAAAACGTGCCGCAGATCTTTCCTTTGGCAGAGAAACCACCTAAGAGTGCACTCACAGCGCCATTTGTTCTGTGGTACGGCAACATTTTGCACTCGAAGCCCAAGGGATACTACAGTATATGCCTTTGGATCTTCCGTGGGTTAATTATGTCTACCAGCCCAGCCATCATGCTTTGAAGCAAATGAAGGGGCTGGCTTCACACGTGCATGGCTACCACCACTTGAAGACTGTAGGTAGGACCTAAAAGTGGGGGGGAGGGGAGGTTGCCTGAGGGAGAAGCGACAAATCAAACACCACAGACAGGGTTTTTGTATCATTGAAACACAATGCTTCTCAGTGGAGTCCCCTCACACCTTCCACTGTTAACTCTCCATATGTTCAATTAAGGGAGGTACGTCTATGTGAATCAACCCTCGGTTATTCCGAGTCTCGCCTGCTCGTAATGTGGCCAAAATGTAGCTGAATGCACAAGGATGATGGGTCGGATGACCGAGGGCAGCACGTGTTGGTTGACAGATCGTGACTGCCATTCAAGTCAGAGCGACGGGCACCCGGGCAAGTTTAAGGCGAGGTTGGAGGCGAATCCGGGGGCATCCCGGGACAAGGCAAGCCTCCTTCCGCCTCGCCCTCCCAGCTGTTCTAAGTAGCTCTGGCTCTTTCCCTCCCCGCCATCCAGAAGCGGACCCCCAGCCCTCCGGTCTTCGGAAGCGGGTTGCCGCCCCATCTGGTTCGTCCCCCTCCCCTCCCAGCCGGCTACCAAGCGGCCGCTGGCCTTACCACATTGCTGAGGAAGTCGGCTTCGTTCAGGTCGCCCAGGTCCAAGAAGCCGGAGGCGCCCCCGGGGAAGAGGCGCTCCGAGGGGAAGGGCTCCAGCAGGCCGTCCATGGCCGAAGCGCCGAGCCAGCGAAGGGGACCGTGGAGGAAGTAGGGAGCAGGGAAGCCGCGGTCTCCCCCCCTTCCAGGGCGGCGAGATCCTTGGGCAAGCTGAGCCGGCGCTTCACTCCCGGGCAGCCCCGCACACCAGCTGCCAGGAAGCTGCTCTGCTCAGGAGGAGGGCTGCGCCTTTCGCTCCCGAAGGAAACCTGTAATCCATGGGGCGGCGAGGGAGAGGGGAGAGAGAGGGGCTGACTGGGGGTCGTTTAGCCCGGGGTGGGGTGGGGTGAAGTCGATGACAAGGGGGGGGCGACTCAAGGTGGTGGGGCCGACGGGAAGCAGGGAGGGAGGGAGGGAGCGAGGAGAAGGAGGGGTGTGCAGGATGTGGCCCGAGAAAGAGGGAAGGGGGGGGTGCGCCCGGCGGGAGCCTGCAAGGGCTGAGGCAGCCTCCTGTAGGGACAGAAGGAGGGGGCGCCTGATCCTCCTCCTCCTCCTCCTCCGGGATCGCTGCCCAGCTGGCTCGTTCCTCTCCACCGACCATCCGCCGGCTCAGCCCCCCCGCGCAGACCACGCCCCCCTCCCTCTTCTCCGCTATGAATATTTAAGAGCCTCTGCCGGGGTAGGCATCCCTCCTGGGCCGCGGAAAGGCCCGCCCCTTTTACCCCTGCGCGACCAATGGGAGCCGAGCTCAGAGCGAGCCGGGCTGAGCGGTGCTTTGCTCTAAGGACAGGCTTTAAGGAAAAGCCGGGGGGGGGGGCAGAAGAAGCCGCGGGGAGCCGCTTCCCCGCCGCCTCGCGTCGGGTCACCCGCGAAAGAGACAGGCAAATCCTTCGCTCCTGACAGCCGCCAGAGAGAAGACGTGCTGCACCTACATTTCATCATAGACGAGTCGCCTTTTTCTCCCGTTAAGAGTATATCTGAAGCTGGCTTATACCGAGTCAGTTGGTTCACCTGGCCCAGTATTGGAACCGGCTCCACTATGCAAGTGAAGTCGCTGCCTCAAGGCTTAGATGCTTGAGGAGCTGTCGAGCAGCCCCTCCCGTGCCAGGCATTTCTCCAGCCCCCCCCCCGCAATTTATTTACTTATTTATTTATTTGCTACCACCTTTCTCCTCAAAAGAACCCAACGTTGGCAGACGGGTGTTTGCTTATCAAGTGGCATGCTTGCCTTGCCCCTACCACCACCCCATAGGAACCTGTTGCCCCCAATTGTGGGGAAGGACTCTTGGGAACTCAGAGGAGGCTTGGGCATGTAATTTTAAAAATTCTGTAGAATCCATGACAGTACAATTTTGCTTTATTTTTGGCACTTTAGTGTTAAAGTGGAGGACCATGCCCCCTTTAGAAGGGGACGACAGAGGACAAGATCATTGGAAAGTGTCACTGAAGCTACCAACATGACTTTGAACAAACTCCAGGAGGCAGTGGAAGACAAGAGGGCCTGGCATGCTCTGGTCCATGGGGTCACGAAGAGTCAGACACGACTTAACGATTAAACAAAAAAATTGGCTTATTCATGACACTGAAAGAAGAGACACTATTGAATAATTCACCCCATTTCCTGAGACATAATTTGCTCATACCTCACAGAAGCATGTATTAGCTATTGAATTCATAGTGCATTCTGACCTAAAAAGATGATTCTCAGAGGTTATGTAACTTAATTAAATAGAGCTGATTTGTGGACATCATCATTTCACTTTGATGAAATACAAAGCATTTCCTTCAGCAGAACTTCTCTCCCTAGTGTTTGTAGAGTGGGACTATGCTTTGTATGATTAGAAAAGACAGAACAGATTTTAGGAATTTAGGAACACTTTCAAAGCTGAATGGAAAGAAAGCAAAGATCTGGCTGTTGGTAACCTTGAATTGACACTGCTAGTTTCTCTGTCGATGCAGGTGGGCCTTTTCCTACAACCCATCTCATAACTCTGTAATTAGAGACTGAGCACCATTTTTGAGTTTCAGGAAGATTATAGGCTTCATATAAATGAGATTGCATATCTTTGACCAGTCACATCTTTCTGATAGGCATCTACAAAAACTTATTGGAGCAATTATTTGGAAGACACTCGGCTGCCCGTAGCATTGCAAAGTAGGACCATATCCTCTGCAGAGCACTGCCAACAGTAAGGGCTTCCCCTTCATCACATTGTAAGTCAGTTATGTGTTGTCCAGATGATATCCTTGCAGCTGAATTTAGCTGATAGGTAACCAAAATTCTATTATATTTATTATTTTCAGCTAGCATCCAAACAACGACACATAAAATGATATAGAATCTCATAGCCATTTATACAGAACAGCCATATCTTCATCCAACCTGTTTCAGTATGTTCCTGTAATATGTTGAAACAATTCCCAGTGTTTCAATTCCTCAGTTCAAAACCCTTGTACAACTAATAATCACAGCAGACAGAATGCTAATGAAATCAGCTTTTACATCTATTCCCCAGTCATGGCCTAGCAACAACATTACAAAGATCCAACCTCTCATTTGTAATCTTCAGACTGTAGTTTATTGTACTATTCTATAGTCCCCTGTTATCCAGGAAGGCTACCTAGATGTCCCACAACTTTCACTTCTACCAGGACCTGCCAAAAATAGTTTGCTGCCTGAAACAAGGGAAAAGACTGTGTCTCTCTGATTCATGAGGATTTGAGGAATCAACTGCTCAGTAAATTCTATTGATTCAAACGGGCCTACTATAGTTTTGGCTTACTATACTAAAGTAAGTCACAATTACAGTAGACCCATTTGAATTAATGGAACTCAAGGAGCCATTAACTAATAAAATAAAATTTGCTTTTACTTTCTCTTCCAGTCTGCTGATATCCCCAGTCTTTGTCATGACTGTTGTCGTTTTGGATACTTATGCATGAACATTGGAATTTTTTAGAAATAATGCAGAAACATGGGATTGTGTATGTGTAAATCTCTGTGGGGTAGGTATTCTTACATGTTCTTCCAAGTAAAGCATTTCAGCTGGAACAGAGAAATGTGCCTGAAATTTTGATTCAGAAAAATATGTGCATTTGCTTTTTGAATTTTAAAAACTGATTTATTGAGTAAAAACATGTCACAAATAGAAGGTGTAATTCTGTATAGCTGCCTTTTCCACTTTCTTGTTGACGTTAATTTCTTTCACATTTTTTAATGTCTTCTTATTTACTGCATCTGAAATGTACTCTAATGCCTCCTAGTTCTATCAAATATAAGTCTATCTTGCAAGGATCAAAGTTTCCATAAACTGTCTGTCAGTGGATGATATATACTCACTCAGTTTCATGCTTTTCTGCTGGGTGCACAAATGTCAAGCTGGCAGGAACCAGACAGATAAAAATCCTAAGGTGACTACAGTGGACCCTCTACTTAAGGAATTAATCCATATTGGAATGGTGGCTGCAAGTCGAAAAGTCTGTAGGTCGAATCTCCATTGACCTACAGTGCATTGAAAACCGATTAATCCCATAACCAGCGGTTTTTATTCTATTTTTGTTCCATTTTGGGTTTTTTCTGGTCTGTAAGTCGATTCTCCGGCTGCAAGTTGAATCTAAATTTTGCAGCCAGAGAAGTCTGTAACTCGAAAAGTCTGTAAGTCGAGCCGTCTGTAAGTCGAGGGCCCACTGTAGTGTGATGCAAGACATCTGTTCCCACCTGGTGCCAACTAGTGCTCATCATCCTCATCTACCATGACTAATGACTTTGCTGGTGGGTTATGAGATGTTGCAGTTCAGCACATTTGGGGAGCACCAGGCAGGAAAAGGCTGATCTCAGGAAAATCTACAGCATATTTGTCTTCTTAAAGTATCAGAAGTCATGTAGTTCACCTTGTCCAAGATATTTAAAAGTATGTGTGAACAAGCACAGATGGAGCAGCAGACATGTCTTCTGGAAAAAGGGTTGTGAGGCTGAAGATGTTTGAAGACTTCTCATGCCCCAGCCTCAGCACATTTACACACTGTTTGATTATCTTCCAAATGCTGGTTAAAGAACAAGTTACACTTGGAACCGGATTCTACTGCTTTCCATTTCCTGCTTCCTTGTCCTGTGTTTTTGCCAGGTTTACAAAACACCTGTTACCATATCCCTGAAAAACACCAGAGGAAGAGGAGAAAAAACCCAGAAAAAATGCAGTGATGCAAGACTGCATCACACCTCTCTTTCTTATTTTTTTCCTATCACAGGCAAAGAGGCACTAAAGATAGAAAGTTTACAAATATTTGTAACAACAACATTGCCGTATGCACGGACAGCTACATTAATGCACCTGTGACTGAATTATAGTTCATGTTGCACTTTTGAGTCCTGAGGGTATTCTGTGTGGGTAGTATTTTTGCATCAGAAACATTCACATGCAGGCAAGATCATGTACATCTTCTCCCCCCCCCCTTAATTGCTCAAATTTTTTAAAAACAGCCTAAGGAAACACAGCAATGGAAAGAGAAGAATATTAATTACTGTCTTGTGTGTAGATACATTTTATGAACTTAATGAACAACCTGAGGCTATGCCAGAAATAAAAGAGAAATCATAAGCATAGCTGTGTAAAGTTCATATCTAATTTGGTCTCTTATAACAGTACACATATCAAAAATAACCAGAGTGACACTGGAATCTTGTACATGTACTATAAGGAGTACATATATACCGTGCTGTACTGTATAATTGTACCACATGATACAATTTCTACACACACACACACAAAATACATATACTGTATATATTTATATATTTACACATATATGGTCATGTGAAAAAAATACACCCTCTTTGAATTCTATGGTTTTACGTACCAGGACATAAAAATCTTCTGGTCTTTAGCATGTCTGAAAATTAGGAAAATACAACTTCAGATGAACAGCAGCACATGAGGTATTACACTGTGTCACGATTTAATTTACAACAATAAAGCCAAGATGAAGCCATGTGTTAAAAACGTAGTGCACTTTTACTGATTCTGTAGGAATGCCATTGAGTAAAGTGATCATCAGCAAATGTGCCCACCTCTGTAAAAAGCTGAAGTTTTAGCAGTTTGCTGGTTTTGAGTATTCAGGTGTGTGTTAACAGAATTCCAAGGTGGGAACACATCAGCAATGATTGTAAGAAGCAAGTGTTACTGCCTATCAATCTGGGAGAGTTTATAAGGCCATTTCCAAACAATCTAAAGTCCATCATTCACAAGTACAAACATTCAGTTGCCAGTCTTCTCAGGAGTGCATGCCCAGGCAAATTCACACCAAAGCAGACTGTGCAATGCTCAGAGAAATTGCAAAAAAACAAACAAACAAGAGTTATATCTCAGACTCTATAGGTCTCAGTTAGCATGTTAAATATTAAAGTTCATGACAGTACAATTAGAAAAAGACTGAACGCATATTATTTGTTTGGAAGGGTTGCCAGGAGAAAGCCTCTTCTCTCTAAAAAGAACATGGTAGCATGGCTTAAGTTTGCAAAGTTACATATGGACAAACCACAAGACTTTTGGAACAATGTCCTTTGGACAGATGGGACCAAAGTGGAGATATGTGGCCATAATGCAGTGACCCATTTGGCAAAAACCAAACACAGCATATCAGCACAAACACTTCATACGAACAGTCAAGCACAGTGGTGGATGGGTGACAATTTGGACTTGTTTTGTAGCTCCACGACCTGGGCACTTTGCAGTCATTGAGCTGTCCACAAACTCCTCTGTATACCAAAGTATTCTAGAGTCAAATGTGAGGGCATCTGTCTGACAGTTAAAGCTTGGCTGAACTATATAAAGCAAATGTCAGTTAGCAGTCTCTCACATAGGGCCATTACATGTAATAGGGCTAACAGGGCTTGATAGGGTCAGGTAGGGAAAATACGTAGTAGAAAACAGTCTGTCTGATAGAATCAAATTTGTAATAGTATTAGGATGAGAGAGTTAGTTGTTTACTAGAGTAATTATGTCTGTCTAGTTTAAAGAATGACATAACATAACTAAGTACATTTATATAACAAGCACCAATATGCCTAAACACTATGAGTTTTTTCTATTCTACATGTGTTTTAAACAGTAAAAGTCCTTTAATGTTTCTTTAGAAACGATCAAGTGATTATTTTGTTTACTATCAACTACTGATTATTTTGTTTACTATCAAAACACATGAGAGAATACAATTTTTACTCTGCGACTAGGTTTTTTTTTATCGTAACATTTGAAACTGCTGTGCGCAAACTCTGTCAATTACATTTTATATCATTTAAAAACTAAACAATCAAAGTTTTGGGAGCTCGGGTCAGATAGCAGACTGGGACATGGAGTCCAGCAGTAACACTCATCTCTGTGGTAGACATCAGCTGCACAGTTGCCTACCTGAATATATCTTGGCCACAATTATTCATGTGTTGGTAACTTCCTGTTTGGACTGTTCTGTATTCATACAGTTTTACAGTTTGTTTATTATAAGCTGCTCAGAAACCAATGAGCATATAAAATAATAAACTTCAAACTTAACTGTGCTTTCCCAGGGCTACTGCCTAAGGTCCTGCACTGTACAAGTAACTGGGAAAGCCAAAATATAGCTATCTAATAATCCTGTTGTCCACTGTCCACTTAATCTGCTACTAACATTCACTGACTTTATAGTGTTGCAGGTTCTCTTTTAAAATGCTTGACTTTTGAGATAAAGGCATGGACACTGGGTTAGGTGTGTTACCTTAGGACTAACTGAGGCATTCAAGTGTTGAGTCAGCTGCCACATTTATTTGGAGCACATAACAACTAGGAACATGATGTTGTTCAATAAAGAACATGAAATACTGTTTTTACTCAATAAACATACATGACCCTCCTTTCCACTTGCTATCTTGGCCATTCCCTGTTTTTTTTTCTTGTCCATTTCCTAGTTCAGTCTCCCAGTTATTATCCTTCTCCTTCTGCCATTCTTTATTTTGTTACAGTGATTTGAAATCAATGCAATGTATTTCCTCAAGGGATCCTGCACGCTGTGTTAAAATATGATACAAATCTCTAGTCATGTTAAAGAAATCATATTTCCAGAATTCTATCATGTATTAAGCCACTACTGTATTTGAACAGCCACAGAGGCTTAACTTCATACAGTGGGGTCTTGACTTGAGAACTTAATCAGTATTGGAAGGTGGTTCTCAAGTCAAAAAGTTCTCAGGTCAAATCTGCATTTCCCATAGGAATGCATTGAAAACCATTTGATCCGTATCTGCTCTTTTCCGTCCATAGAAACTAATGGGAAGCTGCTATTCCGCCTTCGACCACTAGAGGGGGATATTTTGTTTCTTTTTTTCCTTAGGTCAAGAAAGGTTCAGGGAAGGCAGGGAAAATACAGTCCAGGCAGTACAGTACCAGGCAGTCCAAAGACTGTCTCCCAATCCACTCTCTAAACGCTGGGAGGAGTGAGGAAGCAGACAGGCACCCTTTTCACTGGCCAACAGTTAACTGAAAGTTCACATTTTGCACTTTCCCTGCCTCCCACGTGGGGTTTTTTTTCAGTTCTTAACTCAAATCTAAGTATGTAAGTCAAGTCAATATTTTCCTATGAGAGTGGTTCTTAAGTCAAAATGTTCTTAACTCAAGTCGTTCTTAAGTCAAGACCCCACTGTACTCTCAACTACATGGAATAGAGACAGTGGGTGCTATTGCAAACTTTCTGCTTTCTTTCAGAGCAATCCTTTCCTATGAAACTGTAGTAAGTTCTTTAGAAGTTAAATTTAAAAAGTAGAAGTTGGATCCCTCAGAATTGTGCAAAGAGAAAAAGCAGCAATTCAGTCATGTTTCATCATTCCCTCAATTCAAATAACATTGTTTTAGTCCCTGACAGCCTCACCCAGTGATGGATAATTACAGACTTTCAGTTGGGGAAAACTGAGACAAAGTACATGGAGAATTTCATTAGAAACTCATCTTTCAAAGAGAAATCCCAACTTTATTGTCTGAGGCAGCACGCCAGGCCTATTCTTCAGAAGAAAGTTTATCTTTTAGCAACAATAAAATGGGAGAAATTTCATTAGGCCACTTCCTTAAAGTTTTTCATCTTCTGCTTTAGGACTAGAATAAGACTAGAAAAGACAGCTCTTTTCTTCTTCTGCATTTATTCTTCCTATGCTGGCAGAGCATCCTTTTACTGACATTGCACTGGAGCTGGAGAGACACCACGTCTTATGTCAGCAGAACAGCTAAGGTTATACCCGATGGATGTCCAACATTTAAATGAATGACTGAGAGAGTGAAAAAAGCAAAACCATGTGGAAAATAACAGACTAGTAACTAACATCCCTAGAAACACCACCACAGCCTGTGAGTTAGGGATTTTGCCACCTACATGCCATCCATGACTCTTTCCTGTTTCAGCTATCCTGTTGGCAGATGGGGAGAATTGTCCCAGCAAATTTCTTACGTGAAAGCAGAATATCTTGCATTTTATCCTGTTCTTAGGCAGAGTAAGGCAGCCGGCTCTGACTGATGATTTTGCATGTAATGAAATGTAGCACATTTTCTTAAACTGTATATTTTTATTGTTAACAAGGAAAAATGAGCTTGTGAATGTTTATGCTTCAAGTGCCAAAATAACTAAACCTTCCCTGTTGTACCTCCCCTTGTCTTTGAGGGGACAGCAGCAAAATGGTCCAACCAGTACATCAACACATCCACCAGTGCTCTGTACGTGCTAGGTCTTCAAAATGGAATTATACGCTATATTGTATAAACACATAAGGCTGGAAAAGAGCAGAAAGCCAGCCATGTGTCCTGAATAACATCTATAAATAACCGTCACCACCACCACCATCTTCCAGTAGATTATTCCATTGTTGTTCTTTAGTCATTTAGTCATGTCCGACTCTTCGTGACCCCATGGACCAGAGCATGCCAGGCCCTCCTATCTTCCACTGCCTCCCGGAGTTGTGTCAAATTCATGTTGGTTGCTTCGATGACACTGTCCAACCATCTCATCCTCTGTCGTCCCCTTCTCCTCTTGCCTTCACACTTTCCCAACATCAAGGTCTTTTCCAAGGAGTCTTCTCTTCTCATGAGATGGCCAAAGTATTGGAGCCTCATCTTCAGGATCTGTCCTTCCACTGAGCACTCAGGGTTGATTTCCTTCAGAATTGATAGGGGGGTTCTCCTTGCAGTCCAGGGGACTCTCGAGAGCCTCCTCCAACACCACAATTCAAAGGCATCAATTCTTCGGCGGTCAGCTTTCTTTATGGTCCAGCTCTCGCTTCCATACATCACTAGAGGAAAAACCATAGCTTTGAATATTCGGACTTTTGTTGGCAAGGTGATGTCTCTGCTTTTTAAGATGCTGTCAAGGTTCGTCATTGCTTTCCTCCCAAGAAGCAGGCGTCTTTTAATTTCGTGGCTGCTGTCTTCACCTGCAGTGATCATGGAGCCCAAGAAAGTAAAATCTGTCACTGCCTCCATATCTTCCCCTTCTATTTGCCAGGAGGTGATGGGACCAGTGGCCATGATCTTAGGTTTTTTTTTATGTTGAGCTTCAGACCATTTTTGCACTCTCCTTTTTCACCCTCATTACAAGGTTCTTTAGTTCCTCCTCACTTTTTGCCATCAAAGTGGTATCATTTGCATATTGGAAGTTGTTGATATTTCTTCCGGCAATCTTAATTCCAGTTTGGGATTCCTCCAGTCCAGCTTTCCGCATGATGTATTCTGCATATAAGTTAAATAAGCAGGGGGACAATATACAGCCTTGTCGTACTCCTTTCCCAATTTTGAACCAATCAGTTGCTCCATATCCAGTTCTAACTGTTGCTTCCTGTCCCACATATAGGTTTCTCAAGAGATAGATAAGGTGATCAGGCACTCCCATTTCTTTAAGGACTTGCCATAGTTTGCTGTGATCCACACTGTCAAAGGCTTTTGCATAGTCAATGAAGCAGAAGTAGATGATTTTCTGGAACTCTCTGGCTTTCTCCATAATCCAGTGCATGTTAGCAATTTGGTCTCGAGTTCCTCTGCCCCTTCAGAATCCAGCTTGTACTTCTGGGAGTTCTCAGTCCACATACTGCTGAAGCCTACCTTGGAGGATTTTGAGCATAACCTTGCTAGCGTGTGAAATGAGTGCAATTGTACGGTAGTTGGAACATTCTTTGGCACTGCCTTTCTTTGAGATTGGGATGTAGACTGATTTTTTCCAGTCCTCTGGCCACTGTTGAGTTTTCCAAACTTGCTGGCATATTGAATGTAGCACCTTAACAGCATCATCTTTCAAGATTTTAAATAGTTCAACTGGAATGCCATCACCTCCACTGGCCTTATTGTTAGCCAGGCTTTCTAAGGCCCACTTGACTTCACTCTCCAGGATGTCTGGCTCAAGCTCAGCAACTACATTGTCTGGGTTGTCCGGGATATCCAAATCTTTCTGATATAATTCCTCTGTGTATTCTTGCCACCTCTTCCTGATGTCTTCTGGTTCTGTTAGGTCCCTTCCATTTTTGTCCTTTATTATGTCCATCTTTGCACAAAATGTTCCTCTAATATCTCCAATTTTCCTGAACAGATCTCTGGTGTTTCCTTTTCTGTTATTTTCCTCTATTTCTTTGCATTGTTCATTTAAGAAGCCCCTCTTGTCTCTCCTTGCTATTCTTTGGAAGTCTGCATTCAATTTTCTGTAACTTTCCCTATCTCCCCTGCATTTTGTTTCCCTTCTCCTCTCTGCTATTTCTAAGGCCTCGTTGGACAGCCACTTTGCTTTTTTGCATTTCCTTTTCTTTGGGATGGTTTTCGTTGCTGCCTCCTGGACAATGTTACGAGCCTCTATCCAAAGTTCTTCAGGCACTCTGTCCACCAAATCTAGTTCCTTAAATCTGTTCTTCACTTCCACTGTGTATTCATAAGGGATTTGGTTTAGATTATAAGATTATTCCATGCAATAATACACACCATTTTCTGAAGTAAGCATGTTCTCATTATTATAGGCCCTATTAATACAATGAAATGATCCAGAAGGCCCAAGTAAATTATTCAGGGCAAGGAAATGACTACAGTAGTTTATGATTTGATTAGGAGAGGAACTTCCTTCCTGGCCTAAATATTGCATCATTAGCATCTACAAGTAATTAAGCAGGATAAAAATACAGTATAAATTATGTGGTATGTTTCGTAGAGAAGTTGCTCGTGTTGAGCTATTCAGATAGCATGTAGCTTAACCTTCTTTCAATGGATTGGATAACTGACTTACTGCCCATGAATGGAAGCAGCTCCATTGAATGGGACCAAGATCTGCTGGAAGACTGCATGTTGAAGGGGTCTGGGAGGAGAACGTAATGTCTGTCTATTCCCTTCTAGGTTCTTCTCCCCTTTCTAGAGGAAACATCCAGTCCTCCAAAGCAGGTTTTAGAAGACACAAAAGTCTGCAGACAAGCTGGGGGAGCATTGTTGCCCCCATGATCTGTCACCTTAAGCAATTGCCCCTCTCTGTCTACTGATAGAACCAGCCCTTACTAGGAGCTGGCTCCTTCCTACTGACACTAAATGATCCAAGGAGAACAGTAATTTAGTAGGGCAACTTTGTTCTAGAACAGGCTTGTTCATATCTGTTCTTCAACATCTTTGGTTTCATAGCTCTTTTGAACTATGAATGCCCATTTGTCATAGAAACATTTGCTACCGCAGCTCCTCCAAGCTGTCTGGAGTAAGGCAGCATGGGGGGGATCCATTCATCTAGGAGTGCCTATTCTATGGCAGATGGACTGCACTGGATACAAGTCACTATTTCCATGTTTTGAGAGCAATGGAAGAGGAAAGCTCTCAAGTGCCCCTGAGAAAAGAATCTTAGCTGAAAGGTATCGCGCCTAATATTTTGCACTCTGGGGATTCATTTTGATTCTGATGCTGTTTTTCTACAGGTAACTTTCTTCTTCTGTTTGGCGGAAGCCCAAATTACCTTGACACCCTTTACAGAACATCTACGCAGAAGTCTGGAGGCTTAATCATATTTTCATCTGTGGGTAATGCACTGACTAAATTTTAATCATCTCTGTGTGTTTTGTTGAGGAAGAGAGAGAAAGATTTTTACCTTCTGGCCTTTCCACTCAGATATGTTGACATTTCCGCTCGGTCTTTTTTCTGATGCAGAGTTTTGACGTCAGGTGGGCCAGTTAATAGCTTGAAGTGTGTCTGACGCACTCAGCAGTGTGTGTGTGTGTGTGTGTGTGTGTGTGTGTGTGTGTGTGTGTGTGTGTGTGTGTGTGTGTGTGTGTATTCACAGCCTGGCCTTTCCCTTTTCACACCCCTTGTCAGGACTGGATTTCTCTCTCTTTCTCTTTAAAAATAAATAAATAACATGAAACCTGATTCACAACTTGCGAGACTCAGGCTCTAATAAGTATCTCCATAGCAACTGATTTTACAAGCATACTAGAGATGTCACTGTGACAGCAAGCCCTTGTTATTGTCCTTTGCCTGTCAGAAACAGCAGTACCTCTTCCCTACAGAAATATCATTGGCTACTCAAATGACAGGACCCACTAGGCTCTACCAAACCTTGTAACACTGGCGTTCACATCAAAAAGAAACAACTACATGTCTTATTTGATTTGTTTAGTATTAACAAGATGTGAGGCTGAGGTTAGTTCAGATCCTTTAACTGGGAGATGTTGCAAATTGATTTGTTGACTGTATTTGTTCATTCATACATTGATTGTATCTATATCCTCCCTCACTCCCAATACAATAATTGGACTTGGGGACTAAGCAGACTTTCAAAATTTTGAAAAGGCAAGACCACTTAAAATACAATGGCTGAAATCCTGTTGTAAGTCACAATTAGAGTGGGTCCACAGAATTATTGGAATTTATAGAGGAATTTATGCACCAAATCTCAAGTGATACAATGAACCTGGTCTAGTTGTGGCTTACTGTGTTAAGCAACAGAATTTCAGCTACTAAATTACAATACTAAGAAGCAATTAAACATTTTACACATTAAAATAACAACTGAATAAAACAGTTTATGCTGACGTTTTATTTACAGCATAAATCCAGCACTAATTCTTTCTAGCCTTTGATTGCAAAGAGAGCCTGCCTCTCTGCTGAGTGTTCTTTTCTTTTTCTTTGCACCTTGGTTGGTGGCAGAGTTTATTTGTTTGCTGTTCATCTGTCTGCAGTAAAGAAAGTATGTGTGCAGTAAAGAAAACAACATAAAGAAGTCAGTAATTTCAAGCAACTGTAAGTAAAGAAATCGTTTTCATTTTTTTCTCTCCTACAAATGTCCAGAGTGAGGTATTGAAATTTAAGTGCCAGATAATGAGAAAAGGGTAAAACTCTCAGGATTTTGAATCTCTTCTATTCTGTGGATCTCTGTACTTCTATTGCATAACAAAAAGAAATTTTTACCAGAAATTCAAAACTCTCCAACAGTTTAGACCTATAAAAATATACTGAAAAAGATTATAGACACAACATTTTTCCATTAAAATCCTTCCAGGGAAGCTATTTATTTGCCAAAAGCTTGGCTAAATAGAAACATCTTTGCTTGCTGGCAGAAAGAAAGAAAGGAAAGGACCAGCACAGCCTCCTTCTGGGGAGAATTAATAGCATGGAAGCAGACACTTGAAAAGGCTTTTTGTTGTGTTCCCACCTGTAAGGATGGTGGGACCTGGAAAAAGGCCTTCCCAAAATATCATAAAACTGAGAGAGACTCATATATAGGGAGATACAGTTGTTCAGATAGCCTTGGCTTGAGTCTTTTAGGGCTTTATAAACAGCACATTGATTTGTGCTCAGAAATTGATATATCTATACTAATTACAAAGCAGAAATCGAGAGAATTGCTTTCTTGGACTACAGTGACCAGAATTTCCCAGTGTTCTTTATTTATTGAAAATTGTCTCACACTGTCCTGTGAATCTCATTGTCAGAATAGCATAGCTGTGAAACCAACCCACAACTAATGGGTGAGGGGGTGGGTTACAAAGCTGGTAGCACACTTGATTAACACATGTGTGTGTATGTATGAAAGAGGGAGAGAAAAATTGAGATTGAATCATACATCAAGTTAAACTATGGTATTTCCTAGTTACTGTGCAATAAAATATTCAACCTATCTCTGTGAAAGAAATGACAGCTTGTTTTGTCCTCTTGATTTCTGCAGTTTGTCTTCACTTCCTCCTGCATTTTCCCCAGTAGATCGTATATAGAATATACTGTCACATAATATATTATCATGTATTGCTTGTGAATGATTCCTGCTATATTCTCATGGATCAACACCCCCTCCCCTTTTTTTTGGTCAACAATAAAAATGATAGCTATCAGTACCAGGAGTCCAATTGATTCATACGCACCAACAATGTGTGTGGCTGCTTTGCTTGATTCCCCTCTCCCTGTTTTATTCCAGAAGTGACCACGTAAGAAAGATTTGGCTGTGAAGAACTAACTGACACAAAAAATACCAAGTGAGTTTTGTGACTGAGCAAGGACTGAACTTGTATCTCTCTGTTCAAAATCTAACACTAAAATGATAGTTCAGTGGTTTACAGGATGAGAGTTCAATTCCTCACTGTGACTCCTTGACAGAGGCTGGACTTGATGATACATAGGGTCTCTTCCAGCTCTGCAATTTAAGATGATGATGATGATGATGATGACGATGACGATGACGATGATGATATTGTACCCTGGCACCCTTCTGGTCCATGTTTATGGTATAAATAGATGCCAAAGTTAAATAAAAGACATAATCATAGAAGGAGATTGCAGTGAATTAAAGACTTCCTACTTCAATTTTGGGGTGCATGTGACTTGTCTTATTGTGGGCAAGTAGCACATGCCCCAGAATTGGAGCATGGACTGATCTCACTCTGACCATATAAATGTAGCTATGCAACAGTATACTGGCTATGGGTAAAAAAATAATGCTACAATTAATTTCTTAATTTGCATGATCTGAAAAATCTGAAATAATTAACACGCAAATTTGTATAATATGTAAACAGGTCAGTTGAATTTCCATAATATGCATATTAATTTGCCCAGATTTGGAGAATTGGAAAACGCCAACGGTACTTTGAGCAGACACAAAGGTGGAAAAATTCTTTTCTGCCTCCAGAGCCACAGAGTGGTTTCCATTAGACTCCAGTCTGCATTCATATGGATCCATTCCAATGTTCCTGCTTTTGTCATTCTAATCTACATCCCTCTATATGCTGAGGTGCACATAGCCTGCTTATGTGGAAGGAGGATTGTGCTCTTCCACCTTGAACAATTCTGACCTTGCCACAAGTGGCTGCTTCTGCCTTGTGGCACAGTGGTTAAACTGCTGTGTATAGGCATCCTTCAGTCTCAAGAGACTATGGTAACATGCTCTGAATCGAGGAGTGTCCTCTCCAGAGCATGAAGCCTGGGTAAGGTAATATGGAGGATAGGCTGTTACCCAAGCAGCAGATCCCCCCTCTCCACATTGCTGAAATGATCCAATGGAAAGGCAAGAGCCAATACAACTGGTTCCAGCAATGTCGCAGGAGTTGGCAGAACGACACATGTGCCTTCGGGACTCCAGCTCCGGATTTTGCCTCGAGGTTAACTCCTGAAGCCTTTTCCATGAGTGGATATAGCCACAAGGCAGTGGAGGTTTGAAATTGGAGTTTTCCTTCTCCTAGATGGGCTGCCTTCCATGGCTGACGAGCCCCACCTACCCTGCTGTACTGCAGCCAAAATTGTGCTCACAACCCAGGGTTCATTCCCAGGTAGCCGGCTCAAGGTTGACTCAGCCTTCTATCCTTCTGAGGTCAGTAAAATGAGTACCCAGTTCATTGGGGGTGGAATGTGTAGCCTGCATAATTAATTTGTAAACCTCCCAGAGAGTGCTATGGGGAAATATATAAGCAGCACACTTTGCTTTTTTTGCTTTTGCTTTCAAGAAAATACAACCTCATTTTTAGCTAAGCCTCAGTGTTAAGCCCTCAGCCTATAAAACTATTTAAATGAATTCAAATATGCAAGCAAGAAATGGATTCCTGGGGAAAAGATAGCAAATATATGCCAAGAGAAGACAAAGCATTCTATAAAAATAGTTCCTGTATTAAACCCTGGATCATCCAGAATGGCTAGACAATAAGATTTACCTAAAATAATAATTAAAAGTGAAAGTGTCTGTATAAGAAAAAGACAGAGTAACACAGACACACAGAGAATAATACCTAGCAGCCTCAAACTTGGTGTAGATACCATACAGATCCTGGTACTGTATATTTGAGGGTTATTTTGTTATCTAAATCACCTATGGAAAGAGATAGGGCACATTATATTAATTAAAATAAAATATATTGATGAGAATACCATATATAAATTCATATTCTAAATGGTGGTGGGTTACACTGTATATTTGAGTTGTGATTTTATTTGTCATTTATGGTTTTGTTATATTTTGTTATATTAATAAAAATAAAAATAAATAAATCATTGAGTGAATTTTAATTAATCAAAGATTTGGATGTCCTCACAAAAGCAGAAGACGTCAAGAAGAGGTGGCAAGAATACACAGAGGAATTATATCAGAAAGATCTGGATGTCTAGAATAACCCAGATAGTGTGGTTGCTGACCTTGAGCCAGACATCCTGGAGAGTGAAGTCAAATGGGCCTTAGAAAGCCTGGCTAACAACAAGGCCAGTGGAGGTGATGGCATTCAAGTTCAACTATTTAAAATCTTGAAAGATGATGCTGTTAAGGTGCTACATTCAATATGCCAGCAAGTTTGGAAAACTCAACAGTGGCCAGAGGATTGGAAAAGATCAGTCCACATTCCAATCCCAAAGAAAGGCAGTGCCAAAGAATGCTCCAACTACCGTCCAATTGCACTCATTTCACACGCTAGCAAGGTTATGCTCAAAATCCTACAAGGTAGGCTTCAGCAGTTTGTGGACCAAAAATTCCCAGAAGTATAAGCTGGATTTCGAAGAGGCAGAGGAACTAGAGACCAAATTGCTAACATGCGCTGGATTATGGAAGAGGCCAGAGAGTTCCAGAAAATCATCTACTTCTGCTTCATTGACTATGCAAAAGCCTTTGACTGCACAGCAAACTGTTGCAAGTCCTTAAAGAAAAGGGAGTGCCTGACCGCCTTATCTATCTCCTGAGAAATCTATATGTGGGACAGGAAGCAACAGTTAGAACTGGATATGGAACAACTGATTGGTTCAAAATTGGGAAAGGAGTACAACAAGGCTGTATATTGTCCCCTGACTTATTTAACTTATATGCAGAAAACATTATGCGAAAGGCTGGACTGGGGGAATCTCAAGCCAGAACTAAGATTGCCGGAAAAATATCAACAACCTCCGATATGCAAATGATACCACTTTGATGGCAGAAAGTGAGGAGGAATTAAGGAACCTCTTAATGAGGGTGAAAGAGGAGAGTGAAAAAATGGTCTGAAGCTCAACATCAAAAAAACTAAGATCATGGCCACTGGCAAATAGAAGGGGAAGATATGGAGGCAGTGACAGATTTTACTTTCTTGGGCTCCATGATTGCTGCAGATGGTGACAGCAGCCACGAAATTAAAAGACACCTGCTTCTTGGGAGGAAAGCAATGACAAACCTACACAGCATCTTAAAAAGCAGAGACATCACCTTGCCGACAAAGGTCTGCATAGTCAAAGCTATGGTTTTTCCAGTAGCGATGTATGGAAATGAGAGCTGGACCATAAAGAAGGCTGACCACCGAAGAATTGATGCTTTTGAATTGTGGTGCTGGAGGAGACTCTTGAGAGTTCCCTAGACTGCAAGGAGAACAAACCTATCCATTTTGAAGGAAATCAACCCTGAGTGCTCACTGGAAGGACAGATCCTGAAGCTGAGGCTCTAATACTTTGGCCGTCTCATGAGAAGAGATGCCTCCCTGGAAAAGCCCCTGATGTTGGGAAAGTGTGAAGGCAAGAGGAGAAGGGGACGACCGAGGATGAGATGGTTGGACAGTGTCATCAAAGCTACCAACATGAATTTGACCCAACTCCGGGAGGACAGGAAGGTCTGGTATGCTCTGGTCCATGGGGTCAAGAAGAGTTGGACATGACCTAATGACTAAACAACAACAAAGTTTGCCTGTTGCCTGCAGTACCACAGTACAGTAGGAATCCCCATCTAGGAGATTGACCTTGTCACAGAATCTCCAGGCAGTGTCATCTGTTTCTGTCCCTAAAGTCCTCAAAAAGTTCAAAAAGAAAAGGAATGTCTGCCACCTGGTACATGAAGGAGAAGAAAAGGCTGAATGAGCACCAAAAGTTCTGGGACCAGTTAACCCTGTGAAAGAAAGGAGCGGAAGCACAAGGAACGAAAACAGAGGAAAAAAGGGTGTCTACTCTAGAAAGGAAATGAAAGGGACAAGTTTATATGTTCATGTACATGTGTGACTGTGAAACGTGGGCAACTGAAGCTTGGCATGGATGCTATGGGGGCCTTGGCAGTATACATGTGCTTCTAGTAAGTCAAAACAGCTTAAAAACATAAGCAGAGCTCTGATAGATCAGACCAAAGATCTGTCTGTCAGTCCAGCATATTGTTTGTGATAGTCCCCACTGCCAGAAGAATTTCAGGACAGTATAGCAGTACCCTCCCACTTATGTTCCTCAAGGTCACCTTGAAGCAAGATTACCGAACAATGAAGCTGATTGATTTGTGATATCTAAGCTGCAGGAACTGACAGAAAGTCGGTAGGCATATCCTTTGTCTGGTGGAAGAACTTCCCGTCTTTTTTCTGTCATGAGCTTTAATTTTTTTATCCTGCTTTTCATTTGAAAATCTTACGGTGATTTACAACAAACTGCAATAAAACCAAGACTTACAAAGAATATAACCACAGGATAGCAGTCATTAAAACGATTCATTAAAAGCCAGTGATAACTGGCAATGTTAACTATAAAGAAAATAATCAGAAAAATGCATGGATAAACAGATTGGGATTTAATTGATGAAGGAAATATCCACCACTGGGAAGCCCATTTAATTTTAGTGACAAGAAAACACTTCTGAATAATGGATGTGACAGCAGAGGAAGAGCATGTTTGAAAGGAAGCTGCAAGATATGTGTGTGACAATTTAAACTCTAAACCGTAGCATATACCAACTCATGCAGATAATGCTATGTTATTTTGGCCATGGATTGTGGCCTGAGGATATTGTTCAGCATAACACACAACAGAAGATACATCACAAAAGAAAAGAAGAGAAAATTTATTTGGCTTCCAAGTTCCATTGAATTCACAGTCATATTTGATACCATATCTTCTCATAGCGGGTACAAAGCAAGGGATGAAAAACCTGTCACTTGTTTGGTAGTCAGACACATTACAGTATCTTGGAGACCTTTCAAAGATTAGTACCAGCAGGGCAAAATTGCTTGGCTGGAAAGCATATCCTGATATAAGAGCCACATGACTCAGCCTAACATTTTCACAACCTTGGTGAGAAGAAAATAAAAATATTCCTGGCCAGAAGATATATAGCCAAGGCTTTCCTACTAATAAACTAATACAATTGGTGCAGCAAACACTTCAAAACGATTATTGCAAACTGATGCTGTTACAATTAATGCTCCCTGACAATTATTTGCACCACTGCCCTCCACTTCATTCCTCGCCCGCCAATGACACACCACCAGTATGCAGTAACAACTTTATTACAGAGAATTATAATGAGGTGGAAGGTTATGGGAGACAGAGAAATTATAGGTGACATTGAAAATTATGTGTGGGTGAAAGGCCACGGCTTAGATTAGTTACAGCAGAGCAGGTTTGGTACAGCATAAAGGGTGGATCCCCACATCGGGTGGCCTGCTAGTCAATGCCATCCTGCCAGCCTGAGCTGGGCAACCACGTGATGGTTGAATACCAAGTGGGTATGAATGCACTCCAGGTGAGAGGCCACCAGAGGGCAGCTCACTGCCATGTGCCCTGAGGGACTATGGTCCTGTGGTGGACACACCCCTCTTAGTTCCCCCTTCCCCAGTCCCACCAGATGGGATTTCTTGCCTGGAATAGTGCCTGTCTCCCTTACACGAGATTCATTACTATGCTCAGATTCACCCCTCATTTGCGGCCAGCGACATTGTGACAGATTTAAGATAAGACAACATACAAGTATGAACATTATCATGCACTGAAAATAGGGAGGGTTGCTGAGAGAAGAGCAGCCAACTGCTAGCGCTCTGGCCAGAGCCCACTCTCATGATTCCCTAGCAGACCAGAAGGAAAACCTCCTCTCTCTGGTTTGCCCAGGAAGTCCAGCTTCACCCATCCCACTTCAGCCAGGCCAGCCCTCATTGGCTGACTCCCCCTTCTCCCTGTTATACTCCATCCAGGCTCAAGACAGCCTGGTATGGAGCTGGCACATGGGGCTGAGAATACATGCCAGCTCCAGGCCTTACCAGGCCCTCAAGTAAGTACTACTAAGCTAATTGATTATGAAGTGGTAATTCTTGAACAAAGCTCAAAGAACAGTCAGGTGTGAAAATGCTAAACTAAAAGTTATCAAGGAGTCCAGTTCTTCATTACTGATTTAAATGGAGATAATAGTTCCCTGTCCCACTGTAGATTTTAATCAACAATGCAAGAATATTTATGATATTGTCAGTTTCTGTAATTGTTACTGTTTATTAACAGTGGAGTAAAATTGGTAGAGTTACACTCCCCTTACAAAACTCAGGCTTGCAGTTTGGGTATACTTCTGGACTTATCTCCCAATATGGATGCTAAAGTCTTGGTGTTGGCCAGGAGTACATTTGCAGAATGCAAAGAAAGTGCAGAAGTCAATGTTAGATTTATGTAGTTCTTCTGTAGTCATAATTTTCATCTTCTTAATTTTAGCTGCAGTTCTGTTTTGGCAATTTCTTCTTTCACTTTTATTAAAAATCATGTCAAGTCATTGTTGCTCTCTGCTAGTAAAATGATGTCATTTGCATATCTTAAATTATTGTTGTTTCCACCAATTTGCACTCCTTCTTCATCTGAATCCAGTCTAGCTTTCCATTGGATATGTTTTGCATATAGATTGAACAGATAAGGGAAAATAAAATGCACCCTTGTCTCTCCATATTCAGTCCTAATACATAGTACCTTCTTGTCCACAATACAGGTTACGCATCAGGACAATGAAGTGCAGAGGCCCACCCATTTCTTTGAGGAACAACCCATCATTTTTCATGGTCAATATGGCCAAAGGTTTTGCTGTAGTTCATAAAGCATGGATTGTTCTTCTTCTGAAACTCTTTGGTGTAACTCCGATTTCACTAGGCCAGTGAATATGCTCTGAGTTTCACCTGAAAGTTAGAGGAGCCATGTTCCTTAATTCTATGCCCTGCATAGGTTCCACACTGTAAACAAGTCCTTTAAAGTCTGTATTAAAATCCAGAGCAGATTCACCACCCTTGTGAAACCTGAGTCATCTGCCTCCACTGCCATGCATAGCCCCATTTCCAGTATGTAATATCTAATTTTTAAGCTTTGCAATGCAAAAGTAGGAATTTTTTTGTTTGTTTTCCAGAATGCAGTAGCCCAGAAAGCAAAGGAATGCTTACATGTTATCTCTAAATGTGTTCAGTAAAGTCATGATCATACAGATGCTGAAGTGAACAACAATGAGATTAATGGTTCTTGATACTTGTGAATCCTGTATAGAATTTCAGGTGTTCAAATGATTTATGTTCTTAGCAACATTTAATTTCTGATCAGCTTCAGAACTTTATTTTGTGAATGTATCTAAACACTCTCACTGTAGCTGGGGTTTTTGATCTTTCTAGTATAAATAGCATTGCTCTATATAATAGGTCTGAAAAGCAGTCACAGAAGGAAACAAGGATTCATCCACCAGGATTCTAAACCTAAATTGCTCACCCTCTGCATGTGGTTTAAGGCTCTGACTGGGACTGGCATCATGATGTTCTAACCAGTGTTTCAGAAAGGCAGGGGAATGAGAGGCATAATGGCTCTCCTGAACCAGTGGCATTTCTGTTGGGCAGGGCTGACCCAGGGGGATACCACAAATGGAGGAAATTAAAACCCACTGTCTCTTTCTAGAATCAAAATTGAAGGTCGCAGAGCAAAGGCCTTTGTAACCAGCACTGGCTTGAGACTCAAAATAATTTCCTTTTATGTGCAAAATAGTGTTTAGATAAGGAGACATACCAAAATGAACGAGGCTCAAAGCCTGAAGATGAAGAGAGTTAAAGGAAGAACATCAATAGTTAAAACAATACAGCATGCACAACGAAAGGAAAACAATATGATTTCATGGTAGCCCAGGTCTAAGACATACATATAGCAGAAATAACAGATTTGTCAAATTGTCTGAATTTCTTCATAATGGCAATGCTTTCCGTACGCTGCCATTCTTCCTAATGTGTAGAGTGATCTGGGTCATTCCTTAAAGCAGTTTAGTAAGCAGATGAGACACCTTGCAAAATCAGAAGGGTTACTTTTTTTCCCCAACCAAATATTTGTTTCATTAACAGCTCATCTTCCCTTTGAGAAGCACAAATCAGCATATAAAATTCTTCTTCTGGCCCCCACCGATATGTTATCTTCACAAAGATCTTATACGTGAGGTGAAGATGAAAAATGGTAACTGCTAAGGATGCGGCATGACAGAGGAAGGTTCTGAACCCAGGTCTCCACAGACCAATCTAAGGACTACACACCAATTCGCTTTACTTCCCTGTTCTGTTACATAAAGTTTGCCAGGAGAATGGCTGCTTATACAATAGCAGCAGCAAAATAATATCGCCAAGGGCTTTGAGAAAAATAATCCTATCAGTTGAAGGGAAGGTATGTCCTATCTTCTGACTGTAAATATTGTTTACTACTGTTACACTTCAGTTTCCATGCTGGTTGGGGAATTCTGGGAACTGTGATCCAAAGAAAGATACCTCTGCAAACTTTGTACCTTCTGTTTCTTTGAAAAATTAATATATTTGGGCAGAGCTTACAAGTCAGAATATAATGATGGAAGAAATGGTACGAGGTGCCCATGCCAGGTTATATTGCACCACATCATTCTTGCCTCGGGAGAAGCATTTTTAGGCTCCTGCCTAAGTCATTTGCTTATCCCATTTGTACCACATAAAGGAGATCAGGGCAACACAGTGTATTTAAATGTACCCTTAACTATAATATTACAAAAAATAGTTGCTTTCTTCAAGAACACTCAATCTGATGGCAGACATCGACTTTCTACCCAGGATTCTCAGAACTGTTCAATAGATTGGTTAGCCTGTGGCTCCACAGCTTCTGTGCTTTCAACAGCATCTTGATCTGCCAGAAACTTTTGATAATTACTTTGGATTTCCATTCCATGAAGAGTTTCATCTACTGTGAAAGGCATACAAGCAACCTAGAACAATACTTTCTGGCCAGTTGGCAACCCTAACCTAACACTGTTCTGTTAACTATGCAAAACAGAATGATATTATGCAGAGAACCAATGTTGTTTTGGCTACAAAGTGATGAACTAATTAATTAATTAATTAATTAATTAATTAATTAATTTTTATATATGCCGCCCATCTAGACATGGTCTACTCTTGGAAGACCTCAGTTCAAATCTCTGCTTGCTGATGGAAGCTCACTGCTGGGTGCTAATGGTAAAACTACTCCTTAAATATCTCACATACTCTGTTAGAGTCATCATAGCTTGTATGCAACTTGATAGCACATAATCAAGACACAGAGAGGTACATAATAAAGGTTATCTGAAATAGCAAGAAGAATTTGGCTGCTTCACAATATTCTTCATTCTTACAGTCATTGTCATGAGTCTTTTCTCCCCCCCCCCCCAGTCTGAATGCAACCCTCCTGAATATCAATGACAAAAATTTGATAGAGTATAAGACCTGACTAGTACTGCAAATTCAGATGACCATTTGACTATTAGTATGAGAATCATAGGTACCTAGTGTGGTGTAGTGGATAGAGTGAGGGACTAGGACTCTGGAGATCAAGATTTGCCATTTGGCAGCAGAAAGTTACTTGGGATGTAGAACTGGTAAAACCACTCCTTAAATACCTCACCTACCTTGAAAGACTTGTTAGGGTAACTCTAAGTCAGTTTTGACTTGACAACTAACTATGAGGAACATGTTACCTAATATTTTCAACCAGTCAGATATATCATGGTTTTTATTCTTGCAATTTATGACCAACTGAAATTCTCGTCTCTCTTTGTTCACCTATCATGTGCATCTGAGCATTAAGAAGCTGCCTTATGTTGAGGATCAAACTGTGCATAATAGATAACATGCCATTACAGCCTTAAATTATACTACAATTCTAGAAACATTATCACAGCAGATCTTCATGCTTGAGCAATCATGCTTGCAAACTTAACCCATAATTTGAACCTGAGTCAGATCATTGGTCCATTTGAATCACTGTTGTTAACTAAAACTTACAGTGGCTCTCCACTGTTTTCAGGCCATATTCTTTTGTAGTCCTACCTGGAGATCTTTAGCAGTCTTCCCTCCAAGCATTAATCAATGGTGACCCTGCTTAGTTTCTAGAATCAGACATGTTTGGCGGATATGTTGAGAAAGGATACTGTGACCTGCTGCTTGGTTTCAGTGACCTTCCTTACAATACTACTGTCCCAAATTTCGCAATTTGTTTCATCAATTTCAACCAGAGCTCAGAAAGGTTGCATTTAAAAAGCCCACACAACCCACTATAACTTCCAGAATCTGTCCGCTAGCATAATCTCTGCTGGCATGAGAAACAGTCATGGCTCAGTAGCTGTGAGGACAGATCATTAGGAAAAGTGCCTTGGGGAAACACTATAACTCAGTGGTAGAGCATTTGCTTTATGTATTAAAGGTCCCAGTTTAAATGTCTGGTGTGGGATGATTTCTTTATGAAATCTGGATAGCGGCCTATCAACAGTCCTGAGCTAGATGGACTGTTTGTCTGATTTAGTATTTCCTATCTTCTATGTAGGTTGAGGAATTCTAGGAGTTGTATTCCAAAATCATCATCATCAACATCATAATCATGATTGTTATCACAAGAATTACTACTTTCCCAAGCTCTGTTTTACTTTAAAAATATTCTTAATGAATGTGTCTGGTTCAGACTTCCATGTCATAAGAAATCCATGGCTCTCTTCCTTTACCATAACGTATGGCTCCCAAGATCCAAAGGATCAGAGTTTGAGTTTTTTGTTTTTTTACCTCCAACTTCAGGAGTCTCTGAACTTGCATGGTCCTTTAGGAATATGAGAGCTAAACTCTGCTTGGACAACTTACTTTTCTGAGTTTAGCCCTCATATTCCTAAGGTATAGGAAGAGACTTAATTCCACTTGAACAGTGCCAAATCTATGGCCCGGCCTGGCCTTGCAATGTCAAAAAGCAAACGCAGCCTAAGCATCAGTATACATTAGACAGAGCAGACTCTTCCATTTTACTGTGTGTCTTATTTCTTGGCCACCGGAAGAATATGTTAGGTTTAATTTTTCTTTGCCCTTCCTTGTAGGCCGTTACCCTCTCTTTCTTTAATGGTTGCCTGGGGATAATTTCTGTCTCGGATCATACAATCCCAATGCTGCAATTACTCTCTGACCTCAAAGGCTGGCGTTTCCAAATTATACTTCTTCAGAAAAGCCTCTGTCTAGTGGCTTGTTCTTTATTTTTATATCTAAATGGTTAAATAGTGGGTGTGGATGAGGAGGAGCCCATAATAGAGGAAGAAAAATAGAAGAAGGCTGATAATGTCAAAGCACGGAGAGACACTGAAGGAAACAGAGCAAGAAGTTTGAGCTGGAAGAAGTCACCCTGTGCCACTGATATCTCTCACTTCCATAGCACTTTCAGTTGCACTAAATAGTCTTCTTCCATTTATGCTTAACAATAATCTTGTGGTGTAGGTTCTTCCACCAAGTCCAAAAGAAAAGTCAAGACCTCTAATCTTAAGTGTAGCAAACACACTGAAGGTGGGGCCCAAGGATGACTCAAGATGCCCGAAGTGGAGGAGCGAAGGGCCCCGCCTGAGACAAAATCACGATACTCAAAGCCAATAAAGGCATTTTGGCACATGAGCCAGAAAACCACACACTTATTTCTCCCTAAACCTGGCAGTAAAATACAATGAGCAGTTGACTATCACTTTCATGTTCCTACACCTGTTCTGAGAAGACTACTTGACTGAGAATACCCAGGTCACTCTGCCTAAAGGTAAGATGAGCCATAATTGAAGTCTATTGAACTCTGGGCTCAGCAAGATCCTAAACAGATGTAATACCTCTCAGAATTCTGCTGAATTAAAGGCAGCTTTCTCTTCTTGTCTCCCAGGCATTCCAAAACTTGAAAACTAAGATGCGATGCTCTACAACAATAGCTCCCAGAAAACCTGACCATTGGCATCTTAGCTAAAGTCTATGGGAGCTGTAGTCCAAGAACATCAGTGGTCCCAAGTTTGAGAACTGCAGTTATATTTATTTTTATGTTCCCACTATGACAGTATGATTTCCTGTGTCATCTGCTTAGATAAGTCCTCCACCTTTTCAAAAAATCACCGCATTCTAGTTATAGCTGAACTGATTCTTGTCTCTAGCCTTTAAAGTTGTTGTTTTTAAAAGATTGTGGTATGCTTGTTTCAAACATTTCTGTGGAAACAAGTTTCCCATGCAATATTCTCACAGCACACAAGAAAATAGAAACTCTTGCTTTATCTGCCTTCGATCTTTACAAGCACTTCCCTGTTTCTTTCACAGATTTATTTGAGGCAAGATGGGACTGCAGTTTTTATAGCTTATTTTTTGAGCAGACCCAGATTTCTGCAATAACAATGAAAGAAGGAGACAGGGGGACATAACGTGATTTCCTGGCTCGAATGAATTCATGGTGCTCCTAAATTCTGTTGAACTTTTCCATCTACTAGCATCTGCGTGGTATCAGTGTCCAAGACAGAAGCCAAAGGTACAGCCCTTGTAAATTCCAATTCAGAGTCTTTAAAATAAACTCTGATGGTATTGTTCCCTTTTTGATACTGAGGTCAGTCAGGCATCTGTAACTTGGAGAGAAGCTTAATTAAACTCAGACAGTGCCAAAAAAAAAAAAAAAAAAAAAAGCTTCCAAGAATCCCCCCTGCCTGATCTCCCCACCCTGCTATATATGTCCTCCATGCACATCTGGATAAAAGCTTGCACTCCAGGAGCAGTTGAAAGCATTTGCTTTGGCCACCCGCTCCCTACAGCAAGGCTGTGCTCCCAAAAAGCATTGCAAAGGCTTGCATCATACGACATCTGGGAGAGGAAGCATGTCTAGGACACCAGCATAGATTAGATACCCTGGCTGCAGCTCCTGCCCTTCGGCACTGTGGACTCAGAGTAATGTTTTTATGTTATAGTTTTGCTTATTTATTATCGTCATCGTTTATTTGCTTTATGCCAGGCAGGTCCGCCTTAGCCTTTTGAATGCTGATGCTGCAGGGAAGACTGCAAAAATGGACCCACACATCTGGAACCAGCATTTCAGCTTTATTGATGAGCAAGCCCTAAAGGGGTAGTTGTGTCCAGACACATTAAAGGCTCTCCCCTCCCTCTTTCCCTTGCAAGTGGAAGAGATATTGGTGGAATATTTCTTAGGCGTGCTTCTCTATTGGTAGGAATCTTAATGAATTCCCCTGGACATGCTGTGACATTCATTCTAAGAAAATGGTTCAAAAAGCGACTGTGCGCGTGATTGGCTTCTGCTCACCCACGATGCTGGCAGACAATAGAAAGCCCCAAAGAGAATGTTTATTGACACCAAACTCCTTGATTGAGCAAGTAATCAGCTCCTTTTATTTTGCTTGTAAAATGCTATTTTATGGCAATTTGCTTGCTGGAGTGTCATTTATAGAAAGGCAGTCTAAAGGCACAAAAAGAACCCAGTCCCAATGGCAAGACACACACAAATACAGACTCAGAACGGAATAGTACACAGGCGTTTGGAGGGCAGAGGTAAAGAGAGCTATTGCCATTATATTGGGGTAGGATATGTCTAGCTCTGCAGATGTTGTTAGACTACAGTTCGCATCAGCCCTAGGCAGTATAGTCACTGGTGAGAAATGATGGCAATTGTAGTCCAACATCTAGGGGGCCACACAGTCCCCTCCTCTGCATTAAAGACCAAAGACAAATGGAAAGGGCAGGAGAGATGCCATTTCCCTCTGCCACCCCCACCCCAATTTAATAAGCCACATTCTTCTCGTTGCAGGCTATGTATGGCATAGCCTTGCTGTGGTAGCCTTGGCTGGTCCATCCAACCCTTTTCGGTGGTTAAGCACAGGCTTGCCAAGGCACCCATCCTTCCTTGTGTCTGAAGGGTCTAGCCCTCACCAGCAGCATTTCAAAAATTCTGTATCCATTTCTCCTTCAAGGAGCTTTGCTGGCCTTGCTAGAGAAATGCTGTGCAAAAACATCCACAGGGATTCAGAGCACAGGAGCCTTTATCACAGCAATATGAAGCCTTTCATCTTGCAGATGTTTTGGATTTCGAGTCCCCAAAGACCAGTCGCAAAGGGGTTTACACTGCTAGCATCTGGAGCTCCAAAAATTCCCAGCCCCTGACTTACCAGATGTTATCCCAATAAGGTACGAAAGCTTGTAGCAACAGGAGACTACTAGGATATGACAGTTCTTGTGCATCATTACATTTGCAAATAGGTGTCTTTATACATGTAGATGTGTAGGAAAGATTGGTGGGGTCAACTATTTTTCTTGTATTTACTATTTATTCTTATTACTGTTTTCAGCTCACATTAATAAAGGACGTCTCTACAGTATAAGGGGCATGAACTAACCAGTCAAGATGGTAATTCAATTAACCACCTAGCCTTGGCATATACCTTAAGCATGAGTGGGTGGGTGGGATTACAGTACTTTAAATCTGGGAGTGCTAGAACCAAAAAAATATATGACATCTTTCTGAGTGGGTTGTTGCTGCTCTTATTCTATTTTTACCACATGCACCATGGAGACTGCAGGCCTCATTGGGGGGGAGGAAGGCTTGCATGGGTGCTGAGAAGGACTTACTCAGTTTCCCCCCTGCTACTCCAGCATGTTTTTCTGGTGAAAATCTCCTTCCACCTGCTCATCCCTCCCCCTGTTATATTAACAAACCCCTTCCTACTTCGCTTAGGGTGGAGGAGACAAATTTCAGTCATCTTTGCTGCATTTTGTTAAAAAGCTGAAACAAAAGCGAGAAAAACCAACCAACCAACCAAACCTGTGGCAAGGGAGGGAAAAATGTACACAGGCACAATTAATGAACAAATAGGATTGACCCTTGACTTCAAACTGTAGTGTAGCATAGCTTTTCCCAGTCTGGTGCCTTCCAGATATTGTTGGACTTAAACTTCTATAAATCCCAGAGTTTGAAAAACTACAAGTGGAGGTTGGTGTAACATCTACAGTATGGTCAACTTGGTCTTTAGTAGAGGTATGTGGAGTTGTGTTTTCTGGCTGCAGCTCTCAGAATTCCCCAGGCACTTATGCTGCCTGGGGAATTCTGAGAGTTGTAGTTCAAAAACACAAATCTGCACACTTCTACTCTTCATATTAGAGAGGATTTCCAATGCTTGTAATAATGAATGGAAACCTAATCTAGGCTTCCTTCATGTAGAAAAAGAAAACAGCTACCTCATTACCATTCTGCACATGGTCCTTTGAGGGATTCCGAAAGAACTTGGCACTTGAGACTGCGTATTTTGTTTAGGTAAAGATGCTGTTAGATCACGGTATTGCAGGAGCAGAACTGGTGTACAGCTTATTTATCCTAATGACTAATCCAGCCCTGAAGAAAGTGATAACAGTGATAATGTGTGACTCTAAAAATTGGAGCAAGGAAGTTGAAAATACTGAACATCGAAACAAAACCTGTATACAATTGGCCTAGGGCTCCTTCAGTAACGGATGTATTTTTAGCTGGTTTGCAACATCTGATTTCATATATTGAAGTTGTGAAGAACTATAAACCACAGAAGTGTTTAAAATAACGGGCCTTGAGGCAACATCTGTCATCTCTAAACCGAGGAGGCGGAGTGAAGCTTAGGCTATGTGAAGTTCACTCCATTTCTGGGGTAGCCTTTGAAAGCAGAGCACTGCCCCTGCGTGCTCTCCCCTCAGGCACTTCTGCTCTGAGATTTTCACAGTTTATGTTCCAGGAAGAAAACAGTCAGAAACGTTTAGTAATCCTTTTCTAGGTTTAATTAGATTTCCTTTTACAGAAAACCACTCTTGCAAAAAGAATTCCCTTTTATTTTGTTTTCTAGATCTCAATTTGTGATAAAAGAAAGGGAGAACTTTGGCTTTTTTTGTTCCTTAACGTTGTTGCCACCTGCCTTACAGAGAGAAAACGAGTTCTTTTTATGAGGTTCAAGTGATTGCGCAGCTGCTATCGTAAGATTTTTTTAAAAAAAACTGCCATAGAAAATGTGCTAGTCCAGGGCTGGAATATTTATTTATCTTAAACCATTTGGGGCTTGAGACAAATCCAAGATGACATTTGTCTCCCATTTTGCCATACAGAAGCAAGCTGGATAGGCAGTTAGAAATCTCACTTCTGTGCTGTGGGGGCAGCAACCTCTGCTTCCAGGGGGCCACCTGCAGAATACGTGGCACCTACAGCTTTGTCCTCCAGCGTTTTGCTGCTTCTCATCATGCCAGCTTTTCACGCATGAGAAGACTCCTTCATGCTACCTAATGACAGGACCAGCTTTGTGCAGTCCATCAGCCCCAGTATTGTTTACTCTGACTGATAGTGGCTCTTCAAGGTCTTGGGTACAGGTTTTCTCCTGCTTTGAAATCTAATGTTAAGAAATGAAGTACGAGCTGTTCTCACAAAGCACAGCTCCCCGTTTGTCAGTGCTTTATACCTGCACTGCAGTCAGCCATGAGGCTCTTTGTAAAAAGGTCCGGTTCTAGCTGAATAACATTAGATAACAGATGAGCCCTTGTAGTACTTACTTTGGTTTCCTCTTTCTTGGTTAACAGCTCACTCTGATAAGAACTTACCCATGAAACAGTGCAATGAGAATAAAAGCCAAAAGTTGTGGTACTTTAAGGACCAACCAATTTATTTCAGTGTGAGCTTTTGTGAGTCACAATACACTTCCTTTTGTTTTTATTTTTACTATATACTGTACATAGTATATAGTAAGTATATAGAACTATATATGCAGAAACAGACTAACCCAGCTATTTATAGAATAGCTGCATTCTCTTCTCTAGCCCTGGTATAATGAGGCAGAGGTCAAATGCTAGAAGAGTCTTTCTGAGTTGTTGCCCAGTGGGCACAATAGAAAGTATAATCCAATACATCTGGAAGATGCTCAGTTCGAGACTCTCTCATCTCAGCATTCAGTTTCATCAATTGTACTGTCACAGGTGTTAAGTGGGCTCATGATAAATGGCAGGTATTTATTCCTGGTCCCTGATCATCACCGTCTAATGGAGTGCTAACTAACTTTCTTAGTTCCTATTCGTCTGGCATTGTGTTTTAACCATTTGGTTGTAAATTGGATTCCAGCAATTGCTCCATACAAACACTCCACAGATAATTGCTCATCTCTCTTTTAAATAAAATGAAACAAGCAGATTCAGTGCTGGACGGTGGGCAGTGAGTTTTCATGACAGTATTTTCTATATAATTGCTATAGAACAGAGGCTTGTTTGGGATATACAGGAATGTATAAAATATGGGACATGGTGGCGCTGCAGGTTAAACCGCAGAAGCCTCTGTGCTGCAAAATCGGAAGACCAGCAGTCGTAAGATCGAATCCACACGACGGAGTGAGCTCCCGTCACTTGTCCCAGCTCCTGCCAACCTAGCAGTTTGAAAGCATGCAAATGCGAGTAGATAAATAGGTACCACCACAGTGGGAAGGTAACAGCGTTCCGTGTCTACTCACGCTGGCCACGTGACCACGGAAACTGTCTATGGACAAATGCTGGCTCTACAGCTTGGAAATGGGGATGAGCACTGCCCCCTAGAGTTGGACACAACTGGACTAAAGGGGAACCTTTACCTTTACCTTTTAATAAAATGTTTCAATTTAGGACAAAGAGGAGTGATGTTGTCATAGACTCACGACACAAGAAAACAAAAGGTTTGCACAATGGATAATCACCTGGCAGATATGCTTTGATTGCATTCTTGCGTTGAGCAGGGGGTTGGACTTGATGGCCTTGTAGGCCGCTCCCAAGTTTACTTTTCTATGATTCTAATGACCATGGAGATATCTTCTTTGTGATAAATGCATGTAAAAGCATGATCAATGCAGCAAACTTTATGCAGGGCCTTAAATTTCACACTTTTAATTTAGGTGCAAAAAATCCCAGCAGCATCTTGTAACAGCTGACTAAACAGATATATGTGTGATATACAGTGTCAACTGTTTCCAAAGCTTGGGGTGGGGATGGTATTGGCCTATAGGTTCTAGAATCCATCAACCTTCTGGCTGGGGATTCTGGGAGCTATAGTCCAAACTACTACTCATCCCAGCTCTGATGGTTTCCTAAAATCCAATGGAGTAATTATGAGAGCCTTCTGGTTTATACAGGAGTGTATAGAAGCTGCCCTCTGCTGGTTGGAGAAAGCACCATTGAAGTCCTCCTGTTGCTGGAGGTAGATAGGCATCGAGGACCATTACAAAGCATAATTTCATAGAGAGAACCCAGCTCTAAATCACCACATGGACACTTATTTTGCTTGAATGCAATGTGGAGGGAATTGCCCATATTCCAGCCACTGAGAATATTTTAATGTAAGGGAGAACATGTAATCTTTATGTAACTTTGTACATAACAGATTTTGTGCTAAAAAGAGGGAACCATGTGGCCATTACAAAAAAAAAGGCAAGAATAGGTGATATCTTTATAGACCACTAATTTTTTTTAATTATACAATATGCAAGCTTTTGTAGGGAAATCTCATTTCTTCAAAGCAATGTACTTGCTTTGAAGAAGTGGAATTAACCATGACAGCTTGCAAATTGTATGATTTTTTTTAAAAAAAAATATTAGTTACCTATAAAGGCCTTGCCTGTTCTTGCATTAGATTTTGTGCTGGTGATCATTTTTAGGCTGGTGATCAGATATCAAGGCTATGCGTTTTAAATGCATGCTCATAACCTCCGTGTTCAGAAGATGTGTTCTCAGCCATTTACAGTTACCAGATGGTGAGGCCTCCTAAATAGAAGATTATAGTGAGAAGAAGGAATTCAGGACCTTCTCTGTGATCATGTCAACACAAAAACTGAGGAAGAATTCAGAGGGATGCTGCTCTGATTTTTTGGTCTTTGAGGGAGCAAGTAAGTTTACAAACCAACCAATAATATTGCTGTCATAGTAGGGCCCATTACCCCTCTCCATGGAGGAATGGGATGAAAAATTACACCACCAAATTGCACTCACCGGTTAACAGCAGCCCAGCTAGAAGTAGCAACAGCCTGGAAATTGCCTTTAAACAACCTCAGTTAGAAATTATGGTCTCTACCATTTGTGAACAAGTTAACAAGTCAGATTAGAGCCAACAGATCTGAATTGATAAGGGCTGGTTTCTATCACTTATGCTCTCCATTTATTACCTGTTATGTATCATGTGCCATCATTCTGGAGCCCACTTATAGTGAACCTTTTTTTTTTTTTTGAGTATTTATTTAAGGACAGGGTTAGGGTATACAAAAAGTAAGGGGAAATAGGGAAAAGGGAAAAAGGATTAGGGGGATAGGAGAACACAGAGTATACAATCATCTGATCAATTCATATTAGAATAACAAATCAACTTTTTGCTTTTTCACAGTTTGATTACCCTCCTGCTTTCATCTTATAATTTAATTTTAGTTTAATTCTATGTTACTCCAACGCTATCTGATAACTGCAGCCATTTATACAATACATCCCATTGTTCAGTTTCCTTTTGAGTTGAGCAGTCTTTCAGCCCATCTGACAGGATATCCATTTTTGTCAGTTCCCATATTTTCACAATAAGTTTCTCTTGTTTCAGTATCTCTGCTTTACTTTTTAATTTTGGGAGCTGCATAGGTCACTGGATAACTCTTTATCCCATCTATGTTACCTGGTGTCATGCCCAATAAAGATGGTTCTGAAGTTTGTGCAACGTAATTTAACTGTTGTTGGTCATCTAATGTCCCCTCTTTCATCACTTTCATCAGACCTTCTATTTTGCTAAGACCTTCATTCACTTGCTGAAACCCTATTATTATTGTCTTTTGCAAAGTAATCTGCCATTCCTTTTCTTTGAGATTACTCCAGTCCAGCCTTTCGCATGATGTATTCTGCATATAGGAAAATAAGCAGGGAGACAATATACAGCCTTGTTGTATTCCTTTCCCAATTTTGAATCAATCAGTTGTTCCATATCCAGTTCTAACTGTTGCTTCCTGTCCCGCATATAGGTTTCTCAGGAGACAGATAAGGTGGTCAGGCACTCCCTTTTATTTAAGGACTTGCAACAGTTTGCTGTGCTCCACACAGTCAAAGGCTTTTGAATAGTCAATGAAGCAGAAGTAGATGTTTTTCTGGAACTCTCTGGCTTTCTCCATAATCTAGCGCATGTTAGCAATTTGGTCTCGAGTTCCTACACCCCTTCAAAATCCATCTTGTACTTCTGGGAGTTCTTGGTCCACATATTGCTGAAGCCTACCTTGTAGGATTTTGAGCATAACCTTTCTAGCGTGTGAAATGAGTGCAATTGTACGGTAGTTGGAGCATTCTTTGGCACTGTCCTTCTTTGGGATTGGGAGACTGATCTTTTCCAATCCTCTGGCCACTGCTGAGTTTTCCAAACTTGCTGGGATATCGAGTGTAGCTCCTTAACAGCATCACCTTTTAAGATTTTAAATAGTTCCACAGGAATGCCATCACCTTCACTGACCTTGTTGTTAGCCATTATTTCTAAGGCCCACTTGACCTCACTCTCCAGGATGTCTGGTTCAAGGTCAGCAACCACACTCTCTGGGTCATCTGGGATATCCAGATCTTTCTGGTCTAATTCCTCTGTGTATTCTTGCCACTTCTTCTTGATGTCTTCTGCATCTGTAAGGTCCCTACCATTTTTATCCTTTATCATGTCCACCTTTGCACAAAATGTTCCTTTAATATCTCCAATTATTTTGGAACAGATCTCTGGGTTTTCCCTTTCTATTGTTTTCCTCTAATTCTTTGCACTGTTCATTTAAGAAGGCCCTCTTGTCTCTCCTTGCTATTCTTTGGAAGTCTGCATTCCATTTTCTGTAACTTTCCCTATCTCCCTTGCATTTTGTTTCCCTTCTTTGCTCTTTGTAAGGCCTCATTGGACAGCCATTTTGCTTTCTTGCATTTCCTTTTCTTTGGGATGGTTTTTGTTGCTCCCTCCTCTACAGTGTTACGAGTCTCCATCCATAATTCTTCAGGCACTCTGTCCACCAAATCTAGTTCCTTAAATCTGTTCTTCATTTCCACTGTATATTCATAAGGGATTTGGTTTAGATTATACCTGACTACGGTAGTGGTATTTTTCCTACTCTCTTCAGTTTAAGCTTGAATTTTGCTATGAGAAGCTGATGATCAGAGCCACAATCAGCTCCAGGTCTTGTTTTTGCTGACTGTATTGAGCTTCTCCATCTTTGGCTGCAGACAATGTAATCAATCTGATTTCGGTATTGCCCATCTGGTGATGTCCATGTATAGAGTCACCTCTTGTGTTGTTGGAAAAGAGTGTTTGTGGTGACCAGCTTGTTCTCTTGACAAAACTCTATTAGCCTTTGCCCTGCTTCGTTTTGAACTCCAAGGCCAAACTTACCTGTTGTTCCTTTTATCTCTTGACTCCTTACTTTAGCATTCCAGTCCCCTAGAATGAGAAGAACATCTTTCTTTGGTGTCAGTTCTAGAAGGTGTTGTAAGTTTTCATAGAATTGGTCAATTTCAGCTTTTTCAGCATTGGTGGTTGGTGCATAAACGTGGATTATTGTGATGTTCAAAGGTCTGCATGATTATTCAGCACTAACTCAGGGATGATTATGCAGCACTAACTCAGCACATTAGTGCAGACCAGCCGGATGCAAATGTTCCATCAGATTTGCCACTAATTCATGGAAAGGAGTACTCTGAAAGGTCCTTCCAGTCAATCTGACTGCTTCCTCCATCATTCATTTGATTTTCGTGCAGGAAAATTTTCTTTGCAACTACACCACTGTACAAACTCAGTCTATGACTACATGGTGGCTTTTTTTAACTGACCACATGATGCAAAGGTTGATCTGAATCAGTCCAGCCCTTTGTACTCCCAAAGGGCCTTTTCCTCTCTGCTGCTGTGGTGTGGGTTTGTGTGTGTACTTTTTCAAGCGAGAACAATCCAAATGGGCTTTTCCCTGTGTAATTAGTTGTGGTATGTTCTTGTAAAGATGGGGGTGTGTGCCTCCGGTGGTGTTTTGGTGATGTAGGTAGTTGGGGCGTCATGTTCATAACCAAGGAGCCTGCTCCTGAATTCTTTCTTCTCCCCTGATTCCCTTCCAATTAAAAAAACACATTCTTACATATATGAGATCAGTGTTAATCACCCTATCACATTGTTGTGTCGTCATCATTATTATTTCCTGTTCACTATAAAAGGATTGGCCAGAGGTGGGACTAGATAAGGAAGGAAAGAAAGGGAATCTATGGGCTGAAATATGAATTGCATCTCATCCAGGATGAGCAATGATCTCCCAAAGCAATCTGCAGCTCTTCTGTGAGATCTGACTGAGATTTCAACCCTAATACAGACTTTGAATCAAATCACAGCAAGGCCAAATCACATCAATTTAGCTTTCTATTGTAACTGCACTCTCAGCTGGAAGCAGGCAGAAAATATATGTGCCTGGAAGGGCAGTAGCAACAAGAACAACCTATTTACCTGTGGATAGCATTGCTTAGTATTAAGATAGGACTGGGAGTGGGTGTGGGAAGAAGACTCAATGTGTTTCAAAGCATGTCCCTAGTTGTCTGCTTTTAAAAACTTGTTAACATTCGCAGAGAAAACCTTAGGGGAACTTCAGATTTTCCTGGCTCAGCTTGAACATGTTCAACTCTACTTTCCTTTGGCTTGTCTCCTGATGTGCTTCACATGCCAGGAATGAGGTTACCAAAAACAAAACAAAACAAAAGCAGGAGAGAATGGATGCTTCCTATTTCAGTAGATGGAGGAGATGCATGCTAAGTCAATGCTGCGAGCATTGAACAGTTTCAGAAACAATTTTGTTAAAAACTAAAATACAGTTTTTAGGAGATTCCAGACATATGAATACTATATAAAAAAAACATGGGGCCCTGCTCCAATGAGGCAGAAAAATCTGTAATACTTTGGGAATGTGAGATCAACATAAAACATCTAGTTTTCTATTATTGGATGGTTGGTTAACTTTTGGACTACAAGTCCCATAACTCACCAGCCAGATTGGCCACAGATTCTGAGAGGTATAGTTTAAAACGTAAATTTCCCAGGCTCTATGCCTGCTTTACTTCTCTCTATTCAGACTAGCTATGTGACTCTGCAGCTCACAGAGAACTTTTCCATTATCTGAGATACAATTTTGCTATTTTGAAAAACAAAATATGGATCTAACTGCTTCATCTACCAATGAAAGTATATTCTATGGACACTAGCCAACAGAAGGCATTTCTTGGGAATACATATACATTAATACACCCTGGCAATATTGTTGTTGTTTAGTCGTTAAGTCATGTCCGACTCTTTGTGACCCCATGGACCAGAGCACGCCAGGCCCTCCTATCTTCCACTGCCTCCCAGAGTTGTGTCTAATTCATGTTGGTAGCTTTGATGAAACTGTCCAACCATCTCATCCTCGGTCGTCCCCTTCTCCTCCTGCCTTCACACTTTCCCAACATCAGGGTCTTTTCCAGGGAGTCTTCTCTTCTCATGAGATAGCCAAAGTATTCGAGCCTCAGCTTCAGGATCTGTCCTTCCAGTGAGCACTCAGGCTTGATTTCCTTCAGAATGGATAGGTTTGTTCTCCTTGCAGTCCAGGGGACTCTCAAGAGCCTCCTCCAGCACCACAATTCAAAGGCATCAGTTCTTCGGCAGTCTGCTTTCTTTATGGTCCAGCTCTCACTTCCCTACATCACTACTGAAAAAACCATAGCTTTGACTATGCGGACCTTTGTCAGCAAGGTGATGTCTCTGCTTTTTAAGATGCTGTCTAGGTTTGTCATCGCTTTCTTCCCAAGAAGCAGGCATCTTTTAATTTTGTGGCTGCTGTCATCATCTGCAGTGATCATGGAGCCCAAGAAAGTAAAATCTGTCACTGCCACATATCTTCCCCTTCTATTTACCAGGAGGTGATGGGACCAGTGGACATGAACTTAGTTTTTTTGATGTTGAGCTTGAGACCATTTTTTTTTTTGCGCTCTTCTCTTTCACCCTCATTACGAGGTTCTTTAATTTCTCCTCACTTTCTGCCATCAGAGTGGTATCATCTGCATATCTGAGGTTGTTGATATTTCTTCCGGCAATCTTAATTCTGGCTTGGGATTCCCTTAGTCCAGCCTTTCGCTTTACGATGAGTTTTTTGCGATCGCAATTGCGATCGCAAAATGATGATCTAAATGGGGGAATTTTGCTTAACGATGATTGGTTCCCTGCTTCAGGAACCGATTTTCACTTTACGACGATCAAAAACAGGTGATCGTCGGGTTTCAAAATGGCCACTGGCTGAAAAAAATGCCCCCCCGCTGTGCTTAGGGATGGATTCCTCGCTGCACAGGCATGGAAAAGGGCCACCCCTATGGAGGATCTTCGCTGGACTGTGAGTTTTCAGCCTATTAGAATGCATTAACCGGGTTTTAATGCATTTCAATGGGCTTTTTAATTTCATTTGATGATGTTTTCGCTCTACAGCGATTTCGCTGGAAAGAATTAACATCATCAAGTGAGGCACCACTGTATAAGTTAAATAGGAAGGGGGACAATATACACCCTTGTCGTCCTCCTTTCCCAATTTTGAACAATCAGTTGTTCCATATCCAGTTCTAACTGTTGCTTCCTTTCCCACATATAGGTTTCTCAGGAGACAGACAAGGTGGTCAGGCACTCCCATTTCTTTAAGGACTTGCAACAGTTTGCTGTGATCCACACCGTCAAAGGCTTTTGAATAGTCAATGAAGCAAAAGTAGATATTTTTCTGGAATTCTCTGGCTTTCTCCATAATCCAGAGCATGTTAGCAATTGGTCTCTAGCTCCTCTGCCCATTCGAAATCCATCTTGTACTTCTGGGAGTTCTCGGTCCACCTACTGCTTATAGGATTTTGAGCATAACCTTGCTAGCATTTGAAATGAGTGCAATTGTATGGTAGTTGGAGCATTCTTTGGCACTGCCTTTCTTTGGGATTGGGATGTAGACTGATCTTTTCCAATCCTCTGGCCACTGCTGAGTTTCCAGACTTGCTGGCACCTTAACAGTGTCATCTTTTAAGATTTTAAATAGTTCAACTGGAATGTCATCACCTCCACTGGCCTTGTTGTTAGCCATGCTTTCTAAGGCCCACTTGACTTCACTCTCCAGGATGTCTCGGTCAAGGTCAGCAACCACACTCTATGGGTTGTCTGGTACATCCAGATCTTTCTTATATAATTCCTCTGTGTATTCTTGCTACTTCTTCTCGATGTCTACTGCTTCTATTAGGTCCTTACCATTTTTATCCTTTATCATGTCGATCTTTGCACAAAATGTTAGTTTAATATCTCCAATTTTCTTGAACAGATCTCTTTTCCCCCCTTTCTATTATTTTCTTCTATATCTTTGCACTGTTCATTTAAGAAGGCCCTCTTGTCTCTCCTTGCTATTCTTTAGAAGTCTGTATTCCATTTTCTGTAACTTGCCCTATCTCCCTTGCATTTTGTTTCCCTTCTCTTCTCTGCTCTTTGTAAGGCCTCCTTGTACTGCCACTTTGCTTTCTTGCATTTCCTTTTCTTTGGGATGATTTTTGTTGCTGCCTCCTGTACAATGTTACGAGCCTCCGTCCATAGTTCCTCAAGCACTCCGTCCACCAAATCTAGTTCATAAATCTGTTCTTCACTTCCACTGTGTATTCATAAGGGATTTGGTTTAGATTATACCTGACTAGCCCAGTTGTTTTTCCTCTTTCTTCAGTTTAAGCTTAAATTTTGTTATAAGAAGCTGAGGATCAGAGCCTCATCAGCTCCAGGTCTTGTTTATGCTGACTGTATAGAGCTTCTCCATCTTTGGCTGCAGACAATGTAATCAATCTGATTTCGGTATTGCCCATCTGGTGATGTCCATGTAGAGTCACCTCTTGTGTTGTTGGAAAAGAGTGTTTGTGATGACCAGCTTGTTCTCTTGACAAAACTCTATTAGCCTTTGCCCTGCTTTGTTTTGATCTCAAAGTCCAAACTTACCTGTTGTTCTTTTTATCTCTTGAGTCCCTACTTTAGCATTCCAGTCCCCTAGAATGAGAAGAACATCTTTCTTTGGTGTCAGTTCTAGAAGGTGTTGTAAGTCTTCATATAATTGGTCAGTTTCAGCCTTTTCAGCATTGGTGGTTGGTGCATAAACCTGGATTACTGTGATGTTGAAAGGTCTGCCTTGGATTCATATTGACATCATTCTTTCATTTTCGATACTGTATCCCAGTATAGCTTTTCCCTCTCTTTTGTTGACTACTCCATTTCTTCTACTGGATTCTTGCCCACAATAGTAGATATGATAATCGTCTGAATTGAATTTGCCCATTCTCGTCCATTTGAGTTCGCTGACGCCCAGGATGTCAATGTTTATTCTTGCCGTCTACTGTTTGACCACATCCAGCTTACCAAGGTTCATAGATCTTACATTCCAGGTTCCTATGCAGTATTTGTCTTTGCAGCATCAGACTTTCCTTTCACTTCCAGGTGCATCCGCAGCTGAGCATCCTTTCGGCTTTGGCCCAACCACTTCATTAGCTCTGAAGCTACTTGTACTTGTCCTCCGCTCTTCCTCAGGTTCGATGCCTTCCAACCTGTGGGTCTCATCTTCCAGCATCATATCTTTTAGCCTTTTGTTTCTGTCCATGGAGTTTTCTTGGCAAAGATACAGTGGTACCTTGATTTACGAACATCTCCACTTGTGAATGATTCGAGTTACGAACGGCTCCGTTCACAAAAAGTTGCTTCAACTTGCAAACGGAGCCTCGACTTAAGAACAAAAAAACACCAAAAAATGTTCCTGCCCTTTTTTGACCTAAGTTCATCTTAGATCAAAAGAAGAAAAAAATTAAAAAATCTCCCCCTAGTGCTAGAGTACGGATTAACCGGATTTGCATTAGTTCCTATGGGAACTAATGCCTCTACCTACGAACAGCACCTCAACATATGAACGAAAAACAGGAAGTACAGATCAAATGGTTTTCAATGCATTCCTATGGAAAAGTTTGCCTCAACTTACAAACTTTTCGATGTATGAACGCCGTTCCAATACAGATTAAGTTCGTAAGTCGAGGTACCACTCTACTGGATTGGCTTGCCAGTTCCTGCCCCAGGTGGGTCACATTTAGTCAGAACTCTCCACTATGACCTGTCCATTTTGGGTTTCCCTGCACAGCATATCCCATAGCTTCTCTGAATTACTGAACCCCCTCACCATGACAAGGCAGCAATCCATGGAGGGGATATATATTAATATATTAATAATATATTAATGGTAATATCTCTTTCCCCCTCTTTTTTCTCTTTCTTTCTTTTTAACACTTTCTTCCCCCTCCCCTTTTGGAAGTTATATTTACAAATCCAATTAAATTCCTTTCCTTTTTTCTCCAAAAAGTCCTTTTCAGGAAGCAGGCAACCTGCAAGTGCAGGATGTCTTGAGGCAACAGCTTGGAGAAGTGACCGGCTGTAAAATTAAAGTGAATCTTCCTTCACATCAGGTAAAGTGCCCCAAGAAGCCAAGCCCACCCAATGACTTCTAACCTTGCACTTCTAGCTCTTGCACTACAAATCTGACCCTTGGCTAAGCTGACAAGAGTACATGGGACACAGTTGTGGTCCATCAGCATTCACTGAGGGAACCAAGGTTGAGAACCTCTGGCCTTGATGATGATCAGAGGATCAGCCAGCAAGGTCACTGGCCACACTATGAATTGTGATCCCCAAAATCAGGAGTGGGCTTTCAGCTCTGTCCAACCATGCTGGGCTTTTCTGCATAATGTGGATGTGGAAGCACTCCAGCTTCAGTCACTATAATTCCAACGTGTTCCCAAACAGAGAGACAAAAAAAAAAAAAAGCCCTGAATTCTGCACCATAATTCAGCCTTTTTGAAGTTCTCTCCTTTTTTATAGTTCTCCTCTCACCATCAGTTACCAGCGATGGTCAAGAGAGGGCACCAAAGGAGTGGGAATTGTGATGTGCGCAGCTGAAGCAGAGACAGTAGGGGAGAAGTAGCAGGATAAAGTTTTATGGGCTTTTCCCTTCTGTCACTCGGTGCAGACGAAGTGCACCAGATGCCTGCACATATCTTGGCACTTTTTGAAACTGTGAGTGTAGATGAATTACACATCATCTCTCCTGCCCTTTTTCTCTCAATTTTCATGTTTATCCTATTGAAATTCTTTATTTTTGTATAAGATAATCTCCAAAATTTCTCTCCAGTCCAACAATAAGGTGTCCTTCTTTCTCCAAAATTTAAAAAGACCAGTGATTCATGCCCAGAGTATTATACCTTGCAGTGGGAACAACTGAGGGAAACAAGTGGAAGGCCTATTTTTGCAAACATGTTTTCAAGTCATTTAGGGTGACAGTCAGCTTGGTCCTTTCAAATCAGAGATTTGTTAGGCCAGGGACAAAAAGAACCGATAAAAGCAATTACAATAGGGACATTTGTCTGCCTTAATTATAGGAAGATTCCTCCCCCCCCCCAATTTGTTCAGAGGATATAATGTGCTTCAGTTCATCAAGTCCTCCCTCCAGCATAATCTCATCTCTTATTTTCAAAATCTGTATCACTTTAATAGGATGGACCAGTCCTCTACTCCAGAACCTTCCATACTAGACCATAGTTTCAGCAGGTGAAGTAGAATGTCAGACTTCAAAGGAGAAGCAAACAAGCAACCCAGTTGCAAAGAGGCAGGGAAGTGATCTTGGTTGAAGTCTGATGTCACATTTGCCTCCAGCCCAATAATTTGGAACATCCATTCCTCGAGGCCAAAAATAACTTCTGGTACATTTGATTGTTTGCTTCCTGTTTTAAGACATTTGTGATTTTTCACCATGATATTAGAGAGAGCTACTGGACCAAATAAGACAAAGGGCTTTTATTAGCAGACACATAATTACATATATATTTACAAATTTGGTGGGAATCCCAAAAGGAGCTGTGAGTTATAAAGGTCTTAGCTTAGTGTAGTTGTTGTCTCAGAGAAGAGGCTTCATGATTTCAGGCCTCTTGACCACCCACCCACTTCATCTTAGGCTCCAGCAAAACACACATTAAGTACAGGCTCAGACTTTGCTCTCTTCTGATAACCTTCTTGCGGGAATCCTCAACTGGGACTTCTTCCTGATAGTCGTCGGCATTCCTGATATTTTCCTCCATTTCTGGATTTGCCCATACCGGTTGTACCTCTTTTGGGCAATACTAGCCATAGCCCAGTCAGATAGTGCAGAAAAGCAATAGCAGGGCCAAAAAGGACAAAGCACATTAGGTGCAGTGTTATGGGCCATGCCAGATATGGAAATGTATGTATGTATGTATGTATGTATGTATGTATGTATGTATGTATGTATGTATGTATGTATGTATGTATGTATGTATGTATGTATTTATTTATTTATTTATTTATTTATTTATTTATTTATTTATTTATTTATTTATTTATTTATTTATTTGAGGATGTGATGAGTGGAATCTGACAACAAGCCTTTGTACGATCAAGGGTAAATAAATACACCTGGCTTGCCCAACCTCTCTAATATCAAATTAACCCGTGGCATAGAATGCATGTTGAATTTAGAAACAGGATTAACTTTGCAACAATCAATACCAAAATGAACATTCCACATTCAGCTTAAGTGTTAACAAGGGCTGACATTGCCAAGGACTATGGGATTCCTCAATTAATTCTAATTGCAACATTGCTTCAGCTTCTTGATTTGAAGACCTCCCATAACTATGCAGTCCAGGGACAAAGCCAGAGTTTTCTCACTTCTCATGGGGGTTGCTGCTATTTAATGAGTAATTAGGAGACATGTAACCACAAAAGATGGATGTTGAACAAGTATCCTGTAGCCCTGTATAAGTTTATGTTGTGCCATGCTAGATAGTTTCCCATATCATCAAAGAGGGCTTCTCATTCCCTTCAATGGGGGCTGAACCAAGACATTTTGCTGGCTGAAGTAATGGATTTGATCCCCTGAGGGAAATGATATTGGCATTGTCACTGTCCGTAGAATAGTGGGTTTACGCGAAGGTTTTCACGGCCGGGATCTAATGGTTGTTGTGGGTTTTTCAGGCTCTTTGGCCGTGTTCTGAAGGTTGTTCTTCCTAACGTTTCGCCAGTCTCTGTGGCCGGCATCTTCAGAGGACAGCACAGAGAGAGCACAGAGTGCTGTCCTCTGAAGATGCCAGCCACAGAGACTGGCGAAATGTTAGGAAGAACAACCTTCAGAACACGGCCAAAGAGTCCGAAAAACCCACAACAACCAATAGTGGGTTTGTTTGTTTGTTACTCCCTGATGGCATCAGGCTCAGTGAGTGGCTGCATGATAGACTGAGAGCCATACATGCCTCCATCCTCCAAGAGTCGTGCATGTAGCCAAACTTTTAAAAAACTCATGTACTATGTTCCCAGGCCCCAACGTGTAGGCACCTCTGCCTAAACATCTGGCATTCAGATTACTGATGATGTCATACTGTTTCATTTGAGTGAGACTGCTCTATCCAGCCCCACACCATAAAAGGTCCCATGCTTTCCTTTGGCTGTTTATGAATGCAAATGCACACATCCTAAAAATGGTGTGTCTGTGTGTGTGTTTTGTGCCATCAAGCCAGAACTTTAAAGAAAGCTTTAAAAGTAAGTGAGATATTTAAGGAGTGGTTTTACCAGTCCCACTCTCCTTGAGATTTTCCATCCCAGCTGAGCTGGGATTCATACTCTGTTTTCTGTTAACCCTGTTACTTTATGCACTACACTACACTGGGAATCCAAAATGGAGTAGAACAAACAATAATAGTGTCCCCCTCATTCCTGGAAAGAAAGGATAACTTCAAATCAAAAAATGATTCACAAATTAATGAAGAAAGCACAGTGATTATCAATGGTGCATCTAAATGAGAATATGATATTTTGCCTTAGTTGTGGAACAGATATGTCCTGATAGCTATCTTCTTGTTGTTTATTTCACCTTCCTTCCTTCCTTCCTTCCTTCCTTCCTTCCTTCCTTCCTTTCTTCCTTCCTTCCTTCCTTCCTTCCTTCCTTCCTTCCTTCCTTCCTTCCTTCCTTCCTTTTGGAGGTTTACAAGAGTAAGTAAAATAGAAGTAAGTATGAAAATTCAGAGACAATAGAAACAATTACAACGTGCATTGTATCAATAGATGAATATATAGTGAATTATATAAACAATACTGTACTGAATAAAAGATAAATAGACTAACTGAATATAACAATCTAGAGTAATTGAGGGAAAAATGCATAGCACAGATGCTAAAAATGTATTAGACACAACAAGACCAGATAGATCTCCCACATAGAGGGAACATGGCGCTCTCCGCCATTAGATGACAAAACTTAGGGCAATCTTCCTTCCACCTCTCACCTATCAACTCTCTTTCACGCCCCACATTTGCTAACAACATATTAAATTGGTATTATTTAAACCGGCTACTTCTGGCAAACCCACGCTATCCCCATTTGACTGCAATAGTATTTGTTTTCACTATTTCATTTTATCAGCAGCAGGTAATGCTCTTCCTTTTTTGGCAGATGTTTAATCATCATCATCATTTTATAACTGCAGGACTGGAAGGGACCCTACGGATCGAGTCCAGCCCTTGTTAAAGAGGCACAGTGCAGAATCAAACTCCCAACCTCTAAACCACTGAGCTATCCAGTAGTTCTTATCAAATTAAGGAAAAGAAAGGAGTCTTACTATATATAAATAAATTAATATCTGAGTACTGCTACATAAGTCTTCTATTTTTCCAGGCTAAACATACTTGGTGTCTTCAGTTTTTCTCCATACAATGGGTCTTCTAGGCTATCATTGTCTCCATTTTCCCAGTTGCCTTGTAAGACCATTCTTTTCTGGTTCACTGCCTTCAACTTCTATAGCTGAGTGCAGCAATTTCAAAGAATTGCTGAGTGGACCAGCATAGTTTTGAATTTTGGAATAACCCTTCAAATACAACCTACATAATACAGAGCTACCACATAAGACATTATCCTTCTCATACATTTCTTTCCTTTTCTTTCTTATTATACAGTTGTTATTATCTCTGCTTTATTAATCTGTCTTTAGCACCATGCCATCTGAAAAACACAGAATAGGTCCAAATTTCAAACATGTACAGTACATGAATTGTACTCAAGCAAGCTAACATCATCCCCAACACTACACAATAAGATTGATTGTCTAGAGTTTCTAGTGAATCACCATCCAAATTTCCTGGCATAGACATATGTTCACTTTGATTTACCAGCAAAAAAAATCCATGAATCATGAAAGCTGGGATGATGGCAAATCAGCTGATATAAACTTCCAGCGTTAGTTACTAAGCTCTCCAGAATGCACTGGCACCCACAATCCTCATGTGTCATTCTGGAATTCCACAGTTTGGAAAGGTCACTAAAGTTGAAAAAAAGCCTTGCATGCTTGATCAGATGGACGGATCAATATAGTTACGGGACTTCCTGGTTGAGTACATTCCTTGCAATAGAAAGAGCAGCTCTGGATACAGGGAGAGGGTTTTTAACCCAGGAACATGGTGGAAGAAGGAGATAGATATCATTATCAGAACAGTTTAGAATGAAATATTTAAAACACCACAATATAACTAATATATAAAATAAATTGAAAACATCAGCTCTGTAAGATCTCCTGTCCTCATCTGCTGCTGACTGAGTATTATTTGATTGGCTATCCTATGGCTACTATCTACATTTTTAAAAACATGTACAGCACATGAATTGCACTCAAGCAAGCTAACATCGTTTGGCCCTGAGGACATGCCAGAGCTCAGCACCCTCTCCTTTGGTTCACAAGCCAAGCCATCTCCCAAGTTTCATTACCCACTGATCATTAACAACCAATTAAGAGCAGAGGAAAACCTCCGAACAAGGAGATGTGAGGTCAAAAGCTCTAATGTCTAGTAGTATTCACCACTGAGCACCTGAGCAAAGTCAACAGGGGACAAAGACTTAGAAGGTAAGGGAAGAGTAGGCTTGCTCATTATAATTCAAATGTGTAGCAAAAACAAAAACAAAACAGTTATGGCATTTGAAGGACTGGCAGATTTATTTCAGTGTGAAGTTTCATGGATTACAATCCACTTCCTCAGGCACATATAACTGTAAGTCACAGGTTTATATACACAGAAGACATGGTAGGAGGTGGAGACAGAGTGGGGGAAAACAGATTCGCAATTACATCAGTAATCAGTTTTTAGAAATGACAATGCTTCAGACATGATAAATCAAACGTTAATAATGCAGACACCCTGTTATCAGCAATGAAATGATTCTGCTGAGGTACACTCACATCAAGGAGAATAATCCTTTGGGTATAGCTATATGAAAGACAGTGGATAAACCCGGTGTATTAATAAAGTTATTTAATCCTTTTGCTTCTATGCTGGAATCTGTGACTATGGCTCACTTCAGCTTTGTAATTAGTTTTCTTCACAACAGTTACTTTGAGGTTTGTAGCAGATTGTCCAAGGAGGCTGAAGCATTCTGAAACTGGTTTTTGTGTGTCGCTACTTCTGTTGTCAGATGTGTGTCTATTTCAAAGGTGAGCCCTCAAACACAGAATGTGGGAAAAACTGAAGCTAACAAATTTGCCCCCCCATGTTTACTCCTAAGGACTGGGGAGTATTTTGCTTCTGTTTGTTTTACCAGGATTTACTAAAATCAGAGCAAGAAATGAAACCTTTTTAGTTGTCCTAAAATTCCCAAATCAGCCATTGTTTTGCTTTATTTGAGGAAGTTACATATTTTCATTTCCAAATTTGCAGAAAAGTTCTCTACTACTCAAAACAGAGTTTCTATTTTTACATATAATTTAAAGTTCTTTATAATGCAAGCCCTTGTGCCACAAGGTCTTTAGACCAGTTTTTATGTTGCTGACGGTGAGTTCTTTTGAACTTTGAAGACTGCTTCTGGTGGAAATCTGAGGCTGGTTCTTTGCCTACAGGAGTTCTTAAAAATACAGGCAGTTGTATTATTTTTTGCACTGTTATTTTTAAATTGGCTTTTATCCCACAATAGGCCTTATGCTGTTTTAAATATACTGCAGTTCTCAAATACTGGATACCTGAAGAGTCTGATACCATTAAGAGCACTGAGAAGCTGCAGGATTGTTATTAGACTTGTTATTGCATTTGTTTAATTATATGCCTACATGTGAAGATTTATATAGATTACTGAGGCTAACTTACAATTTGGCTTCTCCTGATTATTTTGGGGAATCAAGTCCAGTAACAACCTATCATCAACCATGAATTTAATCGTCACCGACTTCCCAGATTTTCAGATCCAGCTAATTTTTATCAGGGTTTTTTTATATGACCGGGCTTCTTTGGTGGCTCAGGGATTCTGGGAACTGCAGTCCAAAACGTAACTTGCCAAAACTGTGACTGTGCAATACTATATTTCATTCCCCACTTGAAAAAAAAACAAAACAAAGGTTCATGCAAAGGTTATTTGGCATTACACATAAGGTAAAGGTAAAGGTTCCCCTTGACAATTTTTGTCCAGTCGTGTTCGACTCTAGGGGGTGGTGCTCATCCCCATTTCCAAGCCACAGAGCCAGCGTTTTGTCAGACAATCTTCCGTGGTCACATGGCCAGTGCGACTTAGACACGAAACGCTGTTACCTTCCCACCGAGGTGGTCCCTATTTATCTACTTGCATTTGGATGCTTTCGAACCGCTAGGTTGGCGGGAGCTGGGACAAGCGATGGGCGCTCACTCCATCGCGTGGATTCGATCTTACGACTGCTGGTCTTCTGACCCTGCAGCACAGGCTTCTGCGGTTTAGCCCGCAGCGCCACCACATCTTGACTGGATAATTCTAAATATTGATTGTCCCAACCTTGTACCATATTTAGGATCCTATTTCTATTGTCCATTGTCTCTGGTGTTTTTCCATCTTTGGGGTTAGAATTCAAGATGGCCAGTCTGTTAGTATCGTTACTGCTGACACTGCTCCTGCTGCCACCACTGTCACTACTAGTCAGGTGCTTTCCATGTCCTTCTAAGTACAATCTGTTCTTGCCAGATGCAGCCTCTTGAGACTCCACCTGAACTCCATATATATTATTACTCCATATATATAATAAGCTGCATTTGTTAGTTAAAAAAATTACTTGGGGCATTAATCAAGAATTAAAAATATGTTCTTCCCTCCTGAATATTGAGACAGTGGTATGATGGAAGTGTCTTTCCTCTGGACTATGGAAATTTTTCAGCATATGGAGTGTCTGCAAATAGGCACATAGCACCCCGTAAAATGGCATCAATCTACATATCATACATGCAGAAAACTGCTCCAGGGAGGAGTGATCTGGATCACAGAAGATGGAGAACAGAATGCCTAGCCCTTCATGTTGCTTTTCTACTGCATCTTCTACCTCCCAACCAGTTTTCTTATTTTGGCATATTTCCTCAAGCTGGTGCTTTCCTAATATAAGACTACAATTCCCATCACTCCCAGCCAATATGGCCATTGGGGACAGCTGCTATATAGCATTCAAGTCCAGATAAATTATTCTATTTGGAGGGAGATGTTAATTTCTCTCAGGATTACCCAACTGAGTTCTCTGTGCAGCAGGCAAGACCTGGGGGGCCGGGGGGGGGGCGAGGTTGCTGTGGTGTTTAGTGATTCCATTCCCCTCACCATCTGATACATCCTGCAGCTTCCTGGCTTTGAATGTGATGCCTGAATGTGGGCCTTAGGGACAGAACAGGGATTCTGTTAGTGAAGCAACCACTCTGCTTCACAACAGTACCCCTGCCTGAGCTTACTGAGCTGGTCTTGGGAGTAGCATGGGAGTCCCCTCAGAGAGTGGCTCAGGACTTCATGTCCTCCATAACAACAGTGGGCCCATCCCAAGTGGTATCTGGCCATACTCAGGACAGACCCTGAACCTGGTTTTTAATACTAAGGGGGAGGTCAGTGATCTGGATATGGAGGGACTGTCTATAGTTCTCTTGTCATGGACAGATCAGTACCTGGTGGGGTTTAGAGAATCATTGGAATTCTGAATCTCTTTCGTGGTGGGGTGGAGGGCAATTAAGATGGTCTGCCCCATAAGGCTGTTGGATCCAAATAGTTTTGTGATGGCTCTTCAAGAGTTTTCTGTCACCTTGGTGGGCAATTCTGCCAATGCCCTGGTGGACTGTTGGACTAGGAAAATAACCAGAGTAGGGAAGATAATTGCACTTGATGGTTCCATCCCATGAAAAAAGGGGGATAGGGAGCAGAATAATGATGGCAGAAAACTTAGAATGGCTCAGACTGCTCACTAGAAGGCCTACACCATGTCAGTGGTGTAGGAAAGATGTATTCCTTTTCTGCCACCATTTCATTTGCAGAGAATTGTCCAGCACAACTTTTTTAAAGCAGTTAAGGATCTGTTATGCCTTGGCCTACAAGAAGAGAAGGTAGACCACTCAACAGCCCACTGTGATGAATTTGCACTACATTTTACAAATAAAGGCCCTCAGGTGTGTTCTGACTTGGACGCTGTAGTTGTAACAGGTCTTGTGGATGTAACCATGGTCTCTGTTGTCCTCAGATAATGGATAAATTCCATTTTGTACTGCCCAAAGATGTGGAAAGGATCCTTGGAGAGGTGACAGCCATGTATACTTGCTCTTCCTGGTTTGTGAAATCAGCTGGGGGAAGGATTGTGTGTTTGGGTGGGGCATGGTGAACACATCCTTAGAACAAGGCAGTGTTCTAGCCTTTTGTCGTCTTTGTTGAAAAAAGCCTCCCTGAACCACACTATACTAGTAATTATCAGGTAGTCTTATAGATTCCATTCTTGGGCAAGATTCTAGACTGTGTGGTGGTTTAGCATCTCTGTAGGTTTCTAGATGAGACAGATTCTATATCCATGTCAGTCTGGCTTCAGCCCTGATATGGGGTGGAGACTTATTTGGTTACATTGGTGGATGCTCTACACCAGGAACTAGATGCAGGAGTGTGCCCATTTTGATTTAGCTGGACGACTCGGCAGCTTTTGATGCCATCAACCGTGGTATCCTTCTTGGTCATCTCTCTGGGATATGACATGAAGGCACTGTTTTGCCCTGGCTCCAGTCCTTCCTTGAGAGCCATGCTCAGAGGGTGGTGGTAGAGAACCTGTTTGATGCTCTGGCCATTGGCTTCTGGGGTCCTTCAAGGCTCTGCAAAAGATCAGCGAACTCTACCCAGCCACAAGGACCGGTGATCACTACACCAGCTAACGACGCACATCAGTCACAATGACAGATAATCTCTCCTCCTTATCCCAACAATACACCCACAACAAAAACACCATAATCACCTATCTCCTGAAAAGGACAAAAGCTGATCCCACAGCTATAAATACTCAACTCCCAAACAAACTTCAGCAGAGCACAGAGTGCTACTCCTGTCCTCTGAAGATGTTGGCCACAGAGACTGGCGAAACATTAGGAAGAACATGGCCAAAGAGCCCGAAAAACCCACAACAACCAAATATTTTATGGTTTGAACATTGCTTTTATCACAGTATTAATTATTTTCATTGTATTTGTTGGCTTTTACTTTGGCAAAATTGCTTTGGGCTTTTACTTAGGCAAAATTGCTTTGTTGGCAAACTACTTTGGGATTTTTATTATAAAACTGAACAGTGGTGTAAAATGTTTTTAAATCCATGGATAACATCACTGCCAATTCTATACATTTTATTGGAGAAAAGTCCAGACTTCCAGCAGCAAGTCATCAAGCAATAAAGGGACAGAAGATGTGCAAACTGGCCATACATGTGCAAACTGGCCATAGATGCAAGCACAAAGCAAGACAAATAACGCCTTGGTTCTCCAACATTTTGCTGCTGGAGTACAATCAGGGAGGGCTGAAGGGCCTGGCAATACTCCTGTTGTACTGGCAAAGGAGCCCAACCCTGGTCTAAGAGCTAGTGACATGAAAGATCACAGGGATTTTTTTGCTGGATTATACACCTACTCCAAACATTTTGTTGATAGGCATTTGTAGAATACTGCCTTTACACACACACATTGGGGCCTCTGGTGCACACAGAGAACAGGCTAGGGAGAGACAGACTGAGAAAAAAAACTAGAAGTGAATGCTTCTTTAGCAGCTCTGGAACACTCTGCCTTTATATTGCTGCAGAGAATATCTTTAGGATTGGGCTATAAACCAGCATATCTGTAGTGGTAGACTCCTTTGAGACTCAATAAGCAGGGAAGATTTTCACGTATGCTGAAAACTGCTGAATGTGTCAAATTTGGGGTGGGGGGGGAGGAGATTACTTTTCCGTTTTGTTCATATATTATTTTTTCCCTACCACCATGGACATTTATCTCTAGGCTGTGAGGAAAAAAATGTGTTTTGTAATGGTTTCGTCATTATATGTATACTGTACATGTTTTTCTGTAGGTACAAATTGTGAAGAGAGGTATATGTTAGAAAATGTAGTGTATGAGACATCCCTCTGTTAAGGAGACAAAATAGGAAAAGATGAAGCACACATGGCTTTTGCAGTAAATGCTGGGCCCAGCTTTTAAAGGAAGGATGGTAGGGTCAGCAGGCGCAAATAGCACAGGTGAGGTCCTAGGGCCATACAATAATGGTAACTGTTAAAACAAATGGCTTGATCATTTTCTTTGACAAAGTTGTTACTTGAACATATAGTTCTGTGGGTTTTTTTATTCATTATTTCATATTCATATTTTTTAAAACATTGATTTCCTATTTTTCAGAAATGACTAGAATATTTACTGTTAAATTATTTCAGAATGCTACAGTGGCTTGTAGCATTCTATAAACACTTCGCTCTCCTCCCTTCTGTAACACTGCATCACTTTAACACCCACAGCACAACATGAGGCAGCAACACAAGACACAGCATATATATCTTTCAAACCATGACATATTCCTTCACTGATTAGTGAGACCACGCCTCCATAACATAGAAATAATTAAAAAGTGACATATGCATGACAAAAGGATCAAGGTCTCTCTCATTAAGTCACATTGATAATATAACGTAGTTATATCATTTGATTGGAAAAGAAAATTTATTACCAATAACTTATTCATTATTAATTGCTGTCAACTGTGAATCACAGTGAGAATCTGAATGTCTGTTTCTTGAAGAGAGCAAGCTTCTATGCCTAATAGTCGTGCAGGCTATCATTCATTATTCCAGTAATTTTGTAAGTACAGTAGGATCCCCATATCCACAGACGATTGGTTCCAAGTCCCCCCAGATGTTGAAGAACGTGGATAATAGCAAACACTATATATAACATGACCCCTGGCTTCCTCTAGTGATCACTTCTGGGAACTTCATTGTTTGAAATATCTATTTTAGGAGGTTCTTCTTTTAATATTTTTAATATTTTCAAATCGTGTATAAGTGAACCAGCGGATACTGATCCTGTGGATAAGGGGGTCTTACTGTAATTGATGTCTCAGTGATGCTGCCTCTAGCAGATGTGGTATGAATCCGATACCTCTCTGGTCCTGTTCAAACTATGATCTATATTATTTATTACAGGAGCCGCATGTCCATGGCTCCATGATCTAGTGTGGATACCTGAAACTGTGGATATAGGAACACTATATATGTGACATACAGAGAGGTGGGACAAAGGCCACAAAGGGGTACCCTTTTATGCTGTATATAGTGTTGCAGTAAACTGAAACCATGGATACCGGTTTTGAAGATACAGGTGTCCTACAATATTATGGTGCATAAAATGTGTACCAGAGGCCCAAATGTGCTCCCCATCATACCTTCCCCTATATGCCACAGACCCACTTAAAAAAAAATAATAACATTTTTGTTGTTGTTCAGAAAGAGGTATTTTTCATAATTGGAAGTGACTTGCAACAATTTGATTAATAATTGTGGGTGCTGATTCCAATTTATGGTGATCCTTTTCAGGGTTTCCTGGGCATTCAACACTCAGAAATGCCTTGCCATTCCCTTCTTCTAGGGTATGCCCTTGGGACTGCAGCTGGTCCAAGTTGGTTCTTCTCCTGGAAAGCGCAGTAGAGAAGTGACATCCTGAACCTCTTGATCTGCAGCCAGATCCCCAGATCCCCAGATCAGCCAAATAGAAAAGTTAAGTAGCAGCTAAAAACATAGTGAAATTGCTGCCAGGGGCCATTAGAGGGTGCAAGGGGGCTTCTTCAGTTAAAGAATACGTAATCAGGAAAAATATTTTGTGGTTGATGGAATGGAGAAGGCCTGCAAAAACACAGGACTCTGGAAGTTGACCACCCCTGTTCATATGTTTCATGTCAGTCCTCTTTTTCTAGTTTTCATAAATAACACACAGTTCTAAATGCCATAACCTATAATCATAACTGTGCAGACAAAGCTGGGCATAGAAATTAAATAAGTGTATACACATTTGCATAATCCCCCAACAGAGATCTTGAATTTGTTGTTCATAGAATTGGGGTGGGTGGGAAGGTGAAGTCTAATGCTGTCTTCTAGCTTTCAGGCAGATGCCAACCTATATTATTACAGGAGATTTTAGCTCAGCAACTTGTTTTCTCTGGGATTATAAATAAATAGCCGAATCCTAGCCATGTGTGCGCGCACGTTCGTGTCTGTGTATGTCTGTCTGTGTGTTTTAAGGAAGTCACACTAATTTTATTTGGACTTACTCCTGGTGAGATTGCTTAGGGTTCCTGTCAACTTCAGGCACATCCCCTGCCCTTATTTCAGTTCTCTCCCTACTCTGTCAATAATAATATGCTGCATTAGAGAAATAATCAATGTTTAATAAAATTCTAAAGATCATCAGAAATTAAAGGACTGGGAATCTTAGAACTGTCAATAGAGCTCAAAAAAGCCAAGTATCAGACATGTTATCCTATGTGAGCAATCTAATGGTGAAGAACCAGCACATTTCATATTCAACTAAACGGGGGGGGGGGGGGGGGAGAGAATCCACTTGATGGGGAGTGGGGTGGAATAGCAGAAATAATAGAGACCATGAGTTGGATCTAAAGAACTTTGTACAAATGGGGAAAGTATCCTTGGTATAACCTATGCTGCTTAAATTATTTTCTTCTGCCTTTTAGTGCAAAGATTCTCAAGAGGGCTCAAAACGTAAGCAAAAACAGCCTGTGATATTCATTCACTAATAATACTAATACTAATACTAATACTAATACTAATACTAATACTAATACTAATACTAATACTACAAGGAGGAGGAGGAGCAATAAGATTAACATGAGAGAGCAAAGACACAAAGCAATTAGGGAACTTTATATATTTCAAGGATGTAACAAAATATAGGTTTTAATATCTTATCAAAATGCCAACAGAAAGAGGGGCTATCAGGCTTTCTTGCTGGGACAGGGGGAGAATTCCACACCTCGATCCCACTATAGAGAAGGCATTGTGCCATGTTCTACTGAATTGGAGCCCTGAAGATAACAGGAGGTGGAGCAGGCCTTGGTGATCCCAAACAGGTGAGCCAGGTTACATGGGATAAGGTATTCGTTCAAAGATTCTGGTCCCAGTATTTAAAGGGGGAAAAAATCAAATCAAATATATTTCAGTGCAAGCTTTTGTGGATTACAATCTGTTTCCTCAGACATGTGGAGAGAAATAGGCTGCAGAATCCACTTTTGGGCCCTACCCTTCCACCCTGTATTCTATGTATACAAACCTCTGGCTCTGCTATTATACTCCACGTGTTTGAGGAAGTGAGCTCCAATCCATGTAAACTCAAATACATCCATTAGCCTTTAAGGTGCAACAACTTTAAAGTGCTATCTTACACAAAACTGGTCCAAAGATGTGATGTTATTTTGGTAGAGGATGCCTAACCTGTGGCCCCCTATAAGACTTTAAGTGCAACAGCCCCTACCAGATACCCTGACCGCTCCATGTATCCCACATTGCCATTTCCCACCCATTTCATCCAAGTTGCTTTGTTGGCAGCAAAGATGAAGTCATCCCTGTCAGGGTCATGAAGGGGAGGATTGATGAAGAGAGGGCTGTCCGCTCACTCCCAATAAGAAAAGGGGATGGCTGGAAAAAATAGGGGTGCACACATCTAAACAAGGCCGAGTCCCTAAAGCAGCATCACACTGGAGGTGACAAGGTTGTCTCTAAAGATATCCTTTACAAGTCCCATTTAAACAATTGGGGGGGGGGGAATGGGCAAGATTTTGCCCATCAACACTTTAATATTCAGGCAGCAAACTGAGCAGATACACAACCATTCATCTGATCGCAGTCTCTCCCAATATGGTGAGATGTGTGTTTCTGTTTATTTATTTAAAATATTTTACCCTAACTTTCTCCTTAAAACCCAAGGCAGTTTATATCATTTAATACAAATATTTTAAAAGGAATAAAATATATTTAAAAGGGTAAATAAAACCAATACCAAAAACACAAAAGCTTTCATTTTAATTGTTTTGTCTTTTTATTGTATTTTAATTGTTGTAAGCCACCCAGAGACCTTTGGATAGTGTGGGCAGCATATAAGTTAAATAAATGTTAAATAAATGTTACAGTAAATAAATAAAAAACACTAAAAACACAAAAGCAACAGAGCACAACAATACGATTTGAAAAGCACCTCTCAGATAGCCAGTCACTAAGGAAAACCCTGTTGAAACAGAAAGGTCTTTGCCTGCTTGTGGAAGGACAGCAAAACTGGGGGTCAGACTAGCTTCCCATGGGAGGGAATTTCATAGCCTGGGAGCAGCAACAGCCAAAGCCCTCTCCCATGTTCTTTGAGTTGTGCTTGGAAATGGATTGACAGCTAGTGGAGCTTCTGCTCTAACCAGCCCCAGTTAGCAATCTGGCTGCTGCGTTTTGAACCCTCTGGAGTTTCTGAACACTTTCCAGAGGCAGCCCCACGTAGAGCATGTTACAGTAATCCAACTGAGATGTAACTAGGGCATGTGTCACCATGGCCAGATCAGATTTCTCAAGAAACTTAAATTATATCAGTTGTTATCTACATATGCAATGAGCACAGGTACATTTTATACAAATCTCTGGGAAGGTAGCCACACTAATCTATTGGATAAAAACAATGAAGAGCCTCATGACGCTTAAAAGTTTTATCTGGTGTAAGCTTTCATGAAGTGGGCTACAGTCCATGGAAGCTTACACCAGATAAGACTTATTTATTTATTTATTTATTTATTTATTTATTTATTTATTTATTTATTTATTTATTTGATTTATACCCCGCCCATCTGGCCTAAAAGGCCACTCTAGGTGGCTTTCAGTTTTTATCAGTTTTTAATGTACCACAAGACTTTCCAGTTTTTGCATAGACGTCAGTTCCTCTTTTTTTTTTTTACACAGAAGTAGCCACTCTAAAGGTTCTATAATAGGGTGTGCAGACTTTTTAGGAACAGGAATATATCTGGGATTTATTTCTCTTCTCCTGTAAGATACTATCTCAGAGACAATGGCAGGGACACTTCAGCTTTCAGGTGTTTTCTACCAGTTCTTGGAATCTCTATCTGCATGACCAAAGAAGAATGTTAGGGATTATGGGAGTTGTAGCTGAAAACATCTGGAGGGCTAAAGTAGTAGTAGGTGTGCATGCCAGATGTATTTCTGAGAGTACCAGATACCTTCAACAGAAGGAGGGCATTTTGAGATTCAACCACTCTGTGTATTTATTTTATTATCAAGGTTTTATTTTCAATGCCAGTAATACTACGTTGTTCTCAAAATGGCAGTTTTAAAATCAAGTTTGTCATTGTTGTCATTGTTTATGAAGAACAGGCAGATTTTTAAGTGATATAGCTGATTTAGATGCTACTGTAAGAAGCCTGGGATTTAATACTGAGTTCCTCAAAGCTAGTAGCTCAATTATTATGAGCTTGCCTGGCTCCTTACATAATGTCTAAGTCAGTCACAACCTTCCCTTTGGGGGGGGGGGAATGTCATGGAATTAACAAGAAGGGGGTGAATTACTTCCCAGTGGTCTGTCAGAACAGTGCTTGGTAACTGAATTGGCTCAGATGGGCGGCGGGAAAAGTATCTGCCAATTAAGAGAATTGGCCATGGCTATGAGGAATCTTTATCTAAACTTCAAGGCCAAGAGAATGCTGTAAGAAACATATTCCCATGGTGTCTCATGGTACCTTAATTACTAGCACCTGCCTTGTCTGAGCGTGGGAGGAAGATGCATAACAGCAGTTACTTTTGCAGACATTACCTATCAGAAGGTTCAGGGA